>NW_003852409.1:23128130-23216521 GCF_000181295.1 Otolemur garnettii | reverse complement strand
ACCTCCACAGCAGTAACTGGGTTTGTGTTTGATTGAAGAGCCAGGGACTGGGAATCCTGGGTAGCCAGATCCTAGAATTCCACAAGGAGGGAAAGGGCAGACACCTGAACTGACCTGGAGATGGGAGCTGGAAGCATTTTGGATGTTTCTGAGGAAGGGAAGGGAAGAGAAGGGAAGTGAGAGGAAAGGAAGGGAAGGAAAGGGGGGAGGGGAGAGAAGAAGGGAAGGGAAGAATGGAGGGGGGAAGTGAGGAGGGGAGGGAAAGGAAAGGAAGGGAAGGGAAAGGTTCTTCCCTGGTGGTAGTCTAAATTTAGTCTTCATTCTTCTGATTACCATCCAGTGAGTGTCAGAGGTAGGCAGAGCAGTGGGCACTGGGGACAATGCCTCTTACTTCTCATGGAATAGTGATTCACTCTGGAGCCAGAATGACCTTGCTCACATCCAAATCTGCCCCATGACAGGGGTCTAGTCACTTGCCTGTTGCCTGCCGTCTTCATCTGTCAAAGGAGAATGCTGCAGCCTGATCCTCTGTCTCATGACAACTACATTCCTGAGAAAACTCACATTCTCTAAGCCCGTCTTTTACAATCGACAGCAGCCACCAACTTAAGTAAAAGAGAAGGTGAAATTATTTCAGTGGCCCTTCCCTGCCCCTGCTCCCCCGAGTGGGTTTCTTTTTAACTAGCTAGTTTGTCCTGGAGATGTCAACAGTGAAGGGGGCGGGTGTTGCCAGCTGTGGCCCCTTTGTTAGACTCTGGCTCTGAGTCCATCTGTGTTGGGTGCATTTGTGCTGAAGCAGTGGCTTCAATGCGGTCCCTTGGTGTTCCCATTTGCAGTGAAAGGGTGGCTTGAAGACGTGCTCGCAAAGACAAGAGCTTGGCTCTGTGCCCAGGACGTAGGAAGTACACAACAAATGTTAGTTGTTATTATTCTTATTATTCATTTTCTCCACCCCAGTTCCTCCAACTGTTCCTCAAGAGCTGATTCTCTTCCTGTCCTCCATTCTCCTTTTGACATTCTTTAGTTTTAAATATGCCCATTTCCCTGCTGCCTATGAAGGATCTTTAATCTGGGGGTCGGGCGTGTGCATGGCTTATCTGTGCTGTGAGGTGAGTACTGTAAAGGACATGGGTGGGAGAGAACAGAGAAGGGGGCTGATTTCACTAGGTTTGGGGGTGGTTGCATTTGGCTGTCATGGACAGGTGACATGTGGGGCAGAAACACAGTGGAATGATATCCCAGTTAGAGGGAGCAGAGGGCCCAGAAGACTAAAGTTTCCATTCTGACTTTATGCCCTCAGTCAGGCCCACCTGCTCCTGGTAAATCAAGTGGGAGAAGGTAATTCACAGGCCTAGAGCAGGGCAGGTGCTCAAAGATGGCCGTCCCTGTGGTCCAAGGCCCATTTCTGATGTCAGCCTTTCCCTGATGCAAAGAGTGAATTAAGTTGACTTTCCCGAGCTAGTGGCTGTGATTATTTTTCTCCTATGAATCTGGTTTAGTTTTCCAAGCTTCACTGAATTTTAATCGAAAGCCATTCTGAGAAGTGTTTGTGACCCTGGGGACTATCTGGCAGATAAAATGACCAAAGGGAAGGCTTGGCACCCATAGCTCAGTGGTTACAGGGCCAGCCACATACACGGAGGCTGGCAGGTTCCAGCCAGCCACATACACGGAGGCTGGCCTGCTAAAATGACCAAAAGGAGACAGAGGTGGAGCAAGCCCCCATAGGATGTAGGAAGCAACGTTAATTATCACCACAGCAGCAGGCTGCGGCCCTGCAGGGCTTGGGTGGCTTTGCAGGGGTCTAGGTTGAGGGTGGCGGTGGGGGAGAAGGGCGGGGAGGAGCTGCCATCTAGTCGAATACTCACACCACCTCCCCACCTCGGCTCTCTGATAGCAGGCTGAGCTCAGAGAGGTTAATCAGGGAAGACTTGGCCTGGGGGCCACCCTGGGGCTGGATTCTGGTCTAGAGAGACTTTCAGTCTGAACTATCAGTGGGCTGGCCTGGGAAATTCAGATTCTTTCATTTCTGAGATTCCACCAGAGGGCCCCCTTTTGGGGCTGCCAGGTCAGTAAGAAGATCTGGCTCCTGGGGGACCTCCTCAGGCAATGGCTGCTGTAATAGCCTCTGCCATTTATTGAGCATTTACCCCTCGCCAGGCAATCCCATTTTATAGATGATGAAACTGAGGCTCAAAGGGGTGGAGCGGCTTGCCAGATGTCATACACAGCACGTAAATAGTGAAGTTCTATTAAGTTATATTTAAAAAAAATTATGTCCCCTGTAAATATTTCACATGATATTTCTAAATGATAAGGATTTTTTAAAAAGGCCATTATCACCCCTAAATGAAATTAACAGTAATTCCTTAATATATCAAAGACCCACGGGTGTCAACATTTCCCCACCTGTCTGACTCAGGGTCACATATTGTGATAGGTCAGATGTGAGAGGCATCTAACTATTTGAATCTATCGTATCTCCCTCTGACCCCTTTTTTTCTCATTGCCAGCCACCTTTGGCGTTCCTTGGCTTGGAGACTCATCGCACCACTCTCTGCCTCTGTGTTCAGAAAGGATGCTTCCTGTTTGTGTAACTTTCTCCGAATTTCCCCTTCTAAAGCACACCAGTCACCTTGGATTAGGGCCCCCCCAACGGCCTCATTTAAACCCAGGGATGTCCATAAAGACCCTATCTTCCAACAAGGTCACAGATGGTAGGTTTAGACCCCTAACGTGAACTTGGAAGGGACCAGTTCAACACATGACACTGGGTGGACCCAAAGGTTGTGGGGTGAGCGTTAGGAGGGAGGGAAAGGGGTTCCAGGTGAGGGGAAAGGTACACAAAATCCAGAGGAGAGAGAGCACGTGGTGGGCTGCCCAGCTCAGAGCGGGACCGTGGGGGAGCAGCAGGGTAGGGTGCAGACTTTGCAGGTGCCAGATCTGGGAGACTCTTGAAGGCCATGGCTAGAATCGCAGTGTGTCTGAGGACAGTGGGAGCCAGTGAAGGGTCTGACACAGGGTGTGTCATGATCTGTGTTATGGTTAGAAGCCTTTGGCTGGGAGGATGGGGGCCAAGCTAGCAGGGAGGCAGTGGTGTTGGAGAGAAGCTGAGAGATTACAGAGATATTTAGCAGGGAGGCTCAGTGGGACTTACTGATGGATTGTTCAGAGAGGGGCAAGGACCAGAGGGGGCTCCAGGCTGATGCCCTGGTGTCTGCTTTGTGTGGGTGCTGGGGCAGCTATCACATACACAAATGAATGAATGTGGTCTGGGGCCTGGGAAGAGCATGACACTCCGTGGTGAGCATACCTTTCATTCCACCCTGTCCCAGGGCTCTGGTCCCTTTTGTGGGTAACATCTGGCCGAGAGTAAGTTACTCCTTGGGGAACTGAGGAGTCCAAACTCTGGGGCAGCTGGGAAGGGTGGTGGGTTAATGATGTGCCATGAGGGTGGGGTGCATGAAATCCCCCCCTGTACTTTGGCCTTTTTAGCATCTGTCCAAACAGAAGGGCTAGCACTGCCCAAAGATTCCCTGCACAGCAGACCCTCAGTGATTTCATCACCTGTCTTTTACAGCACAGTTTACTCAAAACCCGGCACTTAGGCCCTTCCAGGATCTGGGGCAAAGACTTTTCCAGCTTCACCTCTGCTGTGTTTGCTCAGTGAGGCCCTCCTTGACAGACCACCACCAGCTCCACCCGACTCACATCTGGACTTTCCTACTTGCACACTTTGCTGCAGTGACCTGTCCACCTGTCTGCCTCAGTACCACACCCTGCCCATCTCTGAATGTCAGTGCCTCTCTCCCCCAAGAAAACCCAACTTTAGGATCAGTGCAAATACCAAGTTCTCTGAGAATTTGTTTTGGGCAGCTCATCCCTTCTCTCTCTTCTTTACATCTTCCTAGCCTTTGAGTACATTTGTTCTTCTCTTTCATCTGAGTATTATAACCTTTCTTGCACAAATTTTTAATCTTCCTTATATTATGAGCTTCTTGATGTCAAGCAGAAACATCTGATTGACCTTTGTAATCCCAGAGTCTGCACATAGGGAGGAAAGAAAGGGACCAATTAAATACCAGTTCCTGCATCCCAGGCTTCCCGAGTGAGTTCACAGGTAAGTCTTTCTACCATTCAGGTGTGGTCAAGGTAGACCCATTTACAGGTGTAAATGCTGAGGCTCAGAGGGAAGGGAGTGATGTGGCAGAGCTCTGAAGCTTGAGCCAGCTGGGTCAGTGCATGTTGACTGAATGAGTGAGTGAGTGAATGAATGAATGAATGGAAGGGTAGAGAATGGGAGACTCAGAAGAGCACACCAGGCCGTTCTTGTTTCAGATGGGAGGTGAGGAATTAGGGTAGCAAATGTGTCCACTACACGGAGTTGGTGGTAAGCTGAATTCTTCCCATATCCAGCAAATGCAGCCCCTTTGCCAGTGCCAAGAGGAGTAGAGAAGGCCCTGTGTTTTTTTCCAGGCTGACCTCAAGCCGATCGCTCCCATGGGGAAAGAGAAGGCTGGAATCTCGGTCTCAGAAGCTCCCCCATTTGCTGACATTCTCTGGGTTACACAGACTGTCCCTGTGAACTCCCACGGTGACTGGTCACCCATCAGTCTCCCTGAGAGCTCAGAGGCGTGGGGTGTGGATCAGCCTCTCCCCCTCTCCAGCTTCTTTCCAGCAAGGCCTGGATCATCTCAGCAGTTAACCCAACTTGGAGGGGATGAGACCATTTCAGTCCAGTCAGGGGTGGGCACACCACGCTACAGCCACCCCAAGCTGAGCTCTCCTCTCGGATCTGCTCTGTGAAGTGGCATTTTTACTTGTGTCTTGGAGAGAACAGAGGTGGGAGGGAGCAGAGGGTATCAGAGTCAATCATAAACCAGATGCTCTTAAAGTCCATTATCTGATATGGAAAAGCTGAGTCCCTGTCTCTTCCCTCCAGCGCCCCACCCTTTTAAGCCACAATGATGTCACCACTCCTAGAAAACCGGTGGCATCAGCTTCACTCTGTGATTGCCAGGATGCTGCGTCCTCTGTAGGGTGAAATTTGAGCACCTGCAAATGATTTTGCTGCGATGCTCTCCCCCCATTTCCCTTTTTCTATGAAAACGTGTTTCTCTGTTCATCCCAGTTTTCTTTTTTTCACTCACTCAAAAATATTGATAATGGCATCCCTGACCCTCTAGGGCCCTCAGCTTTCTGGTAGAAAGAGAAGACCTCAGTTTATCCCTAATTCTAGTTTAGGATTCCAGGAGCATCTTTCCTGGACTAACCTGCCTTGAGCAAAAGAAATGGATCAACTATCTATTATTCTGTTTGTTAATATTTTGTTGAGAGTTTTTGCATTTTGAGTCCACAGAGAAATTAGTCTGTACTTTTAATTTGTTAGGTTTTGGTATTGAAATTATGCTGCTCTTATGAAAGAATACAAGTTGGGAAGAGTTTACATCACTTATTACTGACTTCTCTCTCTTATTCCTTTGATCAGTCTTGCCCGGGGGATACCCATACGATTGGCCTTCAGGGAATCAGCTTTTGGCTTTGTTAATAAACTGTACTGCACTCCTTTTCTCTTTCAGTAATTTCTGTTTTTTAATTTCTTTGCTCTTCCTGCAGTTTGATTTTGCAGCCCTTTTCTCACTTTTTGAGATGGAAGCTCAGGTTCAAGTCTTTTTCTTTTCCAATGCATGCAATGAAGGCTAGGATTGCCCCACTAGGCACAGTTTTAGCTGCATCCCATACATTTTGATATGAGTATTTTCATTATCATTCGGTAAAAGATATTGGTAATTTTAAGTGTTGTTTATTCTTCGACCCGAGTGTTATTTAAAACTATATTTCTTTACTTTGTAATACAGAGACTTTCGTAGTGATTTTTGCGGGCGTGTTTGGTACTCATTTTCAGCTCACTTACAGTGAGTTCAGAGTATTCTCTCTGCTTGATTTCAAATATGATCTCAATTCTTTTTTTTTTTTGTTCCTGACACAGAGTCTTACTCTGTTGTCCTGGGTAGTGTGCTGTGGTGTCATAGTTCACAGCAACCTCAAACGCTTGAGCTCAGTCAAACTCTTAGCCTGTGGAGTAGCTGGGACTACAGGCACCTGCCACGAGGCCTGGCTAGTTTTTCTATTTTTAGTAGAGACAGGATCTTGGTCTTGCTCAGGCTGGTCTCAAAATTCCGAGCTCAAGCAATCTATCCATCTCAGTCTCTTAGAGTGCTGGGATTATAGGCATGAGCCACCACACCCGGAATGATCTGTTGAGCCCAGCTTATGGTTAATTTTGGTAAATCAAAGAATCAACTTGCAGCGTTCTATTCACTATTTTTATTCACTTTGCTTAGTTTTGGTATCTTTTTCTCACTTTACTTCACTTCATTTACTTCTTAGAGCTATTTTTCCGAAAGCCTTTTAAAGCCTCTTTTTTTAGGTAAAGGAACTAAAGAATTGTAGTATAGTGATTAAGGGTAGGGGTAACTTGCCTAGTTAAGGGCAGGGGTAAGCCATAGGGTTAACCAATCATGGCTCCACCACTTATTAGCAATTTGACCTTGGGAAAACTTCTTAACCTTTGTGTCTTAATAATTTCCTCATCTGTAAAATGGGAATGATAAAGGCACCTGCCTTACAAGAAGCCAGTAAATCAATGAGCTAAAATTCATAAAGTACTTATAAGAGTGTCTGAGGTATAGGGACCGCTACAAAAGTTTTCGTTAAAGAAATAAATACTTAAAGTTCAGAGGGGGAAGACTTCCTGACTAAGTCTATTTAGCTAATGCCATATGCCAGGTTAGTGGAAAAACTAGAGGTCATACCCAAGTGTATTTAACTTGAGATATTGTACTTTTGTCACTGTGCCAGGCTGCCCCCCCAACCTTACCCCAAATCAGTGAGTGGTTCAGGGCTGTAAGTAGGTACCCTCTTATTTGCCAGTCTGATCTATTGGGATGGCTCTGGTTTTGAGAAAGGTTCTGAGCTCAGTGTGGGTGGTGCCATAATTGGCAGGATGAGGTAGGGGAGTGGGGACGAGTGGCGTGTCTGCGCCATCCTTGGGGTATGCTGAGGGCCCCCTCTTCCAGGAGACTCTCTTAACTTCTCATTATGCAGCAAATTCTCCTTTCTTTGAGGCTCTTCATGTGTTGATACAACCATTGAACTTGGAGAAATGGGGACACACCAATCAATACCCAGAGTAGCTGAGGAGGAAATGGCAGATTCTACATCTTATCCAGGAGGGGAAGTAATTGCAATTTATGGGGTATATCTCCTGGAGATCCATGTATAAGTGGGGAGATTTTGAGCAGGATTGGAGCTCTTGTCTTATAAGCCATCTGTGCCTGCTCTAGGCACATTATTCTCTCTTTTCTAAGCTGGGAAGCCATGGACTTTCCTATTACCTGAATATGTATGGGTTATTTTTCTAAAAACTGCAAAAACTTGAGGGCAAGACCCTCCCTTGTTTTCTCTGTGCCCCCTCTAAGTCTTACCATCAACTTAGCTATGCAATATGTACTTAGTAAATCTTACTGAATTGAACTGTTTTTTTTTTTTTTTGTCGTTGTGTACATAATATGTGAAGATATTGTTCCAGAGTATCCAGATGAATTCATTACACATGAACTTCTGAAAGCCAGTATGAAACTGGTACCTCCATGTTAGGGCTCAAGTGACAATAGCCATGCCTTGGACTTGTTTTCATGGGAAATGGGGAAGAGAAGGTAACATTTAATTAGCAATTACTATGGTGGCAGAAATTTAGCAAAAAGCTTTCATGTCTTGTTTGTTAATCTCAGTTAACTCTCAAATCCCTTTTGTGAGGTGTTATCACCACTATTTTACAAGGGAATTATCTGAGCTCAGGGAGGTTGAGTGATTTGCTTGAGGTTATAGTAAAGCTGAGGTGATAAGTGGCAGTGCTGGGATTTTACTCCAGATCAACATGACTCCAGTACCCATAGTCTTCTTCTAATTGTCCATCTATCCATATATACTCATCCACTGATCCATCCATCTATCCATCCATGCACCAACGCATCTATCCATTCATCCCACAATCCATCCATCTAATTTGTTTTACTAATGAGAAACAAAACAAAGCTTTGGGCAAAAAATCTGACCTTGAAAGTCCCCTGTAGCCCCACAATTCTATAATTCTAAGTATCTGAGAATACTACTTCCTCATTCTTTTCTTCTTAAATAACACCATGTGCAGTTGCCGCAAAAAGCTTAAAATAGGTGCCCAAGGAGCCACAGAAGCAGATTCCTGGTGTCTGAAATGCAAAGACTTTGTCACTTGGAGTCAGAGGGCAGTTCACCTGGACTCTGCCCTATGCTCATTTGCCTCTGTGGACTTAAGATTCTGAGTCCCAAACAAATCTCGTATGTTGAGCCCAGAGCTATATGCTGGGAACGAGGTGGGGTTTATCTGTCAAATCAAGCCCTGCTGTGGAGGCAGAGTCTTTGTGTTTGCACCACTCATGCACTCAGCAAATACTGCTCCTATCACAGATGAGGACAAAAGTAAACTGCACCCTGAAAGGTCCGTATTACCACTGGTTTTCAATCTCAGCCACTCCTAAAGACCTCCAACACCCCTTTCACCATTTTCATGCCTCTTAACTTAGGCATGAGATTTATTGCCATGGACCATCCTTTTTCTCATTAAAAGGAAAACAGCGCACTTCAGATTGCAGAAGTAATGCCTTCCCAGTGTTGAAAATGCACCAAAGGATAAATAAGAAAAACAGCCACCCATAATCCCACCTCCCACAGATAAACTCTATTAACATTTTATCGTATTTCCTTCTAGTCTTTTTATGGTTTTCAAAGTAGTTGAAATCATACTTTATAACCTTTTTCTATCTTGCTCTTTTACTTAATGTTATATCATTAAGCATTTTTCCATGTCGTTAAGAACACTTCCTAAGTATCGTTTATAATGGCGGCACGATATTCCATCTTGTGGAGGCAGTTCAATTTACTTAGCCAGGCCCCGCAACTCAACATTTAATTTTTTTACCCATAATATTTCACTATTATGAATGACACTGTGATGAACATATTTGGTGCATAAATCTTTGTCCACATGTCAGGTTATTTTTCTCGGAGAGATACCCGGATCTAAACCTTGCCAACTGGCTTTCCAGAAGTCTTGTGCCCAAGTTTTACTCCATTTGTCTGTCTGAGAGTATCCGGTGCCCCACTTCCCTTCCCCTGCACAGACATTCTCATTAAAGAGAAACTTTGCTAATTTTATAGGCGAGAGAACATCCATTCTTGCTTCAGTCTGCATTCCTGTCATTAGTCGGATGCTCAAACCAATGTTATAATATTCACGAGTTATCTTCATTTCTCTTTTTCAAATGGTCTGTGTTTGATCTTCCCCTTCTTGTGAGGTGCTGTCTTCTCTCCGGATTTTTGTCTCTAGGCATGAGTTTTCCAAATGAAAAACAAACAAGAACTCAAGAGCAAACAAACCTTCACCCTGAATCACAATATGCTCCCGGCAGAGAAGACGTCTTGGTGACCTATTGCTGTTAGCAAGCTTCTCCCAAACTCAATGGCTTAAAACAACCATTTATTTGGCTCATGAGTTTTGGGGTCAGGAAATTGGGAAAGGCTCGACTGGGCATTTAACCAACTAGTGTGGTATCTGCTGGGACCGCCGGGGCTACCTCCAAGGCCATTTCTTCACTCTCACATGTTGCCCTAGTGGGCATTGGCTGGAAGGTTGGGCTCAGCTGAGACTGTCCACAGAACAGTTACTTCAATATAGTGGCCTCAGGGAACTTGGGCTTCTTCCAAGGACATTAGAGCCCCCAGAGAGAGTGGCTCCAGATTTAAGCAGTGGAAGCTTCTGGTTTCTTCAAGCTTGCACCTGAAAACTGGCACAACATCATTTCGACCGTGTTATGTTGGTTCAGGCAGCCCTGGAGCATGCCCAGATTCAAAGAAAGGGCACATACAGCCACCTCTGGATTGCAGGAGGGTCACAGAATTAGCAGCCATCTCCAATCTGCCACAGAATAGTGCCTCTATATTTCAGTATTAAGTTAGCTCAGATTAAGAGAGTGGAAGGCAGGGAATACATGAACGAATGGGTGAATGCTGAGAAGTTACACAATTTTCAGAAAGCCATAGAAGATCCCTAGGAGAGCCCAGATTCCAACTCAAGGATATTGCTCATGTTTAGCTGCAGAGATATTTCCTTCCTGCAGAGCAGGGGCTCATCTTGGTGCTATGTGTGGAAACTGGCTCTTCATGTAATGGCATAAAAGTTCCAAAATAGAGTAATCATCCCTCTCCTTTTTATCTCCTGAAATAACTGCGTTCTCAGAGGGCAAGCAGGGGGTAAGTGAATTAAACTATCTCGGTCTCAGAGTCAACAACATTGGGTGGTAGATTATACATGTTAATATGCAAAATTTCCCAATCCTTATCTTTCCTCCCTAGGCGGGTGACATGGAGTTATTAGCAGAGCTTGTAATGTTAAGTGTCAGAGGCTGAGATTATGTGGCATGGCAGACTTCACTCATCTCCTGAGAACTTAGTCATTTTCCTGATGCAGAGAGCTTGCCCCAATAAATTCCTGAATGAGGATTGTTTGGGATTTGGTACTATGACAGAAAGGATTCCTTTTCTCCACTTCGGTGACTTATTCTACAGCAACAAAGGCCATCGTACAACTAACGCCCTCCATCAATCCCCCAGCGTAATCAAAATGGACAGCTTCTCATTCATTCATTCATTCATTTATCATTCATTCATCCCTCAGTCAGCAAATATCTGCTGAGCACCTCCCATACTTCCGACACTACATACAGATACAGTGATGAGCAAGAGAGACGCGGCTCTGCGTCACCGATTTCCCCGCAATCCTGAGCACCGGGGAAGGCGGATGTACTGAGTGCCTACTGTGTGCCATGGGTGGTGCTAAGTACTTTACCAACGTGACCCGCTTGTATCCACACATCTCACCCTGGGACTCAGGGATTAATACCCACCTTTTAGAGGGGAGGAAGCTGAGGCTCGTGATTTGGTTGCTGCAGCTCACCCAGCTAGTTAGTGTCAGAGCTAGGGTGGGAGCCGTGACCCACCTGACTCCAGAGCTAATGCTGTAGAAGTGACAGGGAGAGGCCAGCAGAGCTTTCTGACTTCACGAATACCTGTGCTCCATCACGGCCTCAAACCTAGGGCTAGAGAATGACCCCAGGTAGTTTGCCCCCACCTGTTTCAGCCTTCTTACACGGGCTCTGTTCCTCTATGATTCTCTTCCTGAGGTCTCCTAGCCACAGCCGTGAGTCCCCGCAGGCACAGGGTCTCCTAGCCACAGCCGTGAGTCCCTGCAGGCACAGAAGAGGCCTGGGTTGTCCCGAAACAATGGTGGCTGAGAAAGAAGAGCGGGACTTCACCTGCTCCTCTCCTCTTTTGCCTCCCACAACTCAGCCGGGCTAACTGCTTACTCAGGTCAAAGGCGCTGCTCCATGTCTATCAACAAAGACCCAACCTCAAGTGATGTCTCATCATCATTGCTTCTCAGTGACTTCCCTGTCCAGCTCCTCAGTGCTGCTCTTGGCAGAGGGCACCAGTTGGTGCTAGCTCAGCATTTTAGATTGCCACCCTGTCTGTCCACCCCAAACCTCTTGCATCTTCCTAAACACACTTCGTTCTTTCCCGGCCTTCTGCCCTTGCCCACCCTCTTCCTCCTAGTCCCCTTCTTCCCAGGCCCTGCCTGGCGACTCTTCCCCAGGCTTCTTTGCAGCTCAGCTGACGTACCTCCCCTTCTCTCCATCAAGTCCCCTCTGACTTTCCTGGGAACAATCATAATAACTGACACGTTCAGCTCTTGCTCCTGGCCAGCTCTGGGCCAAACACTGACTGTGCATTTCCCATTTAATTCCTATCATGACCCTGGCACAGAGAGGTTAAGTGACTTACAAGAATGTCACCCAGCAAGTGGGTGGTGGTGTAAAGATTCAAATAGGCCTTGGGCACTAGAGCCCACGCGCCTGAACTCTTAATCTACTGCTTCCTTTTTTTCACAAGACTTTCTGTCCTAGCACTAACTTGTCTGGGTCTTTGTTACTTTTTCTGTTACTGTTTCTCCTGTTGGCTAGGGCTGGGTCCTCTCTCTCTCTTTCTCTCAATCTCTCTCCAGAGTCCAGCATAGATCTGGGCTTAACTAGTGAAGGAATGTATGGATCGCTCTGCATGTCCCACCTCCATTAGATGCTTTTTGAGGGTCAGCGCAGAGAAGAGCACTTTACCCATAGCAGGAACCAACCAACCAGCTACATAACCTAGTCCAGGACACAGTTCAGGAAGATGTCCCATTCTTGCTGTAGTTTCCTTATTGTACTTGAGAATTAATTAGTTCAGCAAACTTTTATGATGAGCAGTGTCATTTTGACTTGGATTTCTGCCAGAGTTTTACCTCTATTTTGTGATACAACTCCCTGGGAGCAGGCAGGTGTCAAATGCCCCCAGGGGCAGACAGGTATCAGGCGCTTATCAGTGGACGATCTAAGACTCTGGCAATGTACTTCTAAGAATGTGGATCTTTGATTCAGAAATAAGGGAAACAAGAACTCTAGATTCTCCAAGTTTATGAACAAAAGATAAACTATTCATGAGCAAATAGCAAAACTAAGTAAGCATAATACAAAATTAATAAGACACACCTTTTAGAACAAAGTAAAGGAATTAATAATAAACTACTATTCACTACTGAAGATTCATCCCTCCCGCCCTGTTTGGTGGTCACATGATGTCGGTTTGATATTACTGCTAACGCGAGTTGGCTGCGGTTACAGAGTCAGATTCTCCTTAGTGCGTGCTGCCTTCATGTCTACTGGGGTTTTTTAAAGACCCCCTTTGCTCAAGATGGAGGCACAGTCCTTAAATAAAAAATGGCCTGTCTCACCTAAGGATAAACCTATTTTTGCCCCATGTAGTGTTTATTTTCATAGCCATGTCCACACTGTCTCAAACTGACCTGCTCTTGATGGCCCTTGTAGAAAGAAATGGTGGACGCTGTTGGATGCCCATCCAATTTTTCTCTTTTCTTTCTTTCTGGTCAAATCTTGATTTTTAGTTGCAGCCACTGTGCCCAGCACCAGGGGGGAAATCAGGATTGAACCAAGACAATCACAATTGTGCTATTCTTCTTGGCAAAGGTCACATGAATGAGATCTCAGGGGAGATCTGCTGGGGGAGGGGTGTCCCCAGAAGGCTGTCCTGTCCCGAGAGAGCCATCTGGAGGAGGAGAGAGCCCCTTTCTTCATCTCTTCCTGCTTTCCTGGGTTAGTCACTGTCCTGTAGGGAATGTGAACTGCTTTAGTCTTTTTGAGACCCTGAAGGGAAGATGATGAGAATCTCATGGAGGCTGACTCAGTGCCCTGATGCTAGTCAGCTTCTGAATAAATCAATTCTGGCCCTAAATCCAGGATTCTTGACATTGAGATGATTACCTTTTTTTATTGGTCAAGGCATTATTTATTGGCTTATTCTGTTACTTGCAGCTAAAAGCATGACAACTGGTACAATCAGGGCCATGCCTTGATTTCTCCTGTACACATGTGCACCCCACTTAATTACTTAAACACACATGCATGATGACATTGTTGCCTAAACCGTCTGTGGTTATGTTGTTAATGCTGAAGGATTTATAGTCTCCTTTTAACAGAGTGGGAACCAGGCTCCGAGAGTGACTTCTTTTATGGCAAATGATTCTGGTGTCATATCTCCTGGGTTTTAATTGCTGTGATTCTCCCAGGGGGGTGGAAAATAGCAAGTATTCAAGATTGTGCTTTATACAAGATGTGACACTGTCCTCTCTGAAGATCTTTGCATTGGACAGAGGTCTTAGGAATTTTGTTGGTTAATTTTGTGTGTCAACTTGCCTAGGCCATGGGATGCCCAGATATTTGGTAGAGAAACATTATTCCTGGTGTTTCCATGAGGGTGTTTTTGGATGAGATGAGCATTTAAATCAGTAGACTGAGTAAAGCACTCCCTAATGTGGGTGGCCCCATGCAGTCAGTTAAAGGCCTAAATAGAATAGAAGGCTGACCTCACTCCCATCCCTCCTCATATAAGAGGAAATCACGCCTGCCTGACTGCCTTTGAGTGGGGACTTCAGTTTTTTTTTGCCTTTGGACTCAAATGGAAACATTGGCAATTGCAGGGTTTCAAGCTTGCTGGCCTTTAGACCAGAGCTACACCATTGGCTCTCCCGGGTCTCTGCTTGCCAACTGAACGTCTTGGAAGTTGTCTGTAATTGCATGAGCCAGTTCCTTATAATGAATCTCTTTCTATACCTATGTACATCCTATTGGTTCTGTTTCTCTGGAGAATCCTGACTATACAGGAAGGAGTCACCCAGCCCTGCAGGCAGAAGGGTTTCCTTCTTAACAGGAAACTGACACTTTCTGTGCCAGGAGCAGACACAGCATCTCATTTAATCTTCTAACAGCCCCGAGAGGGTGGTCCTGCCACTGCCTCTCATCAGGGGGGGAAACGGACACTCACAGAAGTGCAGCAGGTTGCCCAAGGCTATGCAGGTGGTAACGGCAGCCCTGGGATTTGCGGGTTTTCTGTTATATCAACCTGTCTAGGTGATGCTGGAGCAATTTGTGAGAGGTTGAATTTTTTGTTTGTTTTCCAGTCTATCCTGAAGGAGGTCTTTGTTCTCTTATTTAGGCCTGAGACCCCCCCCAGCTCAGCTCTGTTCGTCTCATTCATTTGAAAAGCTAAGTAATTTACAAAAAGACAATTCCTTGGCAGAGTCAGAGACATTTGTAGCATTTTCAGCTAAACCCAGACAATTCATTTTTAGCCTCAGGTGAGAATCTCTTCTGCCCCTACAACCTTTTTTTCCCTCTTTCTTCTTTTCATTTTTTGATTTTAGTCTCAACCTCCTCCACGTTATTCCTTCCACCCATGAAAGCAATTTTAACTTCATGAAACTAATTAAAGTTTTATGTGCCTATGTTCCCTTACTGGACTGATTGTAGATTCCTTAGATTGAAATGGAACCAGGCCAAGATGAAAAAGCCTCTAGGTCTTTCTTACAAGTGTGAGGTGGTATGTGCATTTGTGAGGTGACTTGGGACACCCCCAATTCTTGGTTTGGGGATCATAAAGCTTAATATGAATGAGATCCAAGATCCTTAGCATTAAAATGGCGTGCTGGGGAGTCAAGCAGATGCCAAGGGTGCAAATAAAATGTTTGCTGGATGAATGGATGGCTAAATGGACAGTTGTGTGAAGGTGAAATAATTACAATTAGTCCTAATTTTAAAAATGCTATTGATAAAAATATCACTTATAAGTGCTTACCATGTGTCAGGTTTTGTGCAAAACAACTCACAGTCTTCAATTCCCTTAATTCTAAGATAATTATTATTATTCTGTTTTTACAGATAATGACATGGAGGCATAGAAGGTCTGGAATAGTGGTTTTCAACCTTCCTAATGCTGCGACCTTTAATATAGTTCCTCATGTTGTGGTGACCCCCCAACCATAAAGTTATTTTCATTGCTACTTCATAACTGTAATTTTGCTACCGTTATGAATCGTAATGTAAATATCTGGTATGTAGGATGTATTTTCATTGGTTGCGACCCACAGGTTGAGAACCGCTGGTCTAGAACTTACCTGCACATACTCGAAAATTAATTGGACTAACTGGGCTCTGAACCAGTATTTGACGCCATTGCACTCTCCTGTGGTTGAGTGTGGTGTGTCATTTTGCGCTGACTCCTGCCCTTGTTTTCTTTGCTATGCTTTCCTCTAGGAGGAGTATCTCCCCCACCCCAACCACCCTGGGTGTGGCCGTGTGACTTCCTCTGGCCATGGGTGCACGTGTGGACCCGAGGTGTACTGCATCAATCCAAAGCTTTAAAGACTGGTGGTTTGACTCTGCCTCTTGTGAGTTCCTTTTCTCAGCCATGAGATTGCAAAAGCTGTTGCAGCAAAAACTGACTAATATATAGCCTGTGCATGCTGAGATGGACTCATCTACATTGTCCCGCAAAGGGGTGGACTGTAAACGCAGATTGGAAACATTTTTATTAGGGAAATGGGGAAAGGGCCTGCCAGAAGGCGGCCGCTGAGTTACAAAGCCACAGAGGGGGCCGCTGTGGAGGGCTCAATGAGAAAACCACTTTCTGGAAGCCCACAGTAGGGAACAGGGAATGACAGTCAGAAAATCAGACCGCGGAGGGCATTGAACAACCTGCTAAAGACAATGGATGTTCTCTGGAATGTTCTGGACAGGGAGCCACTGAAGCGTCATAAACTAGGAACATGGTGTTTTCAGGAGCCTGCTCATGGTTCTCCCCATGTGTGGAAAACGTCGCTGGTCATGTTTCCCTGTTTGAATCCCTGCCTTATCCTGTAAACCTGTTACTCTGGCTACAGCCTGTGCCCGCAGCCAGGAAGTTGATTTCTTTCTACCTTTATCTGGTGTCTATCAGGATGGGTGACTGTTCCGTTCCGAGGAGGAAAAATGAAGCTGCCTCAGGAATAATAATAGTGCTTTTCTTTTTAAAAAAAAGTTTCTGAATCCTATTTATCTGTGCTGAGCAGGTCAAGGTCTGAGGTAGAGGAGATAGACCGCCCAGCATATCTTATCTATTACGTGCCAGGAGGCTTGGATTCATGTGCACATGACCTGTGGACTCACACAGGGTCCTACGGTGAGAGGAGCCCTCTGGTGAGAGAGGCCCTGGGCTTGGTTTAATGCTCTGCTAATGCATCTTAAAATTTCCAGTAATTTTGAATAGGAGACCCTCTGTTTTCATTTTGCACCAGGTCCTTGCTAATTAGATAGTCAGTCCTGCAGTGCTGAGCCCTTTATATACCTTATTTCATGTAATTCTCCTGACAACCCTAAGAGGCAAAGAATGATCACTCTAGTCTTATTGCTATGGAAACTGAGGCTCAGAGAAGTCAAGTGATTTTTCCCAAGACCACACAGCTGGCATGTGGTAGAGCTGGATTTGAGCCCTGATCACATTGTCTCCAAAGCCCATGCTCCTTCCCCTGACATGTTCACAGAGCATTTTGGATTTTTAGCACCTTTCTTTACATCATTTCAGTGTGAGCTTCCCCACAGTCCTATGAAGTCAAAGTCACTGCTTTCATCGACACTGTCAGCTGAAGCCCAGGGAAGAAAGGTAGACTGTCCCATAGCAAGTGGAGTGAGATGAGAATCATGGTCTTTCAGGCCGGGCTTCCTGAAAGCTGGGTGGGCAGGGCTTGTGTCTTGAAGAATAACCTCACGGGGGCAAGTGAGACCCAGGGCTGTCAAGACTCTTCCAGCTTCTCTGCCTGTCCATGACCCTCTCATCTCTCACAGACACACAGTACTCGTGGCCCATACTCAGAGTTAACTGATGACCTGGACAGTGGAAGCTGCATGGTAACACTCAGTCCAGATCTTCCTCTTTATGGAGTGGAGCTAAAGTCTGAGAGAAGTGGAGTAACTTGCCCAGAGTCATTCATAGGGAAGTGGCAGATATTCTAGGTACCAGGTACTACGTAAGTCCTGGGGGACACAGGTGACCAGGACAGACACAGCCCTGCCCTCCAGCAGTTCACATCTAGAGGGGTGAGGGACAAGGGACCTAAGTCCTCTGGCTCTAGAAACCCTCTGCCAGGCAGACAGACCCTATTGGCAGAGCAACAAGCAGGCTGAGCACTCGTCAGCAGGAAAGTTGGAAATTTCTGGCTGGGAGAGGTCTGAACCGTCGTCTTAGAGCTGATGCTGGCTTTGAAATCAATTTGCATAAGATAGGTCCTATCCTGTTAGAACAGCAAATTAATAGCTCATTTTATGGATTGAGCAATCAACACCCACAGCCCATTAAATTTAACAACAAATTCGGCTAATGAGCGTCAGGCTTTCGGCTTGGTCCCACCATCATCTCAGGCGCTTCCTCTTCCTTCCTCCTGACCTTTTCATTTCCTTTCAGCTCCCTCCCCGTGAACCCTCCTCCCAGATCCTCATCTTCTCATTAGTACATGTGGTGCTAATTGAACTCCCCAGTATCTCTTCCATACCGGGGCTAGAAGGTCTTCCTGGTCCCCGGTGGGTTCTGTCATCCGTAGCGTGCCCCAGACTCCAGACATCAGCACACAAGCTCATTCTGGGGCCCTGGGCTGGGCTGTGGGAATGTGCGATCAATATTTTATAAAGGCGTCAAGGTGGTGATAAAAGATGCATGAAGTGTTGCGTGGGGAGGAGCTTGCTGACAAAGGAGTGGGTGACATTATAGCTAACCTTGGTGGCTATGACTTACGTGGATGGAATCCACTAAGGAGGACTCCACTCTGATCTTGCCAAGGAGATGGAAGGAAGATTTTTCATCAGGACATTGTCAGATTTCCTAGACCCTCCGACTTAACCTTCCTTAAGCCTTCTTTCTAATTGCCTCAGATGCATGGGTTGTACAGCTAAGGCGTGAGGGCCTAGATGATATGGTTAATCAGACTTCCATTAGCTGTGGTTTCCCATGAATTTTGCATGACCATCGTGCTTTCCTGGCAGGGTCTGGGGAGCTTGGAGACTCTGGATCAGGAAGACGGTGTGTGATAGATGGGATTATCGGTGCCAGTTACTCCCCTGTAAGAGCAGAGCACATTCTGGCCTTTCGCCACTGCTTTGCTCTTAGCGAAGTCCAAGTTGGGCTTGTCCATGTGAGTTGCTTTGGCCAATGGAATGACAGTGGGTGAGACTTGCTGGGAGGCCTTCAGTGTACCTGTGTGGTTTGGTTGGGGCTCTTGTCCTTCTGCCCTTCGCCATGAGAAGAAAGTGCCCCTGGTCCAAGGAGTTGAGAGATACCTTGGGTGGCCTGAGGCAAATGTGTAGCCTGAAGCCAAGTCCAGATAAGCTCAGGCTGAGGCAGAGCTGTCCTGCTGAGTTCAGCCCAACCACAGTTACCTGTGGAACCATCAGCATGAGAATAAAAGCTTGATGTTCCCAGCCAATGAGTTTGAGGGTTTGTTACACAGCATTCGCACAGTCATATGGCAACAAATGGAATGTTGCCTGAACTTTCTCCCCTGCTGGAGTTACATGGAGGTAGATCTCTGAGAATCATCCAGCAGCCTCGCCCTGCACTGCCTGCCTGGCCTGGCCTGGGCATGGCCTCCTGACCTCTTCCCTCCTCCTGGTTGCCTCCTCCTGACCTATTTCCTGACTTATTCATTTTTCTTCTCAGAACTGAATCCTGACACTGCTTTTCCAGTTGTGATTTGTCACTTCCCTTTCGCCTCTGATTAAGGCTGCACAGCCATCCCTAGGCGTGTCCCACCTCGAGACTGCTGCTCCCAGTGGTGGCCTTGCCCCTCAATCAGCACTCAAGAGAGAAGCATCATTATTCATTAGCCAGCGCGCATTTGTCAGGGAGCTGACACTCTGCCGGGAAGACTGGAGATTGTTCCTCCCTGGCTTTCTCCTTCCCTATCCAAGTAGCCTCTAAGTTCTGCGGTGTGTCCCCATCCCCTCGCCTTCCTCCTGTTAGATTAGTATCATTTCTAGCTGGAATCATGGCAACAGCCTCCTAAATCTTCTCCCTCCAATTCTGCTCTTTCCCATCTACCTCTTGGTTTCTCCTCCTAACTGGTGACCAACCTGATCTTTCTAAACAAAATCTGGCTGTGTCACTGTCCTGCTTGACATCTGCTACTGGCCTCCTTTCACTGGCCTCCTGCTCGCTGGCATCCAAGGCCCTCCACGATTGGGATCCTGCCGACCTCACCTGACTCACATCCTCTCCCCCCGTCCATCTCATCATTTGTCCTGGGTGCTCCCCACCAGCGGCTCCCACATTGACTGTGAACTTCCTGGTCTCCGCCCTTTGGGATATGCTCTTCCTTCTGCTGGTCATGTCCTTCCTCTAATCTGGGAAAAGCTTCCCTCCTCATGCTTTGAGATTCAGCACAGCCTTCCCAGAGCCCCCTTGGGCAGAGTTCATGAGTCCCCTCCCCTTTCCTACCGTACACCATACACCTCACGTGTCTTTCTCTAGTGCAGTATTTATCACACAGTTATGACATTTGTTTTGCATTTGATAAAATTTTCTTTTCCTATTTACCCAGATTGCTGCTAAGAAGAGTAGATGAAGTTAACAGGCAGCCTTTGTTTTGCTAAGTACCTTGCTGGATTTGTACATAAACAGCTGTGGGGCTGGAGCCAGAGTTAAGTCACTGTGCTTAGCAGAGGGAGAGGAGTTTGCAGATCTAGGTGGAGGTGTGGAGAAGGACCTGGGGTGTCTCCTCTCTTCTAGGGAGAGACAAAAGCCCTCTGCCTTCCCCCTGCTAGATGGGCAGCTGAGAAGGGACTTGGGGAGCACAGGGACTGTTTGAGGTGGGAGTTGTAGATTGATGGTTGCAGGGCGTGCATGATGTCTCTCCATTTGTCATTCAAAATCTTCCAAAGTCTGCATTGCTGATTAATGCTTTTGAGTACAATGGGAAGTTGATAAAGTTCAGGTTCTGCTTTTGAGTGGGTTTAGAGTAAAAACAAATAGCCTTAGAATAGCTATTTAGATAGCTAGAATAGCCTTAGACCGAGGGGCAGGGCAGATGGGCCCAGGAAGCTGAATATCTCTAGAACTGAGAAGCAGCCAATGGGAAGAGCTTTGTACTCCTGAAATGAGGACATGTGAGCCGGGCAGCAGCATGTCCCAGGCCAGGAGGGCCCAGCTGGCATCTTGGTTAATTTGTCTATGATTGTCTCCCCCATTACAGTAGCTCAAGGGCAGAATTAGTGCAGAATTTATTAGGATTCTTTTCCCTGTAAGGGATCGAGAGCCACCTTGAGTAGGCATAAATGAAAAATAATCTGTTGTGTCACATAATGAAAGGTTCTAGGGATACTTAGGGTCAGATAGGCCCAGGTCTAGGTGCTCAAAGGATGTCAGTGGGATTCAGGGCTTACTTTCCTGTTTACCTTCATGATAGTTTCATTACTAGGGAGCTCTCTCTATGGGGTGGACCTGGCAAGGCTCTGGCTGTCTCGCAGCTGCAGAGCAGACGGTTTCTCCTACTCATAATTCTAGGGACTGGGACTCATTGCAAAAATTTGGATTATGTGTCCACTCTGAATGAATAACTGTGATACGAGTCATGGCCCACCTTTGGTTCAGGGAGGGAAGGAGGTTGAAATCAGCTCTGCCTGGGTCATCTGGTCTGGGAGGGAGGGAGGGATAGTTTCTTAAAGGAACGTGAAGTGGCTGATATAAGAAATAGGGGAAATGGATGCCTGTGACGTCATCTCTGTGACCATATAGTCTCTCTGTGTCATGGCCTTTGAAGTAGAAGAGAGGCTGATGAGTTTTATATTTGATTCAGAACAAAATAGAGAATTCAGTTTTGCCATACTTTCGAGATTATTCCATCTGTAAGTATCACACACATCACCTGTCACCAGACGTACTGGCCTGGTCGGGCGCAAAGAGAAACCGCCTCCTTCCTCCCTCTACTGCCTTCAAACACGGTCTGCTGACCCTCATCTCCTCACCCCTTCACGGCATCTCGGGCAGATCTTCTTACTTTTTCAAATGTTTTCAACTTGACTTTATTTCTTAGGATGCTTTCAGATGGACAGAAAAATAGAGAATACAGAGAGTTTCTGTATTTCCCAGTTTCTGACATTATTAATTTCATATTACTTCATATAGTACATTTATTACAATTAATGAAGCATTACAGGTACATTATTATATTCAATCTCTTTTAGATATTAAACACAGTCCTACTTTCAGAGATGAAAATCCAAATCAAAACTTGACTCTTCCATCTGATTCAGACCCTCCTGGCTCAGCTCTAACCTGTGGTGTAGGGACCTGCAGTGGGCAGGGTGGGTGGTCCGGGTCAGAGAATTCATGCCTTGGTCATCATCCCTGTGCCTCCCCCCAACACCCTGTTGATAGTTTCTCCAGGGTCAGGTCTTAGGAGTAGAGATTAGGGGAACAAGGGTTACATCTTATGGGTTTATAAGACTAGTACTGTTATAACTTGACCACTGGTTATAATGTGACCACTGGGTCACATATTCATGGCTGAATGGAAACCTGCCATGGGACCCCAATGACTATACTCCCGGATGGTGCCCCCACAATTCCTGCCCTTGACAATTCACGTCCAATCTTTCTCTTCTAGGGTGTCTTCCTCCAGGAGGGCCGTTTTCTAGGGCTGAGTCCTTTTAGGAGCCCTCCCACGTGGCTGCCCTGTAGCCCCCGTGCACTTCACTGACTCTTAGAACCACAGCTGCCCCTTCTCTGCCTCTCATCCCAGCCAGCTCTGTGCTCGTGTGCACCCCCAACTGCTCAGAACTCTTCCTCAATGCTCCACTTGAACTTGGCACCGAGGACCAAGGCCTCATAGCTTGGTAAGTGCTCCCCTGGGTGGAGGTCACTAGGCTTGCCTGCTTACCAGCACCCCACTGCCTCTATGAACAGCTCACTCTTGGTGATTCCTCTCCCATAGAGAGGGTAGGAGAAGCCCCACAACCCTCTCCATTTCTATTAAGCCCCCCAAAGTCTTTTCCTTCTCAATGTCCCTTACGGTCTTCTGGGGAAGGTTGAATTTTCTGAAGATGACCGCTACAGTATCTCCTGCCCACATATCGTTCCAGACTCTAGACTAGAATCTTGCTGTTCCTCCCTTACGAGGTAGAGCCTAATTCCTCCCTCAAGTGGTAGAGTCTAATTTCCCTCCCCTTGACTCTGGGCGGGTTTGGGATGGGCTTATAATCAGTAGAATGTACCAGAAGTGATGTAGTATGGAGTCTGAGGTGAGGCAGAAAAGACGGTGCAGCCGCCCAACACGCCTAGGATTTTGAACACTTGAACTGGGGCCTTGAGCTCCCTGTGAGGCAGGAGGCTGCCCAGCACCTCTCACTGTGAGAAACTCAAAATGGCCCAGGTAGGGAGATACAGGCCCAGGTAGGGAGATAAGACTAGGCAGAAAGAGAGAAATGTCCAGTGAGCTCCTTGCTGCTCTAGTTTTGGTCAATGGCCAACCACATAAGAGATCCCAAGCCAGAGCTGCCGAGCTGAGCCCTTTCTGGATTTCTGACCCACAGAAACCAGGAGAAATAATAAAATGATGTCTTAGGAGAGATGTGTTACAAAGCAGTAATAACTGTCACACCTTTAGGTTAGAGGTGGTTGAGCGGGGAGGGGAGTAAAGAGGTGGGTCACAGGACCTTCTGGGTCTCTTTAAAGAGTCCAGCATGGGTTGGGGCAGCGCCTGTGGCTCAAAGGAGTAGGGCGCCAGCCCCATAGGCTGGAGGTGGCAGGTTCAAACCCAGCCCTGGCCAAAAACTGCAAAAAAAAAAAAGTCCAACATGGGGATGACTAGTGACTCTTCACAGAATGAAGGTCCTAGTCACCCTTTACTCCTGGCTTTGCAGCCATAGCTGGAGTTCTTTGATAATGGTTCTTCCTGTAGGATGGTGCTCCTTAAAGGAGTGCTTGATGGCCATGGGCCAGTCGACAACCCCTTGTTGGAGCAGAAATTGGAACAGAAATTGGCACAGGTGTTTATTCCCAGCAGAAATTGAAATAAAATAACTTTTATAGCGATTTGATAAATCTGTAGACTTTAATAATAAACATTTGAGGCTAGCAATTTGTATTCTTTATTTTTATTTCATTTTTTTCCCTAGCAATTCATTTTTATTGTGTTTTACAAAAGTACTGGTTTGCAATGAGATGGGAACAAAGAATAAAAAAAAGAAAACAACCCGAAATAAAATGCTGGTCCTGCATTGCTTTTGGGGACCTTTGTTTCGTATCTTGCTGTGCTGGCAGTCCCTGGGGCTGAAAGAAACAAGGACCAACCAACTTTATCCCAGGTGTTGTGCTAAGGTATTTTACAATCATTATCTCATTTCATTATTATCATGACTTTGCAAAGTAGGTATTATTATTTCCATTATATAGGTGAGAAAACAGAGACTCTGAGGGTTAAATAATCTGTCTATAATCACATAGTAAGAGGCTATAATCAATTTTATTATTCTCACAACTACTTATCACCATCTCTTTCCCCGTAAGATTGGTGGGAATGCAAGCTAGTATGGCCTTTTTGGAAAGAAGTTTGGAGAATAGTCAAGGAACTAAAAGTGGACCTACCATTTAATCCCATAATCCCCCTACTAGGTATTTACCCAGATGATCAAAAAACTTTTTACAACAGAGACATTTGCACCAGAATGTTTATTGCAGCCCAATTCATAATTGCCAAGTCATGGAAGCAACCCAAGTGCCCATCGAGCCATGAATGGATTAACAATTGTGGTATATGTACACCATGGAATACTATGCAGCCATAATAAAGATGGAGACTTCACATCTTTTTTGTCTACCTGGATGGAGCTAGAACATATTCTTCTTAGTAAAGTAGCTCAAGAATGGAAGAAAAAGGTATCCAATGTATTCAATACTACTATGAAATCAGTATATAATCACCTACACATTAATAGGAATGGTAAAACATAACTATAGTCCAGAAAGAAGGAGGGAAGAGGAAAGAGAGGAGAGGGGAGGAGAGGGGAAGGGGGAGGGCATTTGGGGGATCCAACCTAATGTGTATAATGCAATGATACCTTTCTATACTATTAAGAATAGAGTATGAATGTTTTTGCCACAACAAATAAGTAAGCAAGGAGACGGTTATGTTAATCAATTAGATGTAAGCATTCCACATTGCATATCAAATCAGCACATTGTACCCCATAAATGCATTAATGTACACAGCTATGATTTAATAAAGAATTAAAAAAATAAAGCCTGCAGGTGAAAGAAAAGGTTATAGATTTATATTCTTTCTTTTCTTTTTTTTGAGACAGAGCCTCAAGCTATTGCCCTGAGTAGGGTGCTTTGGTGTCAAAGCTCACAGCAACCTCCAACTTCTGGACTTAAGTGATTCTCTTGCCTCAGCCATCCAAGTAGCTAGGACTACAGGCATCTGCCACAATGCCCAGCTATTTTTTGGTTGTAGTTGTCATTGTTGTTTGGTAGGCCCAGGCTGGATTTGAACCCACTAGCTCTGGTTTATGTGGCTGATGCCTTAGCTGCTTGAGCTACAGACGCTAGCCAGATTTATATTCTTTATCATGTCATTTGCTTGCCTCTGGTGGGTGGAGTAGATGTCTCTACCTCATTGATTTGGGCTTGGCTATGTGATGTGCTTTATCCAAGAAATCTGAGTGTAAGTGTCAGTGTATCAGGGTAGGGAAAATTATTCCTTGACCTTTTAGCATAGGCTCACTTTCTGCTTGAGAGACCTAAAGAGTCACAAGAATGGTGTGTGAGTTGTAGGAGGTGAGAAGACCAGCCTCCAAGAGAGATGTGTATGTGAGGTGTGACAATACCAGGCCTAACGGTTATGGTAAAGATTCTCTAGATTCCAAAGGTCTCTTGACGCTGGAGGCAAAGCTTTTGCTTAAGACCTGTGGTTTTGCAAAAAGAAGTTGGAGACATTCTGTCAGACTTTCCATGTTCTCCCTTTGTAGTGCTGATGACTGATAAGTAACTTTTACACTACTTTTCCCTGCTTTATGATAATGAATACAGACCAGAGGTTTGCTTGGGAGGATTCCTCCCTGAGTTCCTCAGTCCCCTGGCACAGACTCTCTGTCAAGTCTCTTTATTCATTGAGCCCAAACCCTTCATATCAGTGCTGACCAGAAGCTTTAAGAAGCACTTTATATTTCTGCCACTTTTATGGAGATCCTTCCCTCTGCCATGGGAATGTCATATACCCAGTGGAGGCTGCTCTTCCGGCCTCACAGGATGAGAATTCAGATGGAGTGAATTCAAGCCTACATGCAGCTTGGAAGAGGGATTAAGAGCCACAGAGCTGTAACTGAACCTCAGATAAATGTGGTAGGGGTGATTGATCTTTTTTTTTTTTGTCAAATAGGAGTGTGTCTATTATAGAATGCTTTGACTCTGAGGTTCAGTATGGAGTCATCAGTTAACTTCTTCTAATTTTTTTCCCCAGAGTCTCAAAAAATAGAGTATATGGGTAGACTGATCTTTATTACTGTATGCCTCTGAGATAGGGATGTTTGTCATGTGGCATTGCTTCTGTGGAAGCTGACTGATACAGTGGCAGAGCTGGGGCACCCATCAAGTGGCTATGAGATGAGTGTCCTCTTGTCCTTTCACATCTAATTTTCATCAATACTGTTTATTGTTTAAATTATACTTCTTTTAACTTCTCTATAAGAAATGCTGCCTAGAGTCAAATTCATGCACCCCCTCAGCCAGCAAAAGCTTGCCTTGCTCTAAGCAAACTTTCTGACACAGTGTCTGAAACTACATCATCACGGTGTCTTGTAGTCTTCACTGCTAAGAAGTTTCTACTAAACAGCAAAGACCCTTGGCAGAGAACAAAGTGAAATGTGTCCTAGGTAAGGGAGCAGGGGGGATGAGGTGGCCTTGTGGGTTGGGAAGGGCTCCCAGGAAGGGAAGCAGAAGTCTGCCAATGCCAAGTGTCACCAGTCTCACAATTTCCTTACAATTGGCCATAGTCAGTCCCTGATTCTATCCCTGCTTTAAGCTTTCATAAATGGCATCTACTCATTCATTCATTCAGCAAACATTTCCTGAGAGCTTGAACCATAAAATCTTAGGAACGAACCCATATCTGACATGTCACTTCCCTGCTTGAAATCCTTCTGGCTCCACCCCACTCACAGCACTCCCAAAGTCCCCCCCACCCCCATCTGTCCTGGACTTAACTCTCTAGACTTACCTCTCACCACTCCCCTGGGCCTGACTGAAACCTGAATTGGTTAGGGAGTCAGGCTCTGGGAGTTCAAATTCTGCTTCCACCACATACTGCCCTTGAGATCATGGGCCAGGTACTTAGCTTCTCTTGTGCTTCAGTTTACTTATCTGTGAAATAGAACATTAGATAATACAGACAAAAGGCTTGGGCACCTTCTCCTCCCTTGATTCCAGGTGTACTGAAACGCTCGCAGTGTCTCGCAGGCTCCAGTCGGAATCACACTCTGTGCTTTCACATTCTCCTCTGCATGTAGCACCCCAGTAACTCCCATTCATCTTTTGAAGCCTGTTGAGTAGACACCTCCTCCAGGAAGCCTTGTCTGAGCTCCCTCACCCCACCCACTTCCACAGCTGGCTGGGCTCATCTTCACTCCAGTCCTCATCGTCTGTTTGCCTGTTAAGTTAAGCTGCTCTTCCTGGAACGTTAAGTTCCTTTGAGGAAAAGCAGATATTTTCATCTCTCATATCCAGAACTTATTGCAAAATAGCTGCTTCGTGAACACTTTGTTTTTTAACTTCAGAAGATAAAATGTTACTTGGAAAAAGGTAGATTCAATTACCAGTGACAAAATTGGATTTTTTTCGGTAACATATGGTTTTGCTAATGAAAGCTTGTTTTAGAATTTGACGATAATTCAGTTCTCTTTGTGTAAAGTAGTTCTGGTAAATTAAATAATACATATAGACCTGTAAAAATTTTTTCAACAAGGTCATTAGGCGATCAAATGAAAACAAAAACCTCTTTCCCTTATCTCCTTTCCCATCTCTTTGTATTCTGTAAATTACAGGCATGCAAGAACTTTCAGTGTCACCTCTTTAAAACACACACACACATGTAATACACAAATACATAGAGGGGCCTAACATGCATAATATCACACACTTTGTTTTTTCCCTTCTGCTATTACATCTGGAGACTTCCATATCAGCATGCGTAGAGCTACGTTATTTTTTTTTAATGACTGCATAATATTTCATTTTATGGATGTTTTAGAATTTGTGTCATCAGTCACCAGTGAATGAACTCTTAGATTGTTTTCGGGTTTTGCTGTTACAAACAAATAAAAATATTCGTTCATGAATACATGGGCAGAAATATCTGTGAGCTACATTCCTCAAAGGAGAGTTGCTGGCTCAGGAATTATAATCATAGTTATTTTTCTTTTTAATATGGAAAGACTCCAAAAATATGAAAACATAAAGAAATAACTATTATCACATACCCATTTCCAAAATTTAATATGTATGTGTGTGTGTATGTGTATCTGTTTCATATCTCTCCCTTTGAAAGAAATGCAATGTCACAGTTTACGTGTAAGGCTCACCTTGATCCTTTCCCCCGATCTCTTGCCCAAAGTACCCTTCTTCTGTAAGCAGCATTTGCACACATATTTTCAGATGTGTATTTAAATTTTTATTACATATACGTTTCTATCAGCAGCATATAGTATGTATTACAGGTCTAATTTTTTGAAATGAATGTGTTCATGATACATTGTATATTATTTTACAACTTGTTTTCCACTGACCATTTTGTTGTTGAGTTTATGCTGGTGGGTGGAGATGAGTTCTTTTACTTCTTTTAACTTCTACATCGCATTCCATTCTACTGACAAATCACTATTTATCCAGTCTCTGGAAGTCAGGTTACAGCTGCAGTAAACCGCTTTGTACACGTCTCCACGTTTGTTTCTAAGGTAGAAACCTAGACACAGAGTTTCTGAGAGTAGAATCGTATCTGAAGTTTACTAGATTTTGCCAAATTGCTGTCCCGGGTACTTGCACCAATTTATATTTTCAACAGCAATGAATGAACACACCTTTTTCCTGAGGTCTTTGCTGATACTTCATGTTCTCGGATTTGTAAAAACAAATTGGCAAACTTGGTATGAAATGATAACTCGTTGTCTTAATTTTATTGCCTGTACTCACATTTATTGGTCTTTTCTGCTTTCTCTTCCCTGACTTGCTGGTTCATATACTTTGCTCACTTTTTGGTTGGAATTTTTTAGTTGATGTTTTAACTGAAATTTTTCTTTTTTGAGACAGAGCCTCAAGCTGTCACTCTGGGTAGAGTGCTTTGGCATCACAGCTCGCAGCAACCTCCAACTCCTGGGCTCAAGCCAGTCTCTTGCCTCAGCCTCCCAAGTAGCTGGGATCACAGGTGCCCCCCACAGTGCCTGGCTATTTTTGGTTGCAGCTGTCATTGTTGTTTTGGCAGGCCTGGCTGGATTTGAACCCTCCACCTTAGGTGTATGTGGCTGGTGCCTTAGCTACTTGAGCCATAGGTGCTGAGCCTGAAATTTTTCTTGACATAATTCTTCATTCACAGGAAGATATAGGAAATAACCAGAAAGCCCCTCAGCCCACTTTGTCCAGCCTCTCCCAAGTGCTAGCATTTTGCAAAATAATAGTATCAGGTCACAACACAGGATGAATCTACATTGATATAATCCACCTTATTCAGATTTACACAGCCACATGATATAAATATGACAAATATAATATGTACTTTCTTATAAATTCTGAAGTGTTCTAGAGATATTAAAATATAAAAACATACTTCTTTCTAAAATTTACTTTGCATATACATTTTGCCATATTTGCTTCAAACTACTCTTTTTTAAAAGAAAAACAATGTCACAGCTATGTATAAAACTCTTGGTTCTTTCTTAGTTTTATTCAGACTTCCGGAGTTTTACTTGTACTCGTTTGCGTGTGTGTGTGTTCTTTTTGGTAGGTAGACATTAAATTGCTGATTCAATTTCTGTAATGGTTATAGATCTCTTCAGGTTTTAAATTTCTTTTCAAGTCTATTTTGATAAGTTATATGTTTCGAGAAAATTGACAATTTGGGTGAATTTATTGTAATCACCATCTGAGCCCTCCCATGTAGTTCCTCTCAGCCGGAGGCATCGTGATGCCTAAATAATCGTGTCCCCAGGGTCCACGTATCCCAGCACAGTGTCCCCCATCCACACTGGAGTGAGTCACCCTTTAGGGCAGAGTGATCTGAATGAATCAGAATTATTTGGACCTTATTCAAGTCCTTCCTCACAGTGCAGCCTTGAGCAGGTGATTTAATCCCCTTGGACAGCAGTCTCTTTGTCTGTGGAATGTGAGTAATAACACTGCCCCATGGAGTGAGTCGGAACGAGGAAGACCCTGGCCTGGCACACAGCAGGTGCCAAATCAAAGCAGCTGCCTTTCCACCTAATACTCACACCCAGGGCTTCTACCCCTAGTGGCGATCTGGAAGCAGAGACTGTGTCTGATTCATTTATCCTTTCCCTTGATGCCATCATCACTCAGGAATATTTCTGGAATGGAAGAGCGGCACCCAGAGGAACCAGATTGTCAGTTTTGGTGGTACACAGTGGAAGGTTACATACCGCAGGTACTGGCGCTAGGCAGTGTTGTCTGGAAGTTAGGAGCATGGGCTTTGAGTAGACAGAGATGAGTTTAGATACAGACATTATGTGAACCTCAGTTTCTTCATTTGTTAAATGGAGTTAGTAGTAGCCAACAATTAATGGGTGCTTAGTATGTGCTTGAAACGTGGTAAGTACTTTACATGCATTGTATTAATTCATTTTATTCTGACCATCCCATGGAGCAGGCAATAGTATCACGCCCATCTTATGGGTGAGAGACGCAGAAAGGGAGAGATGACACATCTTACCCGACACCTTGTGTCTGCGAGGCAGTGTATGCAGGATGGGAATGCAGGCAGCCTGGCTCCAGAGCCCCCCAGTGGTGTTGCTACAGCACAGATGTGGTGAGGACTAAGGGGGTGCTGTTCATTAAGTTCTCAGCAGAGGGCCTGGCACATGCGATTGCTCAGCAAGAAGGGCAGCTATTATCACTGCCTCTGTCACAGGTTCTGCATGGCTCGGCTCGAGCCCTCACTGGGTCCATTGGAGCCCCCAGAAGATCTTACCACACTTGCTCTTCTCCCTGGTACACTGCAGTTGTGAGTGGGGGGCGCCTGCAAGCTTGCAAAGCTGCTATTCTTGGCATCAGTGCTGCCTCTTAGGGAAATGACTTTTTTGACACAGCTTTTCCTGTTCTTTCCAGAAACTTGTGTTTTCTTTAAGCAGAAATCCCTTTTTAAATGAGAAAGAAAACTTGTGTTTTCTTTAAGCAGAAATCCCTTTTAAAATCCCTTTTATTAGGAACTGTTTTTAAGGAAAAAGGAACTTTTTTAAAGGAAAAGCCATGTAGAAACATAGTCATGACATTTTTAAATTTGGGGGGTCTTTATTTATTTTTTTATTTTATTTTATTTTTTTTGAGACGGAGCCTCAAGCTATCCCCCTGGGTAGAGTGCCATGGCATCACGCTCACAGCAACCTCCAACTCCTGGGCTCAAGCGAGTCTCCTGCCTCAGCCTCCCAAGTAGCTGGGACTACAGGTGCCTGCCACAACGCCTGGCCATTTTTTGGTTGCAGCCATCATTGTTGTTTGGCGGGTCTGGGCTGGGGATTCGAACCCGCCACCTTAGGTGTATGTGGCTGGTGCCTTAGCAGCTTGAGCCATAGGCGCCGAGCCTGGGGGGTCTTTATCATGTGTACAAGAATATGGGGAAAGATGAAGCTGGAGGGATTAGCAGCAAGGAGGCCAGTCCATCCCCATCCTCCATCTAATTATCTATCCATCTGGTTAGACAGTCAGCTGTCCATTTGTCCGTCCATCCATTCATCCTTCCATCCTCAGCAGAGGACTTTTGAGTATGTCCTACGTGCCAGGCATTGTCACATGTGCTCAGTGCCCATCACATAAGCCTGAGGAAGGTGATCAGTCTGGGTACAAAGAAGAAGAAATCCCTGAAGGCTTCCTGGAAGAAGCAGCACTTGATCTTGGCTAGGAAGACGGTATATTGTGGGCGATTGGGGCTTCTGACTTATTAATAGTTAAGTGAGGCAGATCATATGCAAAGGCTGATATGTATGTGTATGAGTGTGTTCTTAAGGAAAAGATCCTGCTCTCTGAGACTCTGACCCAGGTGAGAGGTGGCAGAGGAAGGTGCAGAAGGAGAGACCTCAGGATGTATACTTTAAAAAAAGCCCCCAGAGAATTTTAGTGACCACACACATTTGCGATTCATGGCTGTAGGCCTGAGCTTCCCCGTCAGTCGGTTGCTGATGGCTTATCAAGGCAGTGTGATCCTAGACCCCTCACCCTAGGGTTGGCCAGTAAGGTCCCCAGGGCTGGCTGCTCTCAGCAGTGAACAGCTCATCTGCTTTCTCCGGCATGCTGGGCAACGTGGCCATTTTCAATACTGATGCTGTTGAAGGTGCTTAAGCAGGGATGTGTTCTGGTCAATTGTGCCTTCTAGGGAGCTGTGAGGTCACAGTGTGGGACGGGTGCTGGTGGGAGAGAGACTTGGGGGAAAGGAGAGCTGTGAGGAGGCTGGGGACCATCCAGGGGATACTTGGGGAGGCTTGAGCTCTGGCCATCTTGAGGGGGCTGAGGGCAGTGGACACACGTGGGAGGAAAAGGCAGCTTGGTCAGCGGGGAACCACGGCTGCAGCCCAGCCTCCTGGCTGGGGTGAAGGGGGCTTCATTTCCTGAGACAGGGACCCAGAAGAGAAGCTGGGCGGGGGTGGGGATAGAGAAGGATTTCGGTTTTGGATGCATTAATGACTTTCGAAGAGTACAGATTGCGTGTTTGTGATGGTTCTTTGATGACAGTCAACGGCCCTTGAGCGTGGGCTGTTCAAATGGACATTATTCCTGAATCAAAACTTTTGCCATCTGGTCATCCCTAAAATGTGAGAGCAGAGGGAACTTATTTCCTGCCGAGACTGGTGAGGAGGGAGAGAAATGCTCTTTCAACGCAGCGGGACATATGTTCTTCACTCAGTATCACATTTGTCTGGAGTGCTCAGCTCAGTCCTGGGGGACAGGAGGGAGGAGGACATTACCGGGGGAAGGCGGGAGGCTGGGCTCCTGAAGAGGGACGCAGACACCAGGGCCGTCTCGGCCTCTCCAGACTTAGTCTGTCCTCACAGCCCCAACCAAACCCTCCTTCTTCCAGGAAGGCTTCGTGGATTTCTCCTTGACCTGGGAGCTGAACACAAATACCCAGCAGGTGACTTCACTTTTCCTGGCTGTCCCCTCTCATGGTTTGTCTGCTCAGAAATTAGATCCATAGCAGCTGTTCTCAAACTTGCCTGGGGAGCTTTAAAAAATAGTGACACCTGATCCCACCCCAAAGCTCCTGACCTCATTTGTTCGGGGGTGGGGGCCTGCCTGGGCACCAGGAATTTTCACCGCTCCCCAGACTGGTGCTAATGTATATCCAGGTACAACTTAATGGCTGATTCATACCTCTCCACACGGACCTGTGGGTGCACTTTTCTTTGAAGCATTTTCAGAAGGCGAAGGCAGCAATTCCACCCAACTATCACTTAAGTAAAAGGCAGCTTATTGCTCTCCTCCAGAAGGATGTCTGATGGGGCAGGGATATTAAGAGGCCAGCAGAGGTGGGTTCCAGGATAAAGGCTTTGGGCCACTGTTGGTGCCTTACTATTGCTGAACCACTGCTGAGGATGTCCTTCTCTCAGGAAACAGGCCCCAGGGCGTCCCAGGCAGCTGTTCAGGTGGCGTTAAGACCACCCGACCCACAGCACCGCATTTGGTGAGTCCAAACTGCTAGGGCGGCATCTTGCTTCTGCGACTCAGAAATGGGTGATTTGGGGCAAACTATTTAACCTCTCTGCACCTTCGTTTTATTATCAACAAAATGAGGACGATGATAGCAGCCATCATCCTGTAGTGACTGTTGTGAGGAAGAGATATCTCATGTGTATGAAAGACGCTTAGAAACACACCAGGCCAGGACGAACCCTTTGCTCTCGTTCGTGTGACTGCCATGCGGGCACTCGCTTCCACCCGTTTCTTGGATCCCATTGATTGTTTTCTGCAGGACGGAGGCTTTACCTCAACACAGCCTCTGGTCATTTGGGCAGGTGTCAGTCCTGGGATGAGATGGTCACACTGGCTTGACTCCAGGTTGGAGGTCTAGTCTGAAGCTGGCCACTTGACCCTGTGGCGATGTCACAGGCAGAGATGGGTTTGGGGTGGGGATGTACAACTCTGGCTGCCAAACAGAATTACCCGGGGAGCTTTCACAATCATACCCCGACTGCATCTCCGACCAAGGAAGGCAGACTTGCTGTGGGTGGATTTTTTTTAAAACACCGGAGGTTATTGCAACGTGTATCCATGTTTGAAAACACTTTATTTTGGAAAACATGTCCACAATACCTTTTGGAAGTCAGGCCTTTGTGGATGATGCTAGTACATTTATGTGTGTTTTTCTTTTTCCTCCTCCAGAAAGCTTCTTAATGGTGGAGTTTCCATCATAGAATTCTCATAAAAGAGCCATTAGCGATAATTTCTCAAAGAACCGCACACACACATACACACACACACCATGAGATACTACTCAGGCATAAAGAGGAATGGAATCATGTCTTCTGCAGCAACTTGGGTGGCACTGGAGGCCGTTATCTGAAGTCATGCAGGAATGGAGAACCAAAAGCCAAATGTTCTCACTTGTAAGTGAGAACCAAGTCACAGCTGTGCGTGGCCAGTGGGGCATATGGACACTGGAGATTCAGAAGGGGGAAGGGTAGGAGGGATGAGGAATGAAAAATTCCCTACTGGGTGCAGTGTACACTATTCAGGTGATGGGTAGGCTAAAAGCCCCCACTCCAGCACTACACAATTCATCCATGTAACAAAAGCCACTTGTATCCACGCCAGCATCTCTTGGTTTTGGACTTTTTGATAAACGCCATTCTAACTGGGGTAAGGTGATAGCTCTTTGTGGTTTTAATTGGCATTTCCCTGATAATTAGTGACATTGAGCATTTTTTCCTGTTTATCTGCCATTTGTTTCTTCTTTTGAGAAGCTTCTCTTCAGGTCTTTCGCTCACTTTTAAATAGTGTTGTTTGTTTTTTTCTTGCTGATTTGCTTGAGTTTTTTGTAAATTCTGGTTATTAGCCCTTTATTGGACGTGTAACTTGAAAATATTTTCTCCCATTCCGTAGGTCGTCTATTTGCTCTGTTGCCTGTTTCCTCAGCTGCACTGAAGCTTTTTAGTTTAATCAAATCCCATTTATTAATTTTTGTTGTTGCTATTAATACCTTTTGCAGCAATCTGGATGGAATGGGAGACCATTCTCTTAAATGAAGTATCTCAAGAATGAAAAAACAAACACCACGTTATTAAACTGAAAGTAACTGACAAGCACACATGTGCACAGAGGGAGGTAAAACTCGGGGGAGGACTATGGAAGGGAAGGGCAAAAATCTACCTAACAGGTGCTGTGAATACTATCTGGGTTATGGACACACCGTCAGCTGGTACTCAAGCATTACAAATTCATGTAACCTAAAACATTTGTACCCCCTTAAATTTTGAAATTAAAAACAATCCCCAAACCCACAGACAAAGAAACAAACCCACCCCCACTTGTATCCTTTAAATCTATTGAAACAAAAATGAAAAGAGGTCATTGGCAGCCTTTGTTTTATCAATGAGAACTCAGGTGGGAGGACCTTGCCCAGGGTCACAGGGAGCCAGGAGCACGTGGCTTCCCTGGTTTCTATTTGGGGCCTCTTCTACTACCACCCAGCCCCAGAGAGCTGAGCACAGCGTTCAGCAATCCTCACCTGGGAGGCAAGACAAGGCCTCCTCTACCACTGCTGCTGTGTGTATAGGTTCCCCTCGCCTCGGCCTTCTCACGTGTGCCCCAGGAGTCTGAGCAGCAGAGCAGCCGGGCAGCCCGTAGGGGCTGGGGCTCTCAGATAAGAAACCCTCATCCCAGAGAAGGGAGAGACTGTTCAGGGGCATGAGGAACCCTGTGGACAGCCTTGAGGACACACATCCCCACACGAGGTCTGTCCACCTCTGTCCCTGCTGCTGCCCCATCTCTTTCCCCTTCTGTCCTCTCACATCCCCATTCCTCCCAACTTTCCTCATTGACCTTGAACCAGGATATCTTCCTCTTTCTTCCAGGCTTAGATCTCGGACCAGAATGAGAGTTCCTGGTGCAGGAGGTGGAGGATGGAATACGCTGTGGGTCTTTTCATAGGCTACTCCCAGGGTCAAGCTGGACGATGGACGAGCCGGGTCTGGCTGGTAACTGCTTGCAAGGCTGCTTTATGGACTCAATGCACTCCCTTTATGTTAGGCCCTGGGGTTGGACGCAGGGAATAGAAATGATTGATTAATTGATCTATGACTTACCTTAATCTAGAAAGAAGCTGAGGTGTCTTACAGAAATTCATAAAATATGCCAAGCATTGGCATTAATATGAGAATGAGCAAAAAAAAAAAAAAAAAAAAGAAACCAGGGGAAAGGGGACAGAAGTTAGAGCCAGCACCTTGGGTGGGCCACAGTTTAGCTGCTTCATTCATTTATTCCTCTATTCATTTGCTCTTGCCACTGACTAATTAAAGAATTAAATCTCCTCCATTCATTCCACCTTGTCTCCCTTCCCGGGCACTTTGGTTGCAGCTCAGTGGGAGCCAACTCAACCCGATATTTTCCCCACAGTAATTCAGAAGACGCGTGGCTCTGCGCTTCTGATCAAAATAGGGCCTGGAGGAAGAAGTGGGTGGAGGGACACAGGGCAGGGAATTGCAGAGCCTGACTGTCCAGACAAGTTAAAAATAAATCTGAAAACGAGAAACAGTTCTGGCAACATGCACGAGAGGACTCGAAGCCCACTTACTTCCTGTCTCCCATCTGTGGGGGACATTTAAATAGGTGAGCTTCATTTGTGGGAAAAGGGCAAGGAAACTCAGCAATCTGGAAGATCCTAATTACCACGCTCTTGATGAGGAGGTGTCCTGGAAATCAAAGCTCTGTCAGGAACCCGAGTTCTGTTCCTAGTTCCATGCCAGCCTAAGCTGTAGAGGGAATTTGCATGGTGTCTGCTCAGGGAGGGTCCTTCTCTCCCATCTCACACGTGGTAGGACTGAGATCCAGGAGTGTGGGGACACCCCGGCAAGCATTTCACAACTGTAAGCAGTGGAGATGCAGAGGCTTGGACACTGGCCTTTGGACGTCTGACCTTCATGGACCATGAGCTCAGTGACCATTCCACTTCCCCTGTGGATAGCCAACCCGTGCAGCTTTGTAGTCCCTGAACGTTCTTCAGAGCACACCTAGCTCAGACTCACCTTGATGCTTTGCAAGATCACAGAATATAGCTGTATCCCCTACAGGTTGCCCAAGACCTGGCACTGAGCAGGCACTTGGTTAAACATTTGATAAAGTGAATTGAACATCAAATCCTAGCACCACCATGCTTCTAGCAAATAGAGAAGAATAACATAAAAATCAAACAGTACCAGTTGATGTTTAATAGGGGCTTGTGTCTAAGCACTATGCGTAAAGGTGCGTGTATTTAAAACCGTAGTTGCACCACACCACAACTCTGTGCAGCAGATTCTCCAGTCCTTGTTCTAGAGATGAAGTCAAAGAGGTTCAGAGTTGGGACTGAACTCCAGGCTGTCTGACGTCCATGACTGTGAGTAGCCAGTGCTCCACCTCTGGGGAAGCTGGAGAAGCCCTGGACCTGCACGGCTCGTTCCCCTCACCAGGCTCCTGCTTTGAGACCTTAGGTAAGTCCCTGGCCTTCTCTGCTTCAGTTTTTACAGGAGAGGGCTCTAGAAGGTGGCTGGGAAGATCTTTCCACATCCAGCCCTTGGAATTCGTAAATGTTTCCAAATGGAAGTCTTGGACTTGGGCCTTCTAACCTGCTGGGGAGCAGAGTTACATTCCAGGAGTGCAATTTGGTCTGTGTGTGAAAGACGGTGTGGTTCTGTGTATATGTTGATGTGCATGTATGTGTGTGTGTGTGTGTGCGCACAGATGCATCATGGGTCTGGATGTGGGAGGATTAGTGCCTCACATGTCACAAAGACAAAGTCACAGGTGACAGCTCACCAGACGTGCCCTTGCCCAATGGATTTGCACCCTCCAGGTTATTAAGTAATGGAGCCTGATCCCAAATCATGCATATTGGGGCCACGGTAAAGCCAGGAACTCGGCAAAAAATGCATTTTTCTTGCTCTTAGAGCAGAATAACTCACCACCCCCAGCTCATCTATATTAAAACCTTAAACTTTCCCTCTTAGCAATAAAAAAATCCGCCCCGCAATCCCCTGGGACCCCAGCTATGTGCATCAGGAGACTCATCTTTTAATCTATTCGTTGAAATTTCTTTACCCTAATAGGGGTATTAATGGAGGAATTTTTTTTTAATATCACATAAAAGTATGGAATGTGGAATTCTGAGCTGCCCCCAAACGTCTTTCTGGTTTCTCCACTTCCTATTGCCTCCTGCTTTATGCCAAAGTTTATGAGTCTGTAATTTCCTGGAAGTTTATATAGCATGAAAGAAGGAGACGTGATAAAATATGCAATTTAATTGCAAGAGCCACGTACTAATCTTGCTAATGTGCTAGATTAAGACCGTAATGCGAGGAGCTGCAAGGTGGTTAAACTGATTTAGAGCAAATTGTACCCCTAAGTCTCTTTGTCTGGGCCCATATTTTATGCCACTCAGACCTAACAATTTGCTTTATTTTGATTACTGATTTATAGTCCAAGAATAATAATGTCATGTCGGACGGTATGTTATTTAGAATAATCTCCTCTCTTGCTGGGCTGGCTGAATACCTCTGAGACAAATCCTGTGTGTGGCCGGGCACCTGCAGAGGACTCAGCTCTGCTCCTAGACCACAAATGTTTCATTTCTGAGTCACAGCTTTGCTGCCCAGGCTGGCTCCTGCAAGTAAATACCTGTGGTGATGTTCAGAAACTTCTAGAACTTGAGCTAGAAATAGCCCCTCTGACTCTCACTCCACATCCTCCCAGATGCCAGGGGAGAGCCAGGGCCCTAGGATCTCATGGCCTGATCCTTGGCATTCTCTCTACTTCTCTAAGCCAAAGCTTCGTCATGCAAGTGCAGCCGTTCGTGCCCATGTGATAGAGTTGAGGTGAGGACGCAGTGGGTTGATATACTAAGTTCAAGGCCCCTAGTAGACTTTAGACTAAGAATTACCCAATTATGGGTAATTCCTTCTCCTTAATTTCAGAATGTCAGTAAAGGTGAGGGACCTCAAAACTATTTTTATAATGTCATTGCTTTCTGAGCTTCAAAGCACTGAAAGCCATGTATGGGGGAAGCAGGGCTCCTAACTCATTTAAAAGTAATTGTTCATCTTCTCCGTGTCAAATTCTATTGCACATATGTGAACACAATAAAGACAAATCCCGGGGAGGGGGAAGGGAAGCCAACAGTGAAATGAATGTGCACAAGTTGTGAGTGTGTGTGGGCAGGGCAGGGGACACCGTCAGGTGTGGAAAGTCACTGCACAGGCTGGTCCAGGACTAGGACTGTGGCCCAGCTCGGCCCTGCCCTTTGTTGGGGTGTCTTGAGCAGCTCCCTTCGCCTCTTTGAGCCTCAGTTTTCTCTGATAAATTCAGGGACTGAGCTGGGTGTTGTCTAAGGTCTGTTTCCCTCTAGGGCCGTGTTTGGCAGCCTTTTTAATCTCACGGCACATTGGACCCTCTTAAATTACGTTGATCAAAAAAAAAAAAAAAAAGGAGTGAACCAAAGAATAATTTGACGAATGATCTTTAAAGTTTTTTGTGGCACACCTAAGATCCTCCCATGGCACACTGGTTAAAAATCACTCTCTGGGGACTCTGGGACCCTGCCTTAGGGATGGTAGCTCTGTGCTGGAGGCAGATGCCTCTTGGTATTGAGGATGGCCAGCCATGGAGCCCAAAGGGGCCTAAGATGGAGGGAAACCAGGCAGAGGTTTCTGAGAGGTTTCTGAGAAACCAACCAGAATTAGGAGGGAGGACGACCGTGAGTCTGTGAAGGTGCCCACACAAGTGCTTGGCACCAGGCAGAAGGCTGGGGCTGGGCATCGCATTGGATTGTTCCCCACACTTTCTTTGCAGATCCTGTGCACTGTCCCCCCTGTTCTCCACCCCTTTCGGACTCATGATAGAATGGACATTTCATGGTCCTCGAGTCTTGTGACCCTTCCCAGAACGGGACTCACCACTTCCTTTTCATTTCCCGGTGAGTTGAAAGAAGCAGAAACGAGCCTTCTCTGATCTACTCAGATGTAACTTCATTTCTGCAGCCATTTGCCTAGTGTCGACTGTGTGCCCTCATCGTATCCCACCCCATCTTACAGCTCTTTCTAAATTTCTCTCTCCTGCCCCCAAGTAAATCTCAAAACCTTAGATGGTGGAGATTCTGTCTTTTATCCCTAAACTCCCCTGCCAGGCTTTATACAGTGCCTTCCCCCATTGTGGAGATGACACAAACAGCTGCATCAAGCAATGTGACAGAAAATGGCATCAGAAAGAAGAAATGATAAAATACTGTCATACAAGTCTGAGAACCAGTCCTACGGTCCACAGACTACTGCATGTCTCCCAGGGCTCCTTGGAGGACGCAGAGGTTGCAGGGAGCACTGGGGCCATGCAGACCTGCCTCCAGAACCCGCTTCCTGGACTGCTGGAAGTGCTGGCTGCTGTTGACTTATAGCTGAGTCCCTCTCAGTAAGTGCACTTGGCTGAAGGGAACCCCCTCCTCCAAGGTCACACCCTGCTGGGGCAACACTCGGGACAACCTTGCAGTGTCATCTCTGTGCAATTCACAGCTTCTTTCAGGATCAGCCAAGGCCTCTGCAGCAATTACCTTCCAGTTCAGTTTCTCCCTCTGCCCAGCCTCTTTGCTGCCCTCACGCCTTCATAGCTGTTGAGCCTGACAGCAGCCCCCTGCCCTCTTGAACCATTTGGTCTATGACCAGAGTAATAAGAATACACATTTATGCTGGAAACTGGGGAGATGGCCTGAGGAGATCAGCTCTGTGATCTTGGTCAAGTCACTTTTCTGCTCTGATCCTTAGTTCTCACATATACACCAGGGGGCTATAGGGGATGCTGGAGGTCGACCCAAGTCCTTCTTCCCCTTAGTCCACAGTGATTAGACTCGAGCTGCCTCTCCTGTCATTAGGTGATCCTGGGTGGCTTTCCTCAACAACTGCTGTGCTACGTATGAGTCTGGGCCTTAGAACTTAGTGGCCTCTTCCGTGCCCTTCTCCTTTCCCGTGAGTTGGTATCTGGACATGATGGTGACACGGTGTCGACCAAGGAGATGATGAAACTGTCCTAGAGATTGGAGGAGAAAAGAATTAAGGAGGAGGGACCCTGAATGGCCATGTGGGGCAGAGCTGCCTAGAATTTTGGTTCCATCCTTGAAACATTAGGGAGAGGCTCAATGAAGCCTTAGCCAGGGATCTCCATTGGGGAATATGAAGTTCAGTCTCACCCCCGTGCAGGCCAAGAGCTGAATGGGGGGAGCAAAGGAAGGAGACCACTTAGGAGGCAGCAGGCTCTGCTGAGCCAGACCACGGCAGCGAGAAGGAAAGTTGGGTAGCTGGGGCTCTTGTTCCCTGGGGGATCCCCTCCGCCTGGAACAGTGCCTGGCACTTAGGTGGTGCTTAGTACATGGTTGCTGAATGCTCTAATGAAGAGAGAGGGAGAAACAAGACACTCTTTGGGGGAGGTGGGAACTGAAATGTTATAATTAGAGAGGGGCATGCAGTGCAAGAAGGTGTGGCCGGCCACCTCATCCTTCAGAATCTTCCCCAGCAGAGACTCGAAGCGCGCCTCACGCAGGGGAATGTGGGGACCCAGTGTGGAAATCTCTCCAGACTCTCTTCCCCTTTGTTTTTTCTCCCACATTTCATCCTCTATCACCATGGCCTGGAAGAAGCTGCAGGAATAAAATGGATCACCTTTTTTTCTTTTCCTTTTCTAAATCACTATTTCTTTTTCTTCTTTAAAAGTTCACATATTGCATCTTGACATTATGTAAATTAAAAATCACCATGGCTTTACTTGGGATAAACTGTGCTCTAATTTCATTCAACCATCTCCAGTTAAGATATCATCAGCGTTTTCTGGAGTTTGAGGCTCAGCAGGAGATGGCAAAAGGCCAGTCGAAGGAGAACTTGTTCCAGAAAGGGCATTTGTCAGCAGCAGCAGCCTTGTTTGGGTTCCATCTGCCTCACCAACTTCTGCCCTGGGGCTGGCATGGACTCCCCATAGGTTGGGGTTGGCTAGGGCAGACAGGCAAATTGACTCTCTTAGGAGAGTTGAGAGGATTTCTGGATGCATGGAATGGATTAGAAATTCTCTGTGAGTTAATCTGGGCCCATGGGGGGTCAAGCTTAGCTCTGAAAAGCCCTAGGAGTTCAGATAGTGAAGGGAACCTGAGGGTACTGGGGGTGGGAGGACTCTGTCCCCCTCCAGCTTAATCACAGCACCCCTGTTTTGATTCCCCCACCCCTGTCACATGCTGGGCTTTTATATAAGATTTTATTTGAAGAGAGCTCTGTGACTAAATTGTTTGGCCATCCATCCACCCATTTTATAGATGAGGACACTGAGGCCCAGACAGAGGAAGCAGGTTCCCCACATTGATAGGGTCTGTCAGGAGCCAATCAATAGTCATGGGAAAGTGACTTCGAATCTCTGAGCCCGGTTTTCTTATTTGTCAAATGTGGGAGACAGGACAATCCCTGTCTTGCTGAGCTGTGTAGATTACATGAAATATCACTCTTAGTTGAAAGACTGACAGTGCCCATAAAAGCTGAACATCTGAAACTCTACCCCTGGGTATCTATCCATCAAACAAAATGAGTATTTATGTCCTCCAAAGGATAAGTACAAAAATATTTGCGGCAGCTTTATTCATGACGGCTCCAAACTGGAAGCAACCCAAATGCCCATCAGTGACAGAATGGATAGATAGATTGTGGTATAGTCACATAATGAAATACTACACAGCAATTAAAAAGAACAAGTGCTAAACACAGTGACACAGAGAATGTTACAGATGCAATATCGAGGACCAGAAGCTTATGGAGGAGTGCTTAAAGTGTAACCCCATTTCTAAGAAGCTTAAAAACAGGAAAAAGTACTCTATGAGGATGGTACTCAGAACGGTGCTTTCCTTTGAGAAGAACAGATTGGAGGAGGACATAAGTGTGTGCTGGGCTGCTGGAAACATTGTATATCTTAATTTGGGTGATGGTTTTGCAGGTGCACACAAATGGAAAGATTCATGGAATTGTATACTTAAGAGTATTGCAGGTCATTTTATAAGTTATTGAAAAGGTGAATAGAAAATTATAACTATTAACAAAAATTAGATAGCAGACCCTATAGTGTATGTACAGATTAACAACTGGGGTCTAGCTGAAAGATGTCAGGTACCACCAGAGCTAGGGAGCCCTAATAAGGTGCTCTGAGCCCCCTGTTCCCAGACTTAGGCATGCGTGAGAGTCACCTATTGAACCTGTTAGCACATGGATTTCTGAGCCCTGGTTTCAGAGTTTGAGATGTACTGAGTCCAGGGTGGGAACTGAGAATCCTGCTTTACTTACAAGCTCCCAGGTTGTCTGGTGTTCCTCAGAAGCAAACTGAAAACTATGCATGCAGTAGCCATGGTCCAGTGATGTCTGTCCGCTGAAGTCCCCCTTCATCCCCCCGCCATGCGGTCTTCCTGCATCACCCCATCACCACCGCTGGGATTTCTCTCCAGAGAACTCTCATTTTTCTTCCCTTCCAATCTGCAGCAGTGCATTAGAAGTTATGGAGTTAATTTGTTTGCTAACCTTGAGTAAGCCACTTCACATCTCTCAGCTTCAACTTCTACATCTTTAATGCAGGAGAGATATTCTGATATCAAGCATTTCCTCCAAGGTACTGAGAACAAAATCCAGATCCCTTCCTTTGATCTCTCTGGGCCGCTCAGCCACCTCCTCAGCCTGCCCTTCTGCCACCCTCTTGTCCTTGTTTACTCCCTTCTAGCCTTCTTTCAGCTTCACTGGAAAGCTCATTTCTACCTCAGGACCTTTGCACATTCTGCTCCTGTTCCTGGAGTGCTCCCTCTTTCTCCTCCTGTCACACATCATGTCTCTACAGAGGCTTCTCCATCTAGCTGAGCCTACTGTTATTCTCTCCCAGAGCACCCAGCAGTGTTCCCTCATGGCACTCACCATAGTTTGCAATCATGTATTTACTGAATTGTTTATTGTCTGTCTTCTCCACAGTGCAAGCTCCACAAGCCCAAGGATGGAGCCTGATTTGTTTATCCTGGATGTCTAGCACCTTGGACAGCACCTGGCAGAAAAAGAGCACATTAAATATTTGTTGAATTCGTGAATGGATGAGATTGTTTATCGTGCTCCTCTGCACAAAGCAAAGCACTGTGAAAATATGGGGTTTATTAATATTGTATTTTCCCTCTTTTGACTTTAAGCCTCGAGGTTAGTGATTGGGATCTCACTTCTTTCTCTAGGCATTCACGGCCCACCTCATACTGGTGGCCAGCCAGGGATCTAGCATCTCTCAGCCAGAGTCTTGCAGGAGTTGTCTAACCAGCTACTTTACACAGAACACTGTGGGATCTAGGAGACAGACACTCGGGTTGAACAGACATAGGCAGAGAAACTGAATTTACCGTAGGGATACTGAATGTCTCCTGGAATTCAAGGGCAGGGAAGTGACTGGGCCTCAAGAATGACTTGTACCCAGGCTGCACATGGTTTCTTTTTTGCTCATGTTGGATTTTTCCTCTCTCCCCCTCTTCATCCTAGTTCCTGCCATGTCACTGATCTTTGCATCTCGTCTGCACACCTGCCTTGCCCAAAGCGTCACATCCTGAAGAGCTGAAAGCTGTTCCCTTTAAGTGCCACGTGCTAAAACTGACTCAGCTCAGGTGATTTCCTCACTCCAAGCAATTATGGCCAAGACATGGGGCATATAAGAATTTGACAGAACATGGCTAGAGTGGCGGGAATTCTTAAAAGAAGGGGAGTTACCAGGAAAGCAAAACAAGAGGGGCCTGTCACCTCAGCCTCCTGACCCTGGTCTTTCCCTGAAGTCCAGGCCACGTGAAGTCACTGCTTTCCTTAAAATGTGATGGAAGAAAAGTGATTTCAGGGCAGGAATCCCTGTCTTAATTACTGTCATATCTCCGATGCATAGCACAGTGGCTGGTACATAGTATGTAATTGATAGCTGTTTGTTGAATGAATAAATATTGTGCCCAAAGGAGTCTCGTGAATATGGCACTTGAGGCCTTCATGGTTGGTCCTTCCCCCTGCCAGCTGCCCTGCTGCCTCCCCCACATGCACCCCTGCTCTAGCCTCACTGGTCTGCTGGCTGAGCGCACTACGATCTGCTCACGTAGGCCCTACTGGCCCCCCTAGCCCCCCCAAACCCTTCTCAACCTCAGAGGCTACTGCTATGCCATCTCCTCTGTGATACTTTCCTTGATTGTCATGGTCAGATTCAGCCTTCACAGTACGTGGCATCATCTTCTGTTTGGCACTTCCAGTGGCTTGGCATCACAGTGGGCATGCAGTATAAAACATTTTAGCCTGTCACTAGGTTTTGTCTTAGCGTCAGCTTGGTACGTGCCCGCCTCCCCTTTTAGATAGGAAGTTCCCTGTGCTCCCGAATCAGATCTTGCTAGCACCCTGCTGTTCAGTTCGGCGCATAATTCCCTTTTGCCTCATATCTTGCCTATTTCAGGGTATCCCTCTAAATACACCCCGGGAATTATGTCCTGTTCATCCTGTGTTTCCTTGAGTTGGAGGGAGGCTGGGAGCTGGCTGCTGAAAGGGAAAATAGTGGGCCTGCCTCCGACTCTGGTAGTCTCAACAATGTGCAGCTGCTGGACTCAAGAGAGCAGTGGGGTTCGGATGAGAGCTGTGAGTCTCCATGTGGCTTGAGATGCTTTTCCCCGCACAACTTCTGGAATCTTCTGCAGAAGCTCGGTAAGGTGAACCAATACTCTTTTTCATTTTGGTATTAGGATAAAGTGCAGTAACAGAATACGAAGGAGCTGAAGCAAGACAGAACTTAACAGAGGGCATCAGGCATTACAGGTGGTTGGAAGGTTTTGGGATGAGGAAGGTGAGGACTGCTGGTGTCTGTTGATTGGAGGGCACATGGCCACAGCTGTGGTCCAGAGGGTAGGAAGCTGCTGCTGATGTCCCAGCTTCTCCCACCACCCATGAAGCTGGTGACAATATCCATGTCTCTACAACCTTGCTCTCCAGTGGCAACAAAGGCGGGACATGGTCAGCACCTCCTTTCTGCCATCTGGATCTCACACAAATGCATCTCATTGGTGGAGCCTGATTTGCCTCCACACTCATAGCTGCAAATGCACCTGGGAAACGTAGGCAGATCCTCAGCCTGGCGGTTCAGGAAGGTGTGCAGAGGGGGATAGATTCCAAGTGCTGCAGGACCACAGTTCCCACTCAGCTGTTGCCACTGATACTCTGTATGCTCGGGGCACTGATGTGAACACAAGCGTTCAGCCAGTGACTTGAGCTAATTGCAGCTGTTGTCTTCTGGGGATTTTTGAAACCTGTTTCCTGTCTAAGAAGTCAAGTTTCAGATTGGAAAAGTCTGATAAGGATTGTTAGCAGAGTCGATTGTTTTCTTGTGTAGCTCAATGGTTCATAGACAGCTAGAGCTGGGAGAACTAATCCAACGTGCAGCTACCCATATACCCCCATTTCTCAGACAGAGACACTGAGCCTCCAACAGGAATACAGGTCATCTGGGCAGAGCTGAGACTTAAGCCCAGAGGCCTGTGTTTCTGTATCTCATCTGGTATAGCCTGGAGCTGGAGGCCTGCGTTACAGTCTTGCCTACTAGCTGTGTGATCATGGATAGATGACCTAGCCCCTCTGAGCCTCAGTTTCCTCTTCTGTGAAATGGATTTAGTTATAGTTCCTGCATCTGGAGGTTTTGGTGAGGAAGGCCTGAGATAATAGATGGAGAAGGCTGTTAGGTGCTGCCAGTTCCTGGAATGTCACAAGCATTCAACAAATGTCGGCTATGGCTATTTTTCTGAGTTTTTTTTTTTTTTTTCTGAGAAAGTTTCTAAGATCTTATTTAGGCACTGTCGTATTGCCCCCAGAGAGGCTAGTTTCCATAAAATAATAAAACAAAACAAAATAAAATAAAAGCAGCAGTCCGGGGAGGGCGTTTAGTTCCCCTGCGCCTGCAGGGATGGCTGCCTTGATGGGATCCTTTGCGGGGAGCCACTGAAAGCCTCATTCCCAGCATGCCCCCAACTCTGTGAAAGTGACACATTTCACCATTTGTTAGTTACTTCCGTGGGCCTCAAATGCATCCTTCAGCCTGTTTAAAATATAAATACTTAAAGGAACACCCATTAAAGCTGGGCTCCTACTTCCTTACCAGCTCCACTCTGGACCAGGTCGGTGCCAGGAGCTTTGTTAGACACCCTATGTCTGATTTTCACCTCAAGTCCATTGGCGGAGACCAGCTGGAAGCCAGGCGAGCTCCAGGTCTAAGGAGAATGACAGATGGTGGCATGGAGAGAGCACAAGGGAAGCCTACTAGGCTTCAGGCTTGCTTGTCTCTGTTATTTCAATGCCCTCTTAATGGTTCTGAGAGATAGAAAATTCTCTCAGATGAGGAGGCTGAGGTTTAGAGAAATAACCTGCCTTAGACCTAAAGCTGGTAATTGCTGGCTCCAGGATTTGAACTGAGAATGTTCTGTTTCCAAAATTCTTTCTTTCTTTATGCCTTTTTCTGTCTTAGAGGAAAGGAGAGTGGATAATGGCAGGGGTAAATTGGGTGACCCCAAATATATATTTGTGACTTTGTTATTCTGTGAAGATGAGAGCCTGGGGTGGTCTAACAGTCCCAGAAGAGCAATTAACGTGCGGCTTCTGCTTATCAAAGCTTTGCCAAGAGGCTTGGTCTACACGATCCCAGGATTCACCTGCTCGCTGTGCCCTCAGCTCTGCACGATCCTTAGCATCTACTGTGGAGACTTTGCTAGTTCCCATCTATTGCCTGTCCTCGCTTTCTTTCTCCGTAACAGAATTCCAATCTTATTTGCAATGACAGTAATAGCAAAGATTATATTTCCCAGCCTCCTTTTTAGATGTGTCCAAGTGGCTAACTTCTGCCCAGAGACATCTAAACAAGATTATGTGACAAGCCCAGGAATTCTTAAAGGGAGCTCATACAATATGATCACCATTCCTTACACCTTCCTCTTTCCTCCCCTCTGGGCACCGTGGCCAGAATTCCAGCAGACCCTGTGGACAGGGAGGTTAGTTTGCAAATGAATACCATGGTAAGAATTGTGGGGAAAAAATGTCTGAAGAAGTCTGGGTCCTTGTTGTCTGTTTCTTGAGAGAAATGGGTGTCCTTCTTGTTGAAACTACTGTTCTTCTGGGTTTTTGGTGATATGTAGGCAAACCTCAGCTTAATGGATAGATGTACTGTGTGGACAGAACTGAAGTCGGCAGCATGGGGCGTGCAGGATAAATCTGTTATGGAAAGTCTGTGTTCAGAAAGCTCTTTGTCTAATGGAGGAGACAAAACGAGGATGCAAGGCTCGAGAGTGGAGAGGAGTCGGTGAAAGCCGTCAGGGCTGTGAACACCAGGGGTGGGGGGAGGTAGCACTGAGGCTGCAGGGAGGGTCCAGGGAAGTCCTCCTAGGAAGGATGTGATGAGTCTTAATAAGCAAGGGACAGAGACACCGTAGGCAGAGGGACACCCGGGGTAGGCCTGTGTGCAGAGCTTAGAGCATCATTGCAGAGTGGCGATTTTGTCTGTATTCAGGAGCGATGGGTGATTTGACTTGAAAAGGACTTTGGCAGGGCTTCAAGCCCAGGGGAGTCAGGGAAGGTCCCCAGCAGGCAGATGACCTTCTCATATGTGATCACCAGCGCTGTCCTTCCACCAGCCCCGCCCACCAGGCTGGCACCAAGTCCAGCCACCAGCTCCTCCTGACTCTGGATCCCGACCAACAGGAAGGAACTTATTTCTCCAGTGGTTCTTGTAAACTTTGTGGTGATTGGAGCCTCATCTTTTGTGGTCCATTCCTTTTCTTTTTTCAATGGTTAAAAGTTTTAGAAAACTGTGGCCAAATACACATAGCATAAAATTTATCACCTAACCGTTTTTTAGTACATTTCCATCGTGCCACCGTCACCGCTACCCATCCCTGGAACTCTTCTCATCTTCCCAACTGAAACTCTGTGCACATTACACACTCGCTCCCCATTTCCCATCTCCCCCAGGTCGGGACAACCACCACCCCACTTTCTGTTTCTACCAATCTGACCGCTCGCGGTTTGTCATGGAAGTGGAATCACATGGAACTTGTCATTTTGTAACATGCTCATTTCACTTCTTCCCTGTTGCGGCCAGCATCAGAATCGCCTTCCTTTGTAAGGCGGCACGCGCTCCTCCGTGTGCACACACCGCTTCTGCTTACCTGCTCACCCCTGATGGACACTGGGGTTGCTCCCAGCTTTTGGCTGTTGTGAGTAGTGCTGCTATGGACCTGGATGCACAAATATCTGTTTGAGTCTGTGCTTTCCATTCTGTGGGACATAACAGAAACGGAATTGCTGAGTCTTATGGTAATTCTACTTCCATTTTTTTTTAGGAATTGTCACACTGTTTCCCGCAGTGGCTGCACCATTTTTACATTCCCACCAGCAACGTACAAGGGTTCCAGTTTGTTCCTTTCTAGGTTTTTTGTTTTACTTTGTTTTGGATAGTAGCCATCTTTATTTTTTTTTAAGAGACAGAGTCTCACTTTGTCATCTTTGGTAGAGTGCTGTGGCGTCACAGCTCACAGCAACCTCCAATTCCTGGGCTTAGACGATTCTCTTGCCTCAGCCTCCTGAGTAGCTGGGACTACAGGCGCCCATCACAACAGTTTTTTTTGTTGCAGTTTGGCCGGGGCTGGGTTTGGACCCACCAACTGCAGTGTATGGGGCCAGCGCCCTACTCCCTGAACCACAGGCACTGCCCAATAGTAGCCGTCTTAATTGATAGGAGGTGGTTGCTGTTCATTCCTCTTGAAAACTTGATTGTTATTATTGACTTAAAAAAACTCTCACACCTTGGGAAGCTGTGGGTCCCAATAAGCCTTGGAGATGGTCATGAGAATAAACAATATTGGCAGCTCTTTAAAGAGCAGCAGAAACCCCGCAAGGGCAGCCACGTGGCGTGTCTTCACCCTTCTCCTTCCAAAGAGCAAACACTCCATGAATCTGGGGAAAACATTTCTGCGCACACACCAGACTATTGAAACCAGTGTGTGGAAATGCGTCTGCTGCATTCTTAAGGTCTTCTTCCATTTTTGGCCTCTGGAAGAGGAGTTTTATTTTGCCTTCATGGTGGCACAGTAACAACCACATAGTTCAAAAATAAGTTTTCATGTGCATTTCCTTGTTGAATTTTGCACATTGAGTTTTTTATATTCATGCTTTTTTTTATGACGCCTGAATGTTTTCTTTGAAATGTGCACTGCATGGATTTGTAAATTAGATAGTTTTCTGTAATGTAATACCATTTGTGTGGAAAAAAAAATCTGTCTTTATGGTGGGGGTAGAGGGGGAAACTGGAGAGCAGTGTGGGAGGGGGAGAGCTCTTGTGGGTGGGTGAATGAACCTACCCAATGGCTGGCGTGGTGGCTTCAAGGGCTCACAGGAAGGAATGCTGGGGACATTTCAGAGACAATCTGCAGAGCATGGTGCCTGGTCACTGGTTGGGACTCAGGGATGAAGAGGGGGCAGGAAAGGTTGGTTTCCGGAAGAGTGAGTGGTGGAGATTTGGGGAACAGAGCTGGTTCCAGAAGAGTGAGTGGTGGAGATTTGGGGAACAGAGCTGAGATGGTGCTGACTTCCTATTTACCCTCCAAGGGTCTGCAATCTGCCCAAGCTTCTGGTCATGCTCAGTAAGGTAGGAGTTCTGGGTTGGGGGTGCTATTGGAGGGGAAGGGAAAAGGGAGGGATGGATGGTAATGGGTCTTGGAGGTAGACTTTACATGTGAGCTTGACTCTCTGGGCTGGAGAGGAAGAAGGTGTGTGGTCAGGTGCAGGGTGAGGAACTTGTGTCTATCGCGAGTGGACACAAGCACAGAATGCGAGGCCTGAGGGGTTGGCGTCTGCTCATTCCATGCTGCAGACAGGGAAGCTGCGTGATGTCCCAGGGTCTCGCCAGGGGTTGGCAGGAGAACAGGAACTGGAACCCAGGGGTCCTGGCTACTGGGAGGGAAAGACTGGTGACCTCTGGGTCCCTCAGCCCTCCCTCGGCTTTCCCACTAATCTCATTCTCCCATTCCCACTTCTGGGTGAGCCCTGCCTGGGCTGAGAGTCCAGTGTCCTCTTTAGAGTCAGCTTGACCTGAGTTCAAGTCCTGCCTCTACTTACAAGCTGGGAGGCCCTGGGCAAGGGTGATTCTTGCCCTGAAATTCGGTATCCTCATTGGTCACATGGGGACACAGAGGCCTCCATCTGGAGGCTGGCTGTCCTAATGACACAAGGCATGTTAGAGGGGTGGTGGGTTGCTTGGCACCTGGTAGGCATTCAGTAAACAATTGTTGAATCTGAGTCCTATCAGAGTCAACCTGACTGTCACCTCCTCTAAATAGCCTTCTCTGGCTCCTGCTCCTCTAATACACAACGTCAGGGAAGATCCACTTTCTTTGTGCCCCAGAACACGACATTGTGCATCACAACTGTCTGTCTCTTTGAGCACATGGGCTGGTATTGTTTAGCAGGATAATTTAATTTTGGCATCATAGAGATCTTATCTCTGCCACTTCTTAGTCATAACATCTGGATCAAGTTTCTTAATATCTCTGAGCCTCAGTTTCCTCATCTGTGAAAGGAGGGTGGTATCAGTAGCACCTACCTTTTGGGGTCTTGGTGAGAGTTAAGTGAGATAATACAAAGCCCAGTCCTTAGCCTGATGCTTGGCATGTAGTAAGTGCTCGATGAATTTTTGCCATTTAGCATCACCGGTATTTTTACTTATAGGCTTGTTAGACTAGGAGTCGGAAAACTTGAGTTCTGGTGATAGCTTTTTATTCTATGGATCTTTAGTAAGTTTTCTGATCTATCTGTGACTGTTTCAGGTAGGTCGTTAGGTAGAACATGACTAAAAGTTTTCATAATGAGAAGCCACCACCTGTCTCCGTTATTCATACTTGTGATGAATGAGTGTTTGTGGAGTGTCTGTGCTGGGAATAAGACTTTCAGGTGGGTGCTGTCTTCCCTTCTGTGACCGCACTGGCCACTTCTGGGGAGCCCATATTCCAGGTGCACCTGCTCCCAGACTGAGTTCCCATCCCTGCTTCCCTTGAGCCCTTTCACGGGGCGCTGTGTGTTTGTAGATGTGGTGGAGGCCCTTGGCCCGGGGTGCACACCCAGGTCGTTCGGCCTTGTTCTCCGCATGCACATATACATTTTAGAAATGTTTCTCTTAATCATATCTTGAATTAATGCAGGCCTCGTTCATTCCCAGCTCTCATTACCCTCTTAATTAACTCGGCACAGATGGAAAAAGTCGGAATTGCTCTAGCCGAGTTGTTCTGCTAGTTTTAAAATGAGATGGCAGATGGGAGGACGGGGTGGAACGGGCCGGTTTGGAGGGAGGAGATGCGTTTCCAAGCTGTCACCAGGGCGTCAACAAACGCTCCATCTGTCAGTGGTGAGGCCGGGCCGGCCGAGGCCCCTTGCAAGGAAGGGGCTGGAGTTTAGGGGACTGGCGTGGGCCAAGGCTCAGAGGTCCTGGCCACCACAGGTATCCTGGGGACATGGCCCTCTGGCACCACGAAGGGCGCCAGGAGTTCTGGAGTCCTGATGTGGGTGGAGACCTCTGCCCTAGACCATGATGGAAACCTCTACGCCTCATATGCTGTTTGGGAAGCAAAGAAGGGTTTTATTTTCCTTCTTATCTAAAATAGTCTTAAGGATTGTTACATCGACTCCATGTGGCTGTTGGAGTGAACTTTCTGAAATGTGTGGTCACTTTGCTGCTCAAGACTCTCCACTGGCCCACATGCCTCCAGCTGTGCTGACCTGATGTGGTCACTCCTGCCTCTGGGCCTTAGCTTTTGCTGTTTCTACAGCTGGAGCTCTGTCCCTCCTGCTCATTCTTAGAGACCAGCCGTATTAGGCTCCCCCTAAGAAGCACTCTGCTTGTTAATATATTGTTTTCATATCAGTATTGAGTACATTGGATATTTTTTTCCCATTATTGAGATACTTTACTAAGAAGAACGTGGATGGTAAAGCTCCATCCAGGTAAACATAAAAGATGTAAAGTTTCCATCTTTTCTTTTTTATTAAATCAAGGCTGTGTACATTAATGCAATCATGGGGTACAATGTGCTGGTTTTCATACAATTTGAAATGCTTTTATCAAACTGGTCAACATAGTTTGACATTTTCTTAGTTCTTGGGTTAAGATGTTTATATTCTATACCTAGTAAATTCACATGTATCCTTGTAAGATGCACTGTAGGTGTGCTCCCACCAACTACTCTCCCTCCACCCATCCTCCTTACCTCTCCCCTTTCCCCTTCTTCTTGGGCTATAATTGGGTTATAGCTTCCATATGAAAGCTATAAATTGGTTTCATGGTAAGACTGAGTACATTGGATACTTTTTCTTCTATTCTTGACATACTTTGCTAAGAAGGATATGTTCCAGCTCCATCCACGTAAACATGTAAGAGGTAAAGTCTCCATCTTTCTTTTGCATAGTAGTCCATGGTGTACATATACCACAGTTTATTGATCCATTCAGGGGTCAATGGGCACTTGGGCTTCTTCCATGACTTGGGAATTGGGCTGCAATAAACAATTCTGGTACAAATATCTTTGTTATAATGTGCAATTATGAATTGGGCTGCAATAAACATTCTGGTACAAATATCTTTGTTATAATATGATTTTTGGTCTTCTGGATATATACCTAGTAGAGGAATTGTAGGGTTGAATGGCAGGTCTATTTTTAGATCTCTAAGTGTTCTCCAAACATCTTTCCAGAAGGAATGTATTAGTTTGCATTCCCATCAGCAGTGTAGAAGTGTTCCTATTCTCCACAACCACACCAGCATCTCTGGTTTTGGGATTTTTGTGATGTGGGCTAATCTTACTGGAGTTAGATGATATCTCAAAGCAGTTTTGATTTGCATTTCTCTGATGATTAAGGATGATGAGCATTTTTTCATGTGTCTGTAGGCCGTGTGTCTTCTTCAGAGAAGTTTCTCTTCAAGTCCCTTGCCCACCCTGAGATGGGATCACTTGTTCTTTTCTTGCTAATATGTTTGAGTTCTCTATGGATCCTGGTTATTAAACCTTTGTCGGAGACATAACCTGCAGATATATTTTCCCATTCTGAGGGCTGTCTGCTTGCTTTACTTACTGTGTTCTTGGCTGTGCGAAGCTTTTTAGTTTGATCAGGTCCCAGTAGTGTTATTTTTGATGTTGCTTCAATTGCCCGAGGGGTCCTCCTCATAAAATATTTGCCCAAGCCGATTTCTTCAAGAGTTTTCCCTGCACTTTCTCAGTAACAACAGGAATCTGCAGACTCATACAAAAACATGGAAGCTAAATAACCTTATAGTGAATGACAGCTGGGTCATAGTCGAGATTAAGAAGAAAATTACCAAATTTTTGGAACAAGAGGATAATGAAGACACGAATTATCAGAATCTCTGGGATACCGCAAAAGCAGTCCTGAGAGGGAAATTTATAGCACTGCAAGCCTTCCTCAAGAGAATAGAAAGAGAGGAAGTTAACAATTTAATGGGACACCTCAAGCGACTGGAAAAGGAAGAACATGCCAATCCCCAAACCCAGCAGAAGAAAAGAAGTAACCAAAATTAGAGCAGAATTAAATGAAATTGAAAATTGAATTATACAATAGATCAACAAATCAAAAAGTCGGTTTTTTGAAAAGGTCAATAAAATAGATAAGCCTTTGGCCAACCTAACCAGGAAAAAAAAAAAAATCTCTAATTTCATCAGTCAGAAATGGTAATGATGAAATATTAACAGACTCCTCAGAAACGCTCCATGTTTTCTTATGGCTGAATAGTATTCCATGGTATGCCCACACAAATGATAAAACATAAATATAGTCTAGCAAGGGGGAAAGGAGGGGGCAAAGAGGGAGGAGGGGAGCAGGGAGAAGGGAAAGCAATTGGTGGGAGGAGGAGTGGTGATTGGCAGGATCACACCTAATATATGCAACATGAGAGTGGGTGTGCAGCACACCCCCTGGGTGAAGGGCTCAACTACTACTTGAACTTTACCTTAGAAAAAAAAAAGTAACCTAAAAATTTGTACCCTCATATTAATTTGACATATACAAAAAGCAGTACTCTGCTTCTTGTGCTTTTCCCATCAAACTGTTTTCCAAACTACTCTTTGCTTGCGAATGAAGAAATCAACAGTTCTTCAGCGGCAGCTCATGAAAGGGCGCTTGTCTGGAATGGTCTCAGCCTGCGAAGCTCATAGAACCTTTGAGTTGAAAGGAATCTGAAGAATGTCTTCGATTTCAGGCACCCTTTCTGGTGCATTCTGGAGAGGTGGATACTCACCCCTGGCTTGCATGACTCACGGACGGGGAACTCGCTATCTACTAGATCCCCTGTGGGGGAACAGGTCTAATTGTGCCACTCTTCTCTTGGCGGGGTGGTGATCTGACCCCTTGTGACATGCACGGGAATAAAATCTTCCCCCCCTGCCACAGGGAAGTCTCTCTGGGGTTTGGCAGCGGTGCCCAAGTCCTCCCTGAGCTTGCCACCCTCCATGACAACTGGTCTCTGATACTCCCATCAAAAGGCAGGGTCTTGGGATAACTGACCATTTTGTCTCATGTCGCAGGTTTGAGGAGTAGTAGACAGATCTCAACAGACCTGGAGCAAATAACGGAGCTTCTGTTCATGGGCTGTACGATGTCCGACAGATGCCTGAACCTCTCTGAGCTGTGGCCTGCTCAAGTGTAAAATCTCTGAATTTCCTGCTTCTGTTTCAAGGACTTGTTGTTACTCATCTGACCTCCAGACCCTTGTCCCTAACCCTCTGTCTCAGTCCCTGGTTTACTGCACTGACTTTAGGCCCTTGGCTCCCTTCATGAGGTTTTCTTTTCAGTTCTGACCAAGTTGCTCCCCTGCTCTGTCTTTCTGGCTCCCTGCAGCTGCTGGATGTTTCCAGGCTCCTTAGAGGGGCCTTTGAGGCCCCAGTGTCAGGCCTTGGCAGCGTCTCTAGCTTCTTAGGCTGTGACTCTCGGCTTTGACTCCTTTGGAGTTCTCTGAAAGCACTTTGACTCCACACTTTGCACAAACTGGTACTTCCACCTACGAATCCCTCTCCCCTGGCCGCAGTTATGTTCCTAGTTCAATGATATGGGACCATTTGGAACAAATCCACAAAGTAGAGAAGCTGGATAGATGGATTCTGTATGAATTAAATGAGGGTCAGAAGAGACGGCCTCTCAAAGCTTGCCTTTCTTTGCTGTCACATAAAGGTGAACCTTTTCTACACCATATTGTTGTATATAATGAAAAATGGATTCTTTTTGAAAACAGGAATCATTTGGCACAATGGTTGGATAAAGCACAGAAACACAGTCCAAACCAAAGACTCATCAAAAAAAGCTAATGTGGTCTGTTTGGTGGTCCGGGGCTGGTAGTACGCACGACAGCTTCATGGAACTTGGTCAATCAATTACAGCAGATAACTACTGCAACCAGTTGGATGCAGTGATAAGGATGCTTGTGATTAATCAGCCAAGATTAGTCAATAGAGACAGGCCAATCCTCTTGCAAGGCAATACTTGGCCACACGTCGCACGAACAACGCTGCTCAAACTCCACAAGCTGAACTCGGAAACTGTCTGACATCCACTGTATTCACCGGGCCTTACACCAACTGACAACCACTTCTTGCAGGAAAAATATTCAATTCTGAATAAGCTGTGGAAAACATCCTTCGTGATTTCATCACCACTCTCTCTCCGGGTTTCTTTGATGCTGGCGCACACAAGCTTCCATTAAGATGGCAAAACTCTGTCGACTGCTTAGGTGCTTTGTATTGTTTCTTGTTTGAGCTGTGATAGACTAAACTTTTGATTCAAAGTCAGACGTTTCACATTTAATGGCCTAATACAGACTCCTCTTGATACTACAAAACCCCACTCAAGTTTTTTTATCTGAAGCTTTTTCAGAGCCTTCTTTCCCTCTGAAACACAAATTCACCCTTCCCCTGTTGTTTTGTACCAGTAGGATGGCCGCATGGATCTGTGGCTGTCTTTCCCTTGGGAAGGTTCCGAGGCACCAGGGACAGGGCCTGGCAGGCTGAGGTGCCCACCCTCGTGGCTTATGTCCCTGTACTTCTGATCCCTGTCTCTTTTCTCACCTTTCCAAGTGAAAATGACGGTGGTTCTTAATCAGAACTTCTTAATCACACACGTTATCCTTCCGAGATGGCTTTTACCTCCAGGAACCTACCGATTCCCCAGTCCAAATTACTATAATTACCACAAATGATAAAATAGCAGCTTTCCCAGTTTTCTTTACCCTTGCCAATTTGCATATGCTAATGAACCGACATCTCCCCTCGGCCCCCTCCTGCGGGCTCTTCAGGGACTCTTTCTGTAGTGTGTAGTTCACTTGTCCCATACCAACTTGACCGATTGGACTGGGACCAGGAAGAAAGAAGCCTCCAGAAGTTCCTAACCCACCCAAGGAGTGGAAGAAATGCATTTCCTGTTATTTAAGATACAGTAAAGGCAGTGAGGGAAATCTTTTTTTCTGTCTTAGGAGAAAGCAGGGTGATGGGAAGCAGAAGGCACTCTTGAAATGAGAGGCAGGAGAGACCTGGGCTCACATTGCTGCCTCCCCCAGCCACGGCCTGGTCTGTCTCCTTCACTGAACCTCCCACCTCTCTTCTGAAAACAGATCTCATACCCATTTGGCAGTTTGCAACGAGAAAGAAATATGGACTTTTTAAAATTTAAAAATTATGGTAAAAAAATTAAATAAAAAATATCATCAAAATAAAATAAAAGTTATGGTGAAGTACACATAACATAAAATTTACCACCTTTTCCATTTTTCAGTGACGGTTCCATGGCGTTAAGTATGTTGTTGCAAGACCATCATTACCACCAAGAACTATTTCCATCTTGCAAAATGGAAATTCTACACTCATTGAATAGTACCTTCCCTTTACTCTCCCCCTCCAGTCCTTAGAAATTACTGTTCAACTTTCTTCGAATTCATAGAGCATTCAACTACTCTAGGTACCACATGTAGGTGGAGTTATACAGTATTTGTGTTTTCCATAACAGGCTTATTTCACCTAGCACTATGTTCTCAAAGTTCACTGGTGTTATAGTATATGTCAAAATTTCTTTTGCTGAAAAATATTCCATTGTCTCATTGTAGATTTGTACCAACTGTTGCTTATCCAGTCATCCACTGACGGACATTTGAGTTGTAAGAAATACAAACTTACATGCAGACCAGTTCAACTGTGGAACGTGGAGGGGTCAGGGCAGTGAGCTTTTGTGTTGTACCTGACTTTGAGGCCTGGCTGGGTGTCCTTGAACTGCATCCTTGGTGCCTATCTTACAGGGCTGTTCTGAGGTCAGCATTCATTTTTTTCTTTTTTTTAGTTACTTATTCATTCAACACATCTTTATTGAGCACATACTATGTTCCAGGTACTAAGCTAATTGCTTAGGATAGAACAGTGAGTTTCTTGCAGAGTGCCTGGCAGGGAGAAGGTAAGACCGGTCATAATCAAATAAATAAGAGAATGTATTTTATGTCAGATGGTGACAAGTTGTATGGAGAGAAATAGAGCAGATTAAGGACAACGAGTGCTTGGTGGGGGGATGTCGCTATTTGACACAGGTGAGCAAGGGAGGTCTCCTGAGGATATGAGAGTTGCACAGGTGAGCCTGGGAAGACCAGAGAGACAAGAACAGGCAAAGACCACAAAGTGAAATTATGCCTGGAATGTTCTAGAAACAAATATGGTTTGGCTGGAGAAATTTGTGATAGGGAGCAGCTGAGGATAGGGCCATGAGGTAGTGATGGTGGGGGTTAGTCAGAGGAGCTGGGATGAGTGACTCCAGAAGGCACTGAAGAATTCTAAGGAGGGAGGTGTGAAGGTGTGACTCCTATTTTAAAGGATTGCTCTGACTGCTGGGTTGAAAATCAGCTACAGTGGGGAAAAACGTGAAGATAGAAATGCCTATGATTGTAATAACCTAGGCAGGGATTGGCAAACTTTCTGTAAAGGACCAGTTAGTAAACATTTTCAGCTCTGAGGACCATATGGTTTCTGTTGCAATTACTCAGTTCGACTCTTGCAATGTAAAAGTAGCCATTGTCAACATGTAAACAAATGGACCTTGTCCCAGTAAAACTTTAATTACCAAAATAGGTAGATTGCTGAATTTGACTAGTGCCTGCTCTAGGTAAGATGATGGTAGTGGGTTGAACCAGGGTATGGCAATGGGGTTGTGAGAAGTGGCTGAAAAAGATGTATTTTGATGGTGGATGTGTCATCAGAGTTTGTGTCAAATTGGAGGTAACAGGTGAGAAAGACAACAATCAAGAATGACTTAAGAGTAGAATGTGAATGTTTTAAAACAATAACTGAGAAAATGACATGAAGGCTGTGTTGACCAGTTTGATGGAAGTAGTTCGGATTGCATGTGAAAACCCCACACTGTACCCCAGAAGTTCATTAATGTACATAGTTACCATTCAATAAAAAAAAAAAAAAAGAATGACTAAGTTTTATGACCCGAGCAAAATAAGGTGAGAGATGCCAATTATTGAGATGAGAGAGTCTATGGGTAGAACAGGATTTTTTTTTTAAGGAGTCGGGATAATTGGGAATTTGTGTTGAGACACTTTAGGTTTGAGATGCCACTTAGATTGTCAAGGTAGATGTATGAGTCTGGAGTCTAGAGAGAGGTTGAGGCAGCAGGTAGGAATTTGGAGGTTGTCAGCTTCTAGGTGAAATCTGAAGATGTGAGATTGGAGGTAGGGAAGAAGTGAGGTCATGTAGGGAAGGAGAGTGGATAGAGAAGAGAGGGCCTCTGAGTTCTAGGCCCTGGGGCACTCAGAAATGAGAAGCCACAGCAAAGGCCACTGAGAAGCGGTGGCCACTGGGCGGGACGACAGCCTGGAAATGTGGTATCTCAGGAGTTAAGGAAAGAAGTGCTTCTAAGGGAGAATAATCAGCTGCACTAAGTTTGGTTGTAATTGCTTGAATAGTGTTTGTCTGAAATTCAAGTCTACCAGGAATCTTAGAAATAGGGTGGTTGTAGATATAACTAGTGAAAATGACATCATACTAGATTAGGGTGGGTCCCAAATCTCATGACTATTTTCCTTATAAGAGGAAGAGAGGACATACAGATGCCCAGAGGGAAGAAGGCCATGTGAGGACAGAGGCAGGCAGGGAGATGGGAGTGATGCAGCTCAAACGGACCAATCCCAGGGAAGACCAGAGTTACAGACACTGAACGATGCAAGGGAGGACTCATCTCTAGAGCCTTCAGAGGGACCACGGCCCTGTTGACATCTTGATTATGGATTTCTGCCCTCTAGAACTGTGATAGATATATTTCTTTTATCTGAAGTCACCTAGTTTGTGGCAATTTGTTGTGGCACAGCTCTAAGGAACTGATACATACTGATAAGTAAGATCAGGATTAAAAAAAGACCTTAGATTTAGCAATGTTGGGAGTGGAGAGGGTCCTGGGTAACCTTGGCAAGAGTTGTTTTCAGTAATATGGTTGCAAAGTCTCTTTAGAGGAAGTTCGTGAGGAATGGGAGGAAGGGCACTGGATACCAAGCATGAACCATTCTTGTATTCTAAAGGGGAGGAAAAATGGGTAGTAGTTAGAGAGGACTGAGAGAAATAAAACATGTCTAGCATTCATAAGAAGGATCCAGAAAAGAGGTGAGAAATGGGGGAGCAGGAGTGATACCGGAAAAGTGGCACCCCAGCCAGCTCAGCCGAGCAGGGCCTGGGGGATCTGCCACTTCTATCTTGGTGGCAGCAGCCGGCAAAAAAAACCGGCAGGTTGGGGCAAGTGAGGGAGCTTTCTTCCCCCAGAGGCTCCAGTAGAGTGGTGTTAGAGGACCTGTCAATCAAGGGAAAACTGGTGCCCATCCCTGATTGGTCCATTTTCAATCCTGCTCCTGATTGGTCCATTTTATGGACCAATCACAGCTAAGCTATTACACCTATATAAGGCCCCCCCGCAGAGAGCCTGGGGGCAGATCATCGCAGACCTTCAAGGAAGATAGGAGAAGCAGAAGCAGAAGCAGAAGCGGACGACTTCAGCCGACCAGACCAGCAGACCATCCAGAGGAAGAAGCGAGAGCTGCAGCACTTCTAGTGCTGATCCTGCTCTACAAAGAGGCTTGGCTCTTTGTAGGAGTTGTAACATTTGAGCTGCAACTGTAACACCTCCGCTGCTGATCCTGCCTTACAAAGAGGCTCGGCCCTTTGCTGATCTCTGCCCTGCAAAGAGGCTTGATCCTTTATAAGAGCTGTAGCTGTAACACCTCCGCTGCTGATCCTGCCTTACAAAGAGGCTCGTCCCTTTGCTGATCTCTGCCCTGCAAAGAGGCTTGATCCTTTGTAAGAGCTGTAGCTGTAACACTTCCGCTGCTGATCCTGCTCAAGTTGTAACACTTGAGCTGTAGCTGTAACACTGCTGCTTATCCTGCTCTACAAAGAGGCTTGGCCCTTTGTAAGAGTTCTTTTCATAAGAGTTGTAATACTCGTATCCTGCCCTGCAAGGAGGTTTGGTTCTTTGAGCTGTAAATAAAACCTCACTGTTCGTTCTATGGTCTATCGATTTCATTCATCGAATCGTTGAGACCAAGAGCCTGGAGATCCAGTGTTAAAAATCCGGTATCAGGAGGGCGGGGAGAGTGGGTGGCATCCTTAAGGACTGGCTCAGCAGACATGTGGAGAGGCTAATCCCTGGGAAGGTTGTCCTGGGCAATAGGACAGTGTGGGTGATGGCCTGTTGGCCAATATGGCAGAGGGACTATTTGAATTCTGCTGTGGTCATCCCAGTTGTCTTCATGAAACAGGAATCTAGAATGTTGGCTGCAGAAGAGGCAGTGGCAGTTGGAGATGGGAGTAGGAATGAAATGGCCATTTGGGAGGCTAGGGAGGGGTCCTTTTGGGGAAGTGTGGCTGGTTGCCTGGGAGACTTGAGGGCCCATTTGAGTCTTGAACCAGGGTGGGCAGGGCCAGCAGGGTTGTGTGCTTCCCTCTCACTACACTCAGCTGCTGGGGCCAGGTAGGGAGCAGGTGGAGAGCTGGACTGATCCAGGGAAAGTAATGAAGCCAGAAAGGCACAAGGGACTTGAGGGTTGTATCAGTTAGCTATGGCTGTGTAACAAACCACCCCAGAACTCAGTGGCTTCATTTCTGTTGTGACTCTTCAATTTTTGGCAGAGCTTTGGTAGGGACAGCTTTGGAAGGATGGCATGGCTAGGGATTGGAGGGTCCACTTTTAAAATCTCATAGTAGGCTGATAATGGCCCTCAAAGATACCAGGTCTTAATCTCTAGAGCTGTAAATGTTGGGTCTTTGCGGATGTGATTAAGTGAAGGATCTTGAGATGGGGAAGTTATCACGGCACCTTGTAAACCCTAAATGCAGTCACAAGTGTCCTCAAAAGACAGAAACATAAGGAGATTTGATATGCAGGAGAGGTGGAGGCCACATGACTCCAGGGAAGAGAGCAGAGAAATCCAGCTACAAGCAGAGGAGTGCCTGGTGGACCAGAAGCTGGGAGATGCAAAGGGGAATGGATTTTCTTCTGGCTTTCCAAGTATATGGTCCTGCTGACACCTGGAGTTTGAACTTTTAGCCTTCAGAACTGTGAGAGAAGAAATTTCTGTTGTTTTAGTCCCCCTAGCTCATGGCAATTTGTTGCAGCAGCCCTAGGGACTGATACAGATGGTGAATCACATGTGGCAAGTTGGTTCTACCTGTCGTCATCTGGGAGCTGGGGGTGAGGGCTGGGGCCTTCATTTATCTCCACATGGCTCTGCCTGGCCTGGCAGCTGGGTTCCAAGAGTGAGTGTCCCAAAAGGACTGGGCACGCACTCTCTTGCCTTTTATAACTTGCCTTGGTGTCCCTTCTGCCATAGTCATAGCTCCTTCCAGAACCAAAAAGAGGGAACGCAGACTTGTCTCTCAACAGGAGGGGTGTCCAAGTCACATGAAAAGTGCATGTGAGATGGGAGAGACTTCTGTGACCAGTTTTTAAAATACACAACTTGCCACCAAGGTAATGTAAGATGATGACGACGGTGCTGGTGGTGATGGACTGACATCTTAGTTGGGCAAAGAGCAGAGTGAGGACATATGGAATAAAGGGCAGTGAGAAGATGGCACAGTGAATGGACCCGAGGGCCCAGGGCGGTGGAAGAATCATTGATCTCCAAGTGAGGATAGGGCAGAAAGAGGGACTCTTGCAACTGAGGTTAGGGGTGAAAATGGTTGTTGTAATGCTAAGGTACACAGTATGGCCATGGAGTAAGTGACTAAGGGGAGCCTTCGGATGACAGGAAGTCAAAGAATGACAGACCAGGCTGTCAGGAGGACACCTGTGCCAACACCAGTACCAGTGAGCCAGGCGTGAGATTTCGCGGGGATAGGAGGCCAGTGGCCTCCTGCAAGTGTGAGGATGACCCAGTAAAGGAGGGGATGATTGTTGGTCTAACACTGTGAGGCAAGTTTCAAAGCTGGAGGATTTGGGGGAGAAGGACGAGGTCCTAGAAGCATCTGAGGAGCTGTGAGGAGCAGTATGAGTGATGTCAGGAATGTGGGGGAGAAAACAGGTCCTCTTAAGGTAGCCGCAGGAATAGAGGGTCCCCAGGGAGAGCCAGAAGTTAAGTGTTCCCTGGAGAAGGATAGTTGGAGGTGGAAGGGACCATGGAGGTCGGTGGGAGGCTTTAGGGAATGGGAAGGAGGTAAAGGATGTGCAGCCCTGTGGGAGTAAGAGTGCTGAAAAGGGACAGGGTCCTGGGAACCTCGAGCTTCTTGGGATTGTCAATGTGAACCACGATGTAGGGCTTGATTTGACCAGATTTGTGGGGTCTCAAGGTGGACTGCAGGGGTGCATGTGGGCTCTGAGAGCTGGATCCCAGAGCTCTGCTCCACTCTGGTGGGAGGCCAGGGGAGGAGATGACTTCCCAGGAGGGCCAGCCGCTCAGTGATACTCGTTACTCCTAGTGTCACCATTTCTTCCCAGGTTACGCTGCTGACTGTGCAGGCATTATTGGACTTGTCACATTGTGTTGTAATTATCTGTTTTCCTGGCTTCTCCACAGGCCTGTGAGCTCCCGGAGAGCAGGTCTTCATCTTGTTGTCTTGGAATCCATCCCTGGCACCATTCTCAGCCTAGAGCATTTATCAAGCAGCATGTGCTGAGTGAATGAGACCCAGAGGGCTGCACTGACTTATCCAAGGTCACACAGCAAAAACAGTGCCTGGACAAATCATGTGGGTTCCTGATTCTCAATTTTCTTTGCACCCGTGAACTATCTAAATCCCTCTGATCCTTGTAGTGGTTAGTTCTCCCATCTCTTTCCCCTTTGCCCATTTATTTTTCAGCGACTGCTGCCGCCCCAGCAGGAGTTTGAAGCCCAGAACCTCCATCGACGTTCAAAGCCTCTCTCTTTTTGCTCATGTTTAATCTTCAAAAGCCCTTTTCTCCCACTGGTGATGTTCCCTGGGGTGCCCCTGACTGGCCCTACTAAAATAGGAATTGCAGGCTGGCTAAATAGGGATTTTCAGCTAACAGAAGAAATTACTGACAGGGGAGAAAATAGGAAAAAAGGCAGATAGTTCTCAAGCTTCCTTGTCATCTGCATTGGTCTTGGCATTGGGGGCTTCTTAAGTCTATTAGCCTCTGTTAATTTCTCCAGTGCTTTATGGCGAAGGGGGTGTAATTGGCTGGAAATGCTCCTTAAGAAGGGCAGTTTGCATCTGTAGCTGACAGGCTGAGATAAACCCATTTAGGGAAGAAACACATCTTCTCAACCCATCCACAAAATTTGAGGAGTGGGAGGAGACAATCTCATGGTCCAGTGCCATCTTCTTGATCACAGACCCCTGCCTGAGATGCTGTCAGCTGGGGCCTTAGTGCCCTGGGACTGGTGAGCTGCTATGCTGTGATCAGTTCAGGCAGGATGGGCTCCATTCTATGTTTTTTTTTTTTTTTTCTCTTGAAAACTTCAGAGCTTGGGCAGGCACTGAGGGACAGAAAAGGATAAATGTGAATAGAGAAAATCAGTCCCTCTATTTTATAGAGAAGTGTGTGTGCGTGCACATGTGTGCATGTGTGGTATGTGTGCCCGTATGTGTGTGTAGTGGATGGGTGGGGGATCCAGCTGTGAGGGCAGAGAGGAAGATTACTCTAAATCACAGAAGAAGCAGAGACACCAGCAGAGGCCAGCCTGTGCAAGCCCTTCCTCTGGGTCCGCAGAGAAAACATCTATTCCTTGGAGCACGCCAGGCAGTTGCAGGGGACGTCTCTAAGCCTCTGGGGAGAGTGTTGAGGAAAGGAGTGGACCTTCCTTGTTGTGCCTCTGGCACAGAGGATTGGAACTAACATGCAGCAGACGTCCCAGGAAGACACAGCTCGGCCCACCCTGGGCTCTTCTCATCATGTGGATAGTCTCTGGCAGGCGGTCGGGAACATGAGCTCCAGTCCTGCAGGGTGCCATGTGTGAGGATCATCCTACGCCACATGGGTCAGCGGCCTCTCAGGCCATCTGAGGTGGGGTGAGGACCATCCTATGCCACGTGGGCCAGCGGCCTCCCAGGCCATCTGAGGCGGGGTGAGGACCATCCTACGCCACATGGGTCAGCGGCCTCCCAGGCCATCTGAGGCGGGGTGAGGACCATCCTACACCACATGGGCCAGCGGCCTCTCAGGCCATCTGAGGCGGGGTGAGGACCATCCTACACCACAGGGGGCCAGTGGCCTCTCAGGCCATCTGAGGCGGGGTGAGGACCATCCTATACCACGTGGGCCAGCGGCCTCCCAGGCTATCTGAGGCGGGGTGAGGACCATCCTACGCCACGTGGTCCAGCGGCCTCTCAGGCCATCTGAGGCGGGGTGAGGACCATCCTACACCACAGGGGGCCAGTGACCTCTCAGGCCATCTGAGGCAGGGGCAAGCAGAGGGACTTTCCCTGGCTCCCATGTGCAGCTCATGGCGTGTCCTGTTGGTGCCAGAGCCAAAGTCCATCCTTCCTGCTATGACTCCCCTCTGGGCTACTAGCACCCCACCCCACCATGAAAATGCCAGCTGTGGGAGAACAGGGAGGCTGTCTCTCCCATTCACCTTCCCAGTCCTGGGTGCATAAGATGCTCTCAAGATGTATTCATGGAATGACTGAGTGAACACATAAATGAATGAATGAGACATACATACCTGGGCGTGTCATCTAGATCTACTGCCTATGAGCCAAGTAACTGAAAAGGTTGGTTCACAACCTGAGGCCTTGTGTGTAGACTGGGGACCATGATATTGACCCCGAGAGTGGCGAGTGGCACTGACACTGATGCTGTAATAATGCAAAACTTTCAGCTCTGTATCTTGTACCCAGTAGATGCTCAATTAAAGCCAACTCCCTTCCCCTTCCTGGTCTTACCCTTGTGGATTTATACAAGGCTGGAGGAGCAGGATGGAGCTCTCTCTCTCAGGACTCCCATTGGGAAGCCCATGGAGGGCAGGGCCCCAGGAGCACCCATCTTCCATGTACCCACCTGGTTCCCCAGCCCCAATCTCACCCTTGCTTTCCACCTGTCTTCTTGAGGCCCAGACTCTAACCACATCCTCGTTGCCACCCTCCTGCCCCTCACACTCCCTCCTTCCAATGTCTGCTTCATAATCCTCTTTAAGCTGGACATTTAAGGCTCTTTCATCCAGATTTCCCTTTATCCATCCCATTTTATGAATCTTGGCTTTCAGCTGCCTCTTTACTCTGCTCAGGCCATTGTACACCTCACCCCTTGCTGTCCAGCATAAACTTTATCTTTTAAGGCCCCCAGCGCTGGGTCATCAGCATGCAAGAAATTAATGTGCTGATTTTAAGATGGCCCATTTATATTTCTTAAAGGGCATTAGGAACAGTTTTACTAGGGATGCACTTTCGAAAGTCACTTGAGCATTTCCCTGCTATTTTGATACATCTTTTCTTGCAACGTAAACTTTCTAGGCAGGGAAGAAGATTTTTTCTCCCATGGAAGAGGCGGAAATGGAGCCCAGAGAGGTACGACACCCCATCCGGATTGTACTGCGGTCAGCAGCAGAGTTGAGACTAGAACCCAAGTCTTCTGTCTCTGTGCCATCAATTTTGGCTGCAGGAAGCTGGTGGCTGAGTTCCGTTTGGATCTAGCCCGGGCGGGAAGCCCAGGGCCTAGTCTGGTTTGGCTGTACCCCAGGCCCAGTGTGCCAGTGTGGCTGGCAGCAGCTAGAGGCCATTAGGGGCGTCTCTTGCTCACACCCCTCTCTGCAAACATTATCCTTGGAGGCAGCCTCCTCTGAGACAGCACGCCAGAGTGGCTGTCCTGTGGGTCAGCTTGCAGCCCCCTCTGAAGCCAGGAGGGACAGGCTGAGTCCCTGGGGGTTCCACCAGGCAAATGGCATCCCAGGTTCATCCAGGCTTTTAGGACTGTGATTCTCAAAGGGAGAAGTGCTACTTCTGGTGCGGCATTTTGAGTATTTATGGGGGTATTTCCAGATTGTCCAAATGTTTGGGGGGGGAGATTTGCAATTGGTGTGTGGGGGACAGAGGTGCCTAACATACTGCCTTGTGCTGGAAAGTTCCATATCACAAAGAACCATCTGGCATCCTGGGAGATTTTCACATGTCTCATCTTCCTGGACGTACATGTAAGTGAAAACCTGTTTATGTACGTTTAGAACTCTTTATCCATCATCTACCTATGGATCCATAAATTGATGTATATGAACAAAGTATTATGTGAATAGCTTTAAAATACACTGAACTTCCCAGGAATGCAATTGCTGGGCATATCAAGGGAAGACTGCCTTTTGTGTGGTTCACAATTTTACAAAGATTTGTTCACCATTTCAGGAAATCACACTGAGGATGGCAGGGCCACTATGGAATGGAAGACACCAAAACAATCCCCCCATCTCAGTTATATTTATAACTTTGTTATTGTAAATAAGGAAGGATACTTATTCCGCCTTTAGTTCAAAATGTCAAATAGAGGTGAAAACATTCAATACTATTCAGTTAAATATTACCTTATGTCTCTTAAATCCCAACCTACTCCTTAAAAGGGGTGTAAATAGCAGATTTCTTTGTGTACCTTCTCTGCAATCATGTCGCGATGTTTCCTTATTGACATGTATATTATTTGTTATAAGTTGTTTCCTTTTCTTTATCTGTATAATACATTATATTGATTTTTAAAAGTTATGTAGGTAGGTTATGCTATCCATGGATTTTATTTCATCATCCTAAGAGGGATGTTACAAAATAACTGCTGTGAAAAGGGAGATTTGAATCCGAGAGGATAATAAAGCCTCTTGCCTTCCCTCTGGGGACACACATCTGGGTTGTCAATACCATTTAAATGCCATATTCAGGATGAAAAATCTTCTGGTTTTTCCTTCCTGAATCCCTGAATAACCTCTAGCTGTGTGATCTTTATTCATTCATTCATTCACTCAACATATGATATGACCCTCCACGTCCAGGAGCATAGCTGGCTCTTTATGTCCGTTTTCTCGTTTAATCCTCCTAGCAATACGGCAGAGTAGTGGTGATTAGCCCTGTCTTGCAGACACTGGTCTAGGTCCCAGTGAGCTCCCAGGCCAGTGGAGGACACAGATGAGAAAATGGGCATCTACGGTCCAGTGTGGTCTGTGTATTCGTGGGGTAAGCCTAGGAGCTGCAGGACCCAGAGGAGGGGTGTCTAACCCTGTCCAGAGGGAGAGAGGACTCTATTTTCAGGACGAGCTCCCAACGGATCAATAGCTGAGCTTGGTCTTGACAAATGGGGAGAGATAGCAGATGGAAGAGGAAGATGGAAGTAGTTCTCGGCTGCTGGGATACAGTTGTGAGGGGCAGCGTCAGGAGTGAGCACGGCAGGGCTGGAGCTCTGCATGCTGTTCACTGTGGTGGAAGCCCACAGCGTGAATGGGCTTGTTGAGAGAGGAGACTTCAGGCAGGGAGGAGGCAGCCTCTAGTGTGGTGGGTGAGATCCTGGGTACAGCCCAAAGATCTTTTACTTTATCTTGAAGGCGACAGGGAGCCATGGAAGGGCATATATAGTGGGATGGTGCAGTCAGTCTCGTAGCTTAGAGTGATCACTGATGTTGCAATCTGGAGAATGATTGGTGGGGATTAAAAGGACTAGGTCAGAGGCTCTTTGCACAATTAAGTAGTTCATAAATCACTTCAAATGTTCATTGACTATATCCCATATTGTAGTCACTGTGTAGAATCGGCCCTAAACCCAACAAGTCAGAAGTCTGGCCACATGTTATGTTTGGTTTACCCCATAGGACCCAGAATTATAAGGTCCCTGGGCCACACTGCCTACACAGCTGCCTATGGCCCCAGACATGGGGCACCCCAGTCACTTATTTATAGTGCTGGTCCAATTATACCACCCCCTCTACCCACAAAAACACCAGTAAGGAAGTTATTTGGTTAGAGGCTGGACCTAATTGTAGATAATTTATTATTATTTGAAAACATTTTCTAATCGACTGAATATTAATTGACTGGGGCTCCGTGCAGAAGATGAAGATATTAAACTGTCATTACACAAATGCGTGTTTGCCTTGTCCCCACACAGCGCAATCATTAGTTCTGGCTGCCTTGGGAAGCTTTGCTGTATTCTCTAGCGTTCTCCGCAGAAGCTGACCATGTCTGACCTCAAGGGCCAGTTAGCTGCAAGGGTAGTGCAGCTGAGGGGGCGCCTGGATGAGTGATCCTCAGGTGATGACAGAGGAAGATCATGAGGCTGGAACAAACTGGCGGAGGGGACATTTCTGGTTAAAGGCCTCAGAGACTTGCTGTCCCTCATTCACCTGCTCCGTAAATATCAACATGGCCCCTGCCATATATCATGGAGGTCAAAATGACACAGCCCTCATGGAGCTTGTCGTTTATTGGGGGATATTAAGCAGCTAATTATATAAATGATTATTTAATTAGATAGTGATAAATGCCAGGAAAGGAAGGTTCAGGGTGATGTGAGAGGAGATGACTGATTTGGGGGCAGGCTCGCTTGGGAAGTGATAGTTGAGGTGCGACTGGAGAGCAAGCAGGCTGTGGAAAGTTTTGGGTAAAGAATGCAGAAGGCAAGAGTGGCTGGAAAGCTCAGAGCTGGCCATGCCAAGAAGGCCAGCAAAGGGCAAGGGCAGCCACCAGACGGGACGGGACGGGAGGCTGAAAGAAGAGGCACCTGCAGGAGCATCTTCAACGTGATCTCAGGTGACGCAGGCCGGGAGGGAGGAGCAAGGCATTGGGTCTCCCAAACATGCCAATAAAACACAAGGGCCAAGGTAGACTCTGGGCTGGCAATGCAGCAATATGCTGAGTGTTACCTCTGATCTGTTAGTGTATCCCCCCCCAAAGATGCCCCCATTCCTGGGGAAATGGATCCAGTTAGGCTACTTGGAGAGGGACTCTGAGAAGAAGATTTGGGAGCAGGAGGTATTGATTCAGCTTAGCTCTTGGGGGTGACGACTGTGAGAGAGAGAAGGACACAGGATTGGCAGAGGAAAGACTTGAGCTCAATGTCTTTGTAGCAGGGACCTCAGTTTATCCCACAGGAAGCTCTGGGCTGGGATGGCCTCTTCATTAAGGCAAGGGACCCATGTCTTGTATTCCCACGTGGAAGTAGGCTGCCCCTGGTGGGGGCTGGGCTAACTGTGGGTGAGGCTGCTCCCTTTGGCTATGGGCATTTCCTGGGGAAGGGTGCTCTGTGAGCCACCAGCAGCTGATGCTCCCAGAGGAAGCTATGCAATGAGGGCTGAGGGGTAGCTGGGAGGCACGTGACAGAGTCCACTACAGCCCTGGAGATGGCAATCTTAATTTTGGCAAATGTGCCATCCAGGTAGGAGAGCAGTTACAGGAGTGTGAGGCTCATGGGGCAAGTCTGGTTTATCTTTCTGCTTAATTTAGCACTACAGATTCTAGAATAGGAATGCTGGGGGCGGGGGGACTTTTTATTTTTTATTTTTTTTTAGCTATAAGATTTTATTTTATTTAATTTTTATTAAAACATAGCTGTGTACATTAATACAGTTATGGGGTACAGTGTGCTGTTTTTATATACAATTTGAAAAATATTTTCATCAAACTGGTTAACATAGCCTTCATGTCATTTTCTTAGTTATTGTGTTAAGACATTTATATTCTAGACTTTTTATTTTTTAAGCATGAACAAATGAATGAATACGAGATGGAATTAAGTCATGTTGAAGAATTATTCTGAAGAGCACAGCTGCCCTGCGGAAGGAAAAGAAACCCAAGTATCTCAGTTGTGTTCCTACTCCACATGAATTCTTGTTTTATTTTATTCATCCATTTACTCATTCATCCACTTAGCATTTAGTGAGCAGCTTCTGTAGTCTAAGCCTCATGTGAGGCATGCTGGATGTTAGACACTAAGGACCTCATACTCTAGCTGGTGAAACCAGGTCACTAACAAACTGATTCCTGTGGCAAGAAAGGAAATTCAAAAGAGGGATATACAAAAGCAGCAGGGAGAGAATGTCTCTGCTTGAGGAGTGGTGCTTCATAGGAAGGCTATTTGAGTAGGGCTTTGAAGTATGAGTAGGAGTCTGCCAGGCAGGCAGAAAAAAACAGTTCTTGACCTAATATTATCGTACTCATTTCAATCCAGGTCAAGGCATGCTGTTTTATGCCTTCACTGCAACCAACAAAGACTGAGTGGAAATACAGAAAATTTTAAGTAGCTTTGGGAGTGGTATGAGTCTCTCTCAACTCCTGAAGATTTCATAGCAATAACAGGGGCACCTATGGTGGATAACAGGAATGTGGAACTGGTTTGGTTTAGCTCAGATGTCTCCTGCTGCACCATATTGCACTCCTTCAATAGGATCTAAGCCCCAATCACTGAGGACACAGATTAAAATTTCATGGTGATTAAGGAGCCCCTTTCTTCCATCCACGCCTTTTCCCTAGGATTTAGCATCTAATTAGCCAAACGTTCGTTATCTGGGGAGTTCCAAAGTTTTCACAGTAAGGCATCAGCCCCAAAAAAGAAACAAGCATCATATTTTAAAAGTCACGATTGCAGTTGTTTTTGGTGAATTACCATTTATACATTTCCCATCTGTGAGTATTTTTCTGGAGTACCACCTGTTTTCTCCCCACTTTGGTAGTAGAGAATCCAACAGATCATATCTCAGAATAAATGCATTTTATCTATAGTAGTTTTCCACATTTTCAGCAACTTTTTTTTTTTTTTTTATCTCACAAAATAATCTCCTCTAAATACAAACCAGCTTTTAGAGCTACAAATAGACGTGGTGGCTTAAAAAAAAATTTTTTTTTTTCAGATCTCTCAGGAGAGCCCTGGGAAGTCAATTTAAAGAGGCAAACTCAAAATGACAGTGAAGATGATGAGAAACCCAAGGTGGGAGACACATCTTATACTAAGAGCACTTTGATAACTGCAGAGGAGACAGGGAGGAAAAGCTTGGGAGTCGTGGGCTCCTGGGACAGGATACATTCTGTCTTTGAGTCTGAAGGATCTAGGTTTGAGGTTTCTTTTCTGTCTTCTATTTTCATGAGACATTAAATAAGTTACTGTCCCTCTGTGGTTCCAGAGTTGCAGTTTGGTGAAATGATACCCACGGTGTTAGTTTCTTTCCTGTTTAGGTTTCTTTGGTGAAATCTACATCTTCACTGTCAGCAAGCAGAACCCATCTGATGAGAGCAAAGGCCCCTGGGATCATACTTCATAGAAACACGCCAGTGGGTATCCAGCGCCCCAGAATAAACATGGAGCATCTCCTGGGTGGTTTGATTTTATACCCTGGCAGCTAATTTAAAGCATAGTTTTCAAGTTAAAAATAAGCATTCATATGCGTCATGTAGATGGTAAATTCTATGTGTTTCATTTTAAAAATCGGAATCTAAGATAACCTTTTGTGGGGAGCTGTGGGCATTGCCTGTCGGGCTACCGGGGGCCATGGTTTGATGCCACATTGGCTTTGGGGGATTATGATTCTGGGAAAGGTTTGGAAACACTGCTTAGGAGCAGCAGAAAGACCTTCGGCTATTTTATGATTATCAAATGCCTTCCAGGGGAGAATCAGGGAAGTTGTGTCAAGGAGCTGAAAAGGACTTTTTTGAAATACAGCAGCTTGTTTTGACAGATGGGCATGAGAAAATGGGCAAAGGTTACAGGACAGATGGTTCCTACATAAAGCACCCTGGTCATCCAGTGAAGGATGGGGCTCCTGAAGGCAGCCCTTTGTTGGTGCCATATCGTTAGGGTGATCCCGGCATGTGTCATTCCAACTGGGAATGGGACATTTGAGCATGCAAGGGGCAGCCGTTAATAATTGCCCTGGGACGACAGGCACCAACCAGGACTACAAGGTTCTCCAGAGCATAGAATGACCCAATATATGGTGGTGTATTTCTTTGATTCCCAGAGCCCATGAATCATAGGACATGTCATTGATTTAATAACGGCTGTTTGGAAACAAAGAAAGAAAGTTACATCCATCCATTGTAAGAGGCATGCTGATTTCAGAAATGTTTAATAGAAATGTTTTAGAATTGAGAAAATTCATGTTGTCTGCTTTGGGAAATGGGCCCTTCTCCTTAGCCTGCTGAAGAGGAGCATCAGGAGAAGCTCTTCAGCCTAGGATAACCTCCCCCCACCCACGGAACAGCTGCTCACATCCTCTCAACCCCTGTGTGGGTGGGCCAGGGGGTGCTGCTGCAGGTGACTGACCCAAGCCCCTTCCCACAGGCTCCTCCTTCGTCCTCCTCTCTCATCAGCCAGCCCACGGGGTTAATTGCAGCCACCAGCATCTCCAAGAAGGCCAACCAAGCTTCATGGTGCAGGTGTCCGTCTATTCATTCCTTCAGTTGTTCACTTGCTTGGTGCCCAGGGCCGGGTGCTTCCCTAGGCACTGGGGATTGGAGGGAAGACCCTCTCCCGGCCTTGAAGGGGCTCAGGGTCTAGTTGGGGAGGGAGCAGGTAGACAGGAAGTCACTGCTGTGGGGGATATGGAATTGGAGAGTCTAATCGTAGATGTGGTTGCGTAACCGTTCCAGGATTGGAGGTATTGCACAGGCTGGGCAGCGTGCAGGGTTTCAGGGACAGGGGACATGCAGTCAGATAGAAGCACAGGCAAGGAAAAGCAGTCTGGTGTCTATCCTCAGAGGGGAAGGCACTGGAGAAGGCCAGGCAGAGGCTGGAAGGTCAATCAGGAGGTGCTGCTCAGCACTACTCACCGGACTAAGGTCTAGCTGAGAAATGATGACATTTGATCAGTGGTGGCAGAGTGGACAGCTGGGAGAGAGTCATCTTGGATCCTTGGGTCCCCAGGTCTTTGGACCCATGGACACAGAGCCTGGGGAGCAGAGCATCTTTATAAAGTGAGGAAAAGGTACCCCTTTTTCTAAGAGATGCAGCCCTGTGTTAGGGCTCAGGGCTGGGCCAGAAGCCCCGCTCACCTCCTGAGCCAGGCACTCTGAGGAGACGCAATCTTCACACTGAACATGGAGGTGCAGCCAGAGGCAACTGGCAGAACTTAGCTGTTGCTGGGTATGGAGGGTGGGCCGGGGAGAGGGAGGGAAAGGAGAATGATGTCCAGGGTCTGGGTGGAGCTGCCACTGGCAGGGAGGTGACGGGAAACTCAGCAGGGGAGGAATGGGATAGAAGCTGGGAAAGATCTGAGCTCAACCTGCTGGTCAGTGGGAGTGATGCCCGTCAGCCACTGGCTCTGTTTATCTGGGTCAAGAAGACAGGCCTGGGTTGGAGAACTGATTTGGGAACCTTGGGTTTATGGATCAGAGCTAAAGCCGTGAGAGGAATGAGACCACCTGGGGGGTGGGGTGTACTGAGTGAGAGAGAGAAGGAAGCATGTCCCCCAATGTGGTATCCACAGAAGGGACCGCTTCACGCAGGAGACATGGAGTCCTTGGTTGGAGGTGCTTGTGAGCTCTGAGATGGCAACAGCGCAGTGATTTGGAGCCCAACAGAAGCCAGGAAGGAATCATGGTTTGAGTTATCTCCTTTCCTTGACTTTCAGCTTATTCTTTGGGAATCAAGGTGATTTGACCAGAGCTAAGATTCTAAGGGTTTGGGTTCAAAGATGTGTTTAATGAACTGATCTCACAACACAGATTATATTTGTTCATCTTTTGTTCATTGATTCATCAAATAATTATTCAGCTCCTCTTTTATCCCAGGTGCTGGGTGTAGATCAGGGAATGAAAGAGACAACGACCTTGTCTCCAGTAGCAGAGAGTTTGGCACAGAGACAGTTCAACATAAACAGAGAAACAAGTACTTGAGCAAGATCATTCCACTTGGACCTAAGTTCTCTGAAAACAACGAATCACAGTGCTGCAGAGTGGATGGATGAGACATGGGGTAGACACTATTAGACACAGTGGTCCAGAAGATCTCACTGAAGAGGGACATTTGAGCCAAGACTTGAACAACGAGGACTGAGCTTTGCAGAGGTCTGGACAGAGTATCTGGTGGAAGAAAGAGTTCATGCAAAGGCCTCATGTTGGGGCTGGTGTGGAGTGGGGGAGGCCAGTGTGGCCAGCACTCAGCTGGGGACAGGAAGAGGAGCTGGAATTGAGGTTCAAGAGCTGGGAGGGGACCAGAACAGAGAGGGCTTTGGAGGCAGTGGGAAGGAGTCTGAATTTCAATTTAGCTGGTGGGGAGCAGTTTGAGGGTTTGAACCAGGATGGTCACGGATCTGATCTGTAATAAAAGTGACAATTCCTGTTGGCTGGTGTGTGCACAGTGGATAGAATCCCTTGGGGAGGCTGGTGCCGGGATGGTGGGCGTGACCCCTGGCTCACCCAGCTTTTTAAAGATCCCTGGTGAACTCTGGCCTCTGACTGTGTTACCAGTGTTTGTCTCTGAACCACTGGGTCAGGGTTATTCACTCAGGGTGGGAAAGTAGAACATGAGATGGATGACATCAGTCACCCAGAGGAAAATTTCAGGACACTAGACAAGGGGATTAAGAAAAAAGATAATCTTGGAAAAACCCTGCCTCCTGGTTATCTCCGGGCTTCAGTGATGCAAATGAGGTCAACCAGGCAAGGAAGCCTCAGGGATGCTCATTGCCCAAGAAGATGTTCCCTTAGCCCTCACCGTTCTGCTTCAGGGGAAGATATTCATGTTACCATATAGAAGCACCAAGGATTTTCTGTTTCTTGAATCCTTTTACAATAAATATTCCTTGGGCTGTGGGGACAAAAGTCGCTTTCCCTAACTCCCCCCTTCGCTTATGCTTACACGCATCCCTTGGGCACACAAAGGAGCATGTTGGGGACGAAATGTCTGCTTCTTCTCCCTGGGCTCTGTCTTCTTTCTTATCCCTGGGATCCCCAAACGGGAAGAGCACAGAAGAATTATCTCATGAATGTCCTGAGTTTTGAACAGAGGAGAAAATACTAATTTGATAGGTCAGAACCTGATATTCTTCTTAAGACAATATTTTACTGTTAACTGTTTCAACTCACTCCCCCCAGATGGGTCCACCTGAAATTTGGATAATGACACAGATCCTTAAATGACCTTTGAGGTCTTGCAGGAACTTGGTTCCCAACATTCTGTCTACTTTCAACACCCACCGCTCTCTTCTGCCCTCACTATGTTCCAGCTCTTGTTTCAGTCTTTCATACATGCCACACTCTGTCTGACCCCAGGGCCTTTGCACATGATTCTCCTGCTTCTTGGCAGGCCCTTCTCCCTGCTCCTCACATGATTGGCTCTGTTTACCTCGAGTCTTAGCTCTGTGCCCACACTTTGGTGGCCTTCCCCTTGCCAGCTGGCATCTCTGCCTTTTGTGGTTCTTTTCTTAAACTTGACACAATCTGACAGCACTTTACTTGCCAGCTTCTGCCTTGTTCACCACTGTACTCACAGCCCCCCAGGAACAGCGCCTGGGAGATATTAGTATGTAGTAGGATATACATATTTGTGGAATGACTATGTGATTCCTGAATTGATCAGGGTATCTCTGCACTTTCCTCCATCTCTAAGCGTCTCTGTGTTTATAAATCTTTTATCACTGAAGCAGTGGTGACCTGTCCCAGAACCATGAAACACAAAAATGTAAATCTTTCCATCTGGATGAAGAGGCCTGAACACCAGACTCAGGGAAGCTGACCCGGAAGGCAGGGAGTCTGCACGCCTCCCTCCCGGGGCCCATTTGGGAAATTGGATGCCGTGGCCTCCTTCCTGGCATGCACGCCCCATCCCAGACACAACATTAGACCACGCTAGCCCTCCTGCTGGCTGGAGTCTCAGGAAGGACTCTAAATCACACAGCCATCCCGAGGCGGGATCATAATGCCGGCCTGAGTCATAGATCACCGGGCACGAGGTGGATGTTATATATCACCTAACTCCATAAAGCCTCCGCGGGGCACCTGGGAAGCTCGCTTGAAGCGCTTCACTGAACAGTGGCTTGGGAGTAATTGTCCTCATATGTAACTTTCCCTGCGCTTAGGAAGGGTTTTTTCCTTTCCATTCACTCTCTCTTTTTCTTTCTTACTCTACTTTTCTCTCCCTCCTTTTCTTCCTCCCGCTTTTTTCTCCTCTTGTTTTGTTTTAGGAGGCAGGGGTGCTGCTATTGCTCTTGTCTAGAAGAACACAGTGTGATCCGGATAGGTAAACCGAGGCACAGGATGGCAGACTCGGAGATGGGGGTCACAGAGCACTGGGGTGGCAAAGCTAGGAGGAAGACCCACCGGGAGTGACCCCGCCGGGAGGCTTGGCGAGGCTGCTGGTCTGTGCCAGGTCCTCTGGGCCAGGTGGGATGGCGGGTGGTGGGGGGTTTGGGACCTGGGTGAATCCTGACCCCTCCTTTACTTACCAGGCATAGTCAGGAACTTCTCTGCATCTAGAAGCAAGTGTGGGCTCTGGAGACAGCCGGATATGGGTCCCGATGCCCGTCCCCCTCTCTGAAGGCTGAGCATCTCTCTCCTGTCTCCCCTTTCTCTTGTCTGAGCAGGGATTTAAGAGCAGCAGCTCGGGCACAAAGCCACCATGACAAGTGGGGCAAATGACAAGCGTCGGGGGGACCTGACAATCTTTGAAGGCTGCAGACAGCCCAGGGTGGAGGTCAGGGTCACTAATCTCCCATGGTCTGAAAAGCCTTTCTCATTTTTTTTTTTTTTTGAGACAGAGTCTCACTATGTCACCCTTGGTAGAGTGCCGTGGCGTCATAGCTCACAGCAACCTCAGAGTCTTGGGCTTAAGTGATTCTCTTGCCCAGACCCCCAAGTAGCTGGGACTACAGGTGCTCGGCTATATTTTTGTTGTCGTTGTCATTGTTTAGCAGGCCCAGGCCAGGTTTGAACTCGCCAGCCCCAGTGTATGTGGCCGGCACCCTCCTCACTGAGCTACAGGCGCTGAGCCACCTTTCTCCTTCTTGTCAGCTTCTCCTAAGCATCACTTCCTAGATGGTGGCTGAGCCAGGACTTGCAGATCCCTCAGCCCCAGCCTGGGGCCACACCACCTCCTAACATGTAGGATGAAGGAGCAGAAGGGGGACCTCCACATCTCAGAAACCTTATGCTTGGCCCTTTCCATAACCCTCTGCAGGGCTGTGTCTCAAGGGTCCCAGGATATCAGTGGAAGGAGTCTTGGGACAGGTGGGCGTGTGGAAATGACCTGAAGAGTCCCCACATGCTCTGTGACTCTTCCACAGTGATTCCTACTTTTAACAAAAGTTCCTGGAGCACCTACCACTGGCTTCCTGAGGGGAAGCGAGCAGTGATTTATCTTCAGGGAGACTGTGATTTGGTTGGGGGAGACTGGAGGATACAACTTTAGGCCTTTGGCCAAGTCCTTCTTTTCTGACCCATTTGTCACTTCAGGCGAGGCCATGAAGGGAAAGGACTTGCCTGAGGCCCCAGGTTTGGGAAAGTCTCTGGGCCTCAATTTCTTCCTCTGGGGAATCTTGGCATCCCTCTGCTGGGTGGCTGTGAGGAGCAGAGGAGAGCACACAGGGGAGTGTTTCACATTAGGCGCAGGGAGCAAGCTGGAAAGGCTGCTGAGGCCAGGCTCCCTGGGTCTGCACCCCAGCTCTGCAACACTTACCCTTGACTGGCTGTGCCTCAGTTTCTGCATCTGTAAAATGGGGACTGTAATACCACTGCTGTATAGAGCTATTAGGAGGAGTGAATGAGCCCGTGTACGTCCTTGCCAGGTGGGCAGTATGTGCTCTGTGCCGGTTATTGCCTAATAGAGGCTGGGGGAGGCGGGAGATTTCAGAGCCTATGTTCAGTCATTCAACAATCTTGAGTGCCTGCCAAGTCACTGGAGATTTCATAGTGAGCAAGATGGACAAGCAGACAAAGGCCTGTTCACGCGGCCCATGATCATGTTAACCGATCTGCAAAAAACCCGAGCAAGCAGACATGCAGTCTTCCTTGTGATTAGGACTGTGACAGAAAGTGGAGCAGGGACCCAGGGATGGGGCTGGCGTGTGGCAAGGGTGAGAGTGGGGCTGGGAAGGCTGCTCAGAGGGAGGGCAGCCTGAGTAGAGAGGGGACAGTCTGCCTGGGCTTCTCGACAAGGTGTGCCAGGCTCCTAAAGCCAGTGTGGCTGGAGCATAGGGTCAGAGGCAGGGAGGGAGTGAATGCAGAGAGGGCAGGGCCAGCCATGGAGGTCCCGGTCTTGTTCTCAGCATGCAGGGAGCCCACAGGGGGTCTGAGCAGTGGAGAGACTTGGTGTGGCTCTAGTTTTCTGCCACCCTCTTTACCCAGTGGTCTCAGAGTTCCTAACGGTTCATATTCTGAGTTCTCCCTCAGTTACACAGGTGACAGTGTCAGGGAACAGACATGTTGATCCCAACTCAGAGAAATGGCTAGAGAGGTGACTCGTGGAGGGAGCTGGCTGTGTGCTCCCAGATCTGCATGGTGGGGGAGAGGTGGACAGAGACACACAGATGCACATGGATAGACACAGATGATACCCTGACACACACAGGTCGAGAAACGGGGACACAGAAAGTCAGACTCAGACAATGGAATAGAAGGCTGGGAAAGACGGAGACAGGTGGACAGAACAAAGCAGGAAAATTGGGATGGATTTAAGGCATATCCGTATCAGATGAGGTATGTGTGGAGAGAAAGAGACAGACACACACACACACAGACACAAACGCACACACGGGAGGGAAATACAGCCAAAGGCGGGGAGACAGAAGCAGAGAGAGCCAGGTGAAGGGAGGAAAAGGACAGAGACGACAGGAAGGGAAGGGGGCAAACCTTTTAAAGAGGGTCTGAGAACTGCCTGGGGCGCAAGTTTTACAAAACACCTGATAAAGAACATACAGGACCCTGGGGACTCAACCAACGTCTTAAAAAAAAAAAAAAATCTCTCCGTGAATGCATCAGGCTACCTTTGGGGAAAGCAGCCCCAGGAGGAGAGACAAACAGCAGCTGAGAGGGGCGGGGTGACCTGCCCTGGAGAGGAAGGACGCCGGGGGCTGGCCTACAGGACGGTCCCTGTTGCATCTCACCTCCTGAAGGTCTCTCGGCTCCCCTGCCTGCCATGCGTGCCCACTTTCTCTACTCTGTCTTGGGTCTCGTCTTTCTTCCCTGGACATTGTCACATCTTTCCAAAGGGCCCCCTGCCTCTGGGCCGACTCCTCTTGCAACCCACCCTGCCTGCACTGACCTGCAGGGCGGCTGGAGCCTCTGCCGGGTGTCTCAGATAAATCGGATGTGTAATAAGGGAGGGCAAAGAAAGGCGACAGGGCCTTGGCCATTTGCAGTTTGCACGGGCAGTGAGAGCTTGTGAGAGGAGGCTCCATGTGGCTTTGTGAATGGACAAAACAAATCCTGCGTTTGCTTTGGCCACTGTCTGGTTGACCCAGGTGATGGCACGAGGCACAGAGTGGTTCTGTGGGACATCTGCTGTGTATTTATCTGGGCCAGGAGAGCAGCTGGTGGCCAGCCCATCTCACATGTGGGTGAGAGTGTGGGCTCTGGCCGTCTGGGCATCTGCATGACCAGGGCAAGTTATTTAAACTTTCCTAGCTCCCACATCCAGAATCTCTAATGTGGGCACTGTGGGAGTCTAAAACTCCCCCGGGCTTCTGAGAACCTCCTGGGTTGGGGTGGGTTCAGCTGGGGTGGGGCGTTGTGGCCCTGTGCTCACCCCGCCTCCTGTCTCTGCCCTGCAATGGTTCTGTTCCTGTGATCCAGACAGGACAAGTCTTCAACGTTTCCGCCCCGCCCACCTCTTTTAGCTTCTGCTGGCTCCTTGGCCCTGGCAGCACAACCCCAGTCTCTGTGTCCGTCCCCCCCCACCGTCTTCCCCTGGGGCCTGCCTGGTCTCTTCTGGTGTCTCTGTTTTCTCTTTTCATAAGAACGCCAAAGTCAGGGCCCATAGTAACTAATTACATCATCTTATCTTGATTACATTTTCAAAGAACTAATTTCCAAATTAGCTCACCTTCCCAGGCAACAGGGGTGGAGACTTCAGTAGACCCTTTGGAGGGAGGCACAACTTAACTCCCGACAGTCTTCTTTTCTTATATTTCCTCTCTCTACTACCTTTCTCCTCTTGGCACGTTCGCCCCAAAAGTTCCACTGCTTTCTCCACCGTGCAGAGCTCTTTATGCCTCCCGGGCACCTGCAGCCAAGAGCTCTATTCTCACTTCTCTAAAACCATCACGATGGCCACACCTTTTAGCTTAGCAGAGTCCATCCTTCTTAGGAGCTAGACCACAGCTTTTTTCTCTTTCTTCTTATTATGCCTGGTATGCAAATGGGCTCACGTTATATACCTGGCTTTTAAAAACACCTGGCAATAAATTGTGAATATCTTTCCATGTCAACAGATTCTACATCACACTTTTTAAGGGGCCTGGAGAGCATCACCACATGCGCCATTCCCATAGTTTAATTAACCATTCACCGATTGTCAGGCACGCAGGCTGCTTCCACTTTTGCCCTGTTGAGGGCATTGCCCAGATAAGCATCCTCACACGCATACCTGCAAGCCTGAGGTTTGGAGTTTGCTGGTTTCCCCGGGTGGGTGTGGGGTTGCTATCCATATGCCCCTGGGTGAACAAGAGGCACAGGCTCTGCCAAGCCAGCAAAAAGATTGCAGCCAGCGCTGAAGATGGCGGCAGGTTCCTGACGCAGCACCTCGTGCTGTCCGTTAATAGGGCCGAATGATGCTCTGTGATGCCTTAAATCTGCAGGCCTGTCTAATTCTAGAAGGAAACGGATGGCGCCCATCCTGGAGTCAGTGTTTGGAAACAAACAACGAGAGGGAAGCTTTATTAACACTGGAAATGTACTCTCAGCTCCGGCTTCCTTCTCAACGCCCGTCTTGTTCATCTCACAGCTCAATGAACTGTTAATGTCACATATATCTTTTGTTCCAGCCGTGAATCCAGTTACTCCAGGCTGCTGCTAACTGCAGACAGATGAGATTTAGTTTTCCCAGGGAGCAGGAGGAAGAGAAAAAGATTAAATCTGTGTAGATGGTCCTGCCGGGCTGAGATGGGGGTGGGTGCATACTGGTCCTTTGACCCAACTGGCATTAGATGCTTCCCTCCTCTCGTGCTGTGATCATAACATTCAGTCCCATTTCCCTGTGTTGATGAGGCCTTTATTCAAACCACTTTCAGGCTAAAAAGTTGCCATGAGTTGACCATGACTGCTGCTTGTGTATATAAGAAGTTGAGAGCCACTGGGATTCCGGTAAGGAGCACTTTTCCATTCAGGGCCTTCCCAGGGAGGGTCTACCCTTTAATCCCACTTTTGTGTGTAGATTAAATCCACTGCCAATGATAAAGTGAGATTATGACGAATGGCAAATGTAAAGACAAAAGCCTTGTCACTGTCTCCCACTTGCCTGAGTGAGCCTGATGCCTTCCTTGAGTTGACCTTGAAGGCTTACTAGCTGATGTCAGTTCTCACCTCTAATCCCTGCTGTTAAGTCTTTTTGATTCCCTGCCCTGTCAGACCCTTTTCTTGCCTGTCCTAATCCAGGGCTATGATGAATTTGGAAGGGAGAGAAGCATGTCAGGGCTTTCACTGTAAATTTTAAGTTCAGAACCAAAGGCGCTCAGCTTTGGTTTCTTTTTGGAATTAGACACTGTCTCTAGGTCACCTCATGGACCTGTGGAAACGAGACTAGAATCTGTGGAGTCAAGTTCAGGCCCTGAAAACAACCAGGGATTTGGAGCCGGACACATGGGTTCCAATTCCTCCTATGATGCTCATTAATGCTGTCTTTTTGAGTGAGTCAAGGGCCTCCCTCACCTGCAAAAAGGGACCTATGAGAACTCTAACTTCTGTCACCTTTTGTTCTTTGCCACTTTCAAGGGAGGTGTGAATAAAACAGCACTTTGAAAACTTCCAGGTGCCGGACAACAGCAATTCATTGGTTTTTGGGAGACAACATGATTTGGAGCTTGGTGAATGTGGGTTTGAGCACTGTTGCCACCTCTCTGAGATGACTTTCTTCATCCATAGTATTTATAGTAGCTAACACTCATAGAGTGTTTACTTTGGGTCATGCAAAGTCCTAAATGTTTTAGGCGGATTAACAAACCAATTTGCAATATAACCCCCAGGCAGTAGTAACTATTGTCCTTTGAGAGAAGAGAAGACTGTGGCACAGAGGGACTCTGTGATGAAGACAAACAAGGAGTAGTTGTAATTGTTGGGGTTTGACCAACCAGATAGAATTCTACCTCCCTCATTGGGTTGCTGTGCAGATCAAGTTGGTGTCTTCCAGATTTCACTACCAAAAAGTCGCCATTTTTTCCTTTGTAATTGACATTGGTGGGAAGATATTCCAAAATTATGCTACTATCCTAGTTCTTATAAACACCTCCACCCACCAGCCTTAGTATCCATTGACAATTCTTGCCTAACCTTGACTGTGACGACTGCCAAATGGTAAGTTTCCACTTCCGTCATTCCTGCCATGTTTATTAGTTGACATTCTACTGTAAGGAACAATTTTCCCTTCTCCCACATTTGTTGATTAATTAATATCAATTCAGAATTCTTATCTTAAATAAGATTTCTCTCTTAGTTAATGGGTTATACCTGTTGCTGTCATTATTTACTTTGATGCTCAAACCGTCCCTGATTTTCCTAGTGGGAGCCCCTTCGAGCTGACTCCCACATGCTCTTGAGTGCATCTTCACATTGTGGCCCAAGGCGATCCAGCTCATCTTGTACTTTACCACCCTTCCCAGGCCCTAGGACCAGCCATTTCTTCAAAGGTCGCAGTTCCTGTTAGCAGATAGTGGTATTTAGAAACCAAGAATTGGGTGCTCAATGTGCTCATTTCTACTGGAGTGCCATTATTTCTAGGCCCTCTCAATGGACAGAGCCAGAAAACATATTTGCACATTAGGACACACACATCTCCACGCTTCTGTCTTTATGTTCTCTCTCTGTATGTCTAAATCATAAGTTTATTCTGACACTTCTAATTCCAAACTGACCCCATGGAGTTCATGCCTTCTCCCTTTCTGTATTTTTTTTGCAGTTTTTGGCCGGAGCTGGGTTTGAACCCGCCACTTCCAGCATATGGGGCCAGCGCCGTACTCCTTTGAGCCACAGGCGCCAACCCTCCCTCTGTGTATTTTCAAACCCCTTCTCTGGCAGTGAGCAACCTGGTTTTCATTATCCTCACTGTGCAATAGAACTCCATAGTTGCCACCTCCCTACGTTGACCGCTTAAGTTGACCTAATTTTTATAGTTGAGACATGTACCACATGTACATATCAGTACAGTAGGCATAGTCCCGTATGTTGACCAGTATTGTATAGTCCCTTGGGTGGTCAACTTACAGAGGTTCAACTATATTTACTTATTTTCTAACACCCCAGTGTGTAACCACCCTCCCAACTGGATCATGTTGGCTGTCTTTTGGACCAGCCATGTCCACTGTCCCCAACTTCTGCTGACTCTTTGACATCAAGCATGCTGTTGTCTCCACACCCTCCAGGGAGAGGATTTCAGGGAGGAGCTCTTGATGTGAAAGGGAAGTCCTCCATTTAGGCCCTTGCAGGAGACAAAGGGTCATGGTGACATTCTTGTCTCTTTAGAGCATTTGTTGACCTTTTACTCAGGGTCACTTGCCAGATGTTGGACCATACAGTGAAATAAGTCCTGGTCTGAGCCACAGAACTTCACTATTTCATAAGGGAAACAGACATGTGAACTGACAATGCTAATCATAGTGTCAAAGATGCCAGCTATATGTGGACTCTTCTGGGGGTAAAGGGAAGGCCTGACTGGGAAGGGCTCTCACTGGGTGATTGTGAGACTGGCAGATGACTGAGAAGGAGGGGAGGACTGGGGAAGGCATTCCACGCAAAAGGAACAGCAAGCTAAAGGTACAGAAGCATGAAACTGTTTGAGCTCTGCCAGACAACCACTCACATCACCCTCTGGGAGTCAGGAAGTTGACTCTTGAAGGTCAGAAGATTACTTGTTGTCAGAGCCATATGGGTCCACCTGACAGGCTCATAATTTAACATTCCATCATGTTTATAGTATTTAAGTCTTAATTTAATTTGGGAGGGACAGAGAAATGTTGTTTTTTTAGTTCATAAAAATATATGTACCCTTTTATTTAGTTGAAAAAGAAAAGTTTAATTATAAGATTTTCTAGATCACACAGCTCTCTGGACAATATGCTAAATGACCAAATGGCCGGTGCAGGGCTGGCAGTGTGGTGTGCGGCTGCATCGTGCTGTCAGTACAGACCCAGGCAGGTGACTGCAGCACTTCTGTGACGAGGGAGCAGGACCAGTTGACTGTTCTCCATTATGTAAGGGATGGCAGGTAGAACCTTGAGCTATCTTTCTCAGATGGGCACCGAATTGCTGGTGGATTGCAACACAACTCTTATAGGCTGGGATCTTGAGTGCCTGCCCAGCTGACCATTTCTTATCCTGGTTTCCCCATGGTTCTGAGTGTATCAGGGACACAGCAAACTCTTCTAGTTGATGGTGACATGCTTTTACTATGATACTTCTTATTTTAACCACCCTAAACTCATCACTTCTACACATTCACTCTGTCAAACATCACCTAACCCTCTCAGGTTGGACCAGGGTAGAAAAACAAAAATAAAAACAAAAAGCAACTCTTCTTTTAAGGTGGAGCTCCCTCTAAAAGCTCTTGGGATCCCATCTGCCACTCCTGAGACTCGAGGCAATTATAAATTTGTCAGGATTCTTTCAGACCTGGGCCAAGTGCTCCTCTGTGCAGACCATGGAAGGGAAAGTTGGAGAAGCAAACCAGTATTATAAATGAACTCTCCAGGGCAATGTTTTCTTGAGACAAGGAGTTGTTTTCAAGCTTCAGGAGAGCATCATTTACATAAAACAATCACTATGCTCATTACCCAAGCATTCTCATTTATTCATTCAAACAGATACCTGTAGGATTTGGCAAACGTTTGTTTGCCAGGCTCTGTAGATTACTGTTCTACAATATTCATTCCTTTAACATTTTCAGTCTGGTGATAGCCCTTGGGCTTACTTGGTTGGGACTGGCCACTTTTGATACATGTTATTGTTTGATCTTCACAGCAACCTGGTGGGGTAGGTAATATCATCCCATTTGATGCAAGAAGAAAATGAGGGTCACAGGTACGTGGTGGCCTGCTCAAGACTTCCCAGCAGGTGAGCAGCAGGGCTGGGTTGTCTGCTTCTCTGGAGCTGGTTGTATGGGCTGGAGTTTTCACTGCCCAGAGAGAAAGGGTAGGTAGACTAAAGCCCCTCTGGGGAGCACGCACACTTGCTTGGATTATCTCTTTGTACAGTTGCCACCTTACCAGAGTACTAGGAAGCTCCAAAACGCATGCTGAAAGAGGGATTTTATAATTAGTGAAAAATAGCTCATCATGGAGCATCGATTTGGCTGCAGCCTTGACCTGAGTGGTGACATCTGGGTCTGGCCCTGCCTTGGTGGTGGAATGCCATCCCCTGTCTGGGTCTCTGGCTCTTTGTCTCTGAAATGGAGGGAAAATAACCAGTTTAGCAAATTCATGGATCTTGATGGGATCCATGGATAGGATTAGTAGATGGATAATCCATGAATTTCTTGAAACTGAATGCAAAATACTGTGCATTTGTGCATATTTCAGATCCTCAGAATGGCTGTGATCGTGCTAACGATGACCAGATTGAAGACCACTTATTAGGTGCTTATTAAATAACGCCTGTCATGTTCTTTACATTATCTTGTTGGATTCTCATAACCCTAAGTGTTTATATATGTGTATATATATGTGTTATTTCTTTTTAAAAGCAAATACATATATATTTGTTTTTTCATTTTAAAAGCAGTAAAACTGAGGCTTGTGGAGGTTGAATAACTTGGTTAAGACGACCAAGCTGGGAAGTAGCAGGACTCAGGGTAAGACCCTGGGGAAACCTGGATCTTGGCTCCAACAGTAAGTAATGTCCTTGTTAGTTCTCAGGCCTCAGAGTCGGAAGGAATCGCTGACCAGAGTGATAGCTTCCAGAGTCTGTGGTTTGGGGATTACCAGGGATTGGTAATTAGAGTACCCTGTAGGCTCCTCTGTAGAAGCAAAATTGCTGTTTTGTTGGACTGCTTGATACTAGAAAGTGGACGCCCAAACTGAGGCCCAGTCTGAAGGCCAAGTGGGCTTTTGGCTGTGGGCAGGAAAGAATTCAAGAGCATGGAGCCGAGAGAGTAAGGCAAAAGCAAGTTTGTTAGTTCAGAAAAGAAATAAAAGGAAGCTGTTCCATAGACAGGGCGGTGGCTGTCTCTCAGAGACAGAGGGTGGAAATTCAGGAGCTTCTGGGGTCTTCTTTTATACCCTTTATTTAATCTTATGCTAAGTGGAGAGAGGATTATTCATAAGATTTCTGGGCAAGGGGTGGGGAGTTCCTGGAACCGAGAGTTCCTCCCCTTTCTGCACCGTGTAGGACACCTTCCAGAGATGCCCTAGCATTTGTAAACTGTTGTGGGGCTGGTGGGAATTTCTTTTAGTAGCTAATACATTACAGGCGGGTTATAATGAGCAGTGAGGGTGACCTGAGGTCATTTTGTGGCCGTCTTCACTCTAGCTGGTTTTGTCTGGCTTCTCCACCACGTCCTGCTTTATCAATGACCCTGGTTTGAATTTTATGACTCCTTGTTGAGTAGGCCCTGCTGGTTCCCTCTTACTCAGCCACTTATTCCACAAACAGCAAACTCCCAAGATGGCTGGCCGCGTGCCAGGCGCTGTGGGGATGGAGCCATCCTGAGCTCACAGCCCCGCAGGCAGGTCCCAGGTGACAGCCTGTGACAGGATGTGATCAGTACCAA
>NW_003852409.1:23125238-23126363 GCF_000181295.1 Otolemur garnettii | reverse complement strand
TGCTTATTTCTCAGTCCCAGCCACAGAAAGCCACATGTGCTCTCCAGAGCAATTGCAAAAGATGACTTACTTCTACTCAGCCAGCCTCCAGCTCCCTCCTGCCAACGCCCCCAATCTGAGCACAGCTGAAGCTTTCTCTTTTCCCCACCAGAAAGCTTTCCCACTCTCCTGCCTCCCTTTGAGTCTCTAACAAACACATGTGATGGTGGCTGACGATTAGGGAATAGAAAGGAGAAAAGTCCGGCCTCTGAGATGAGAACGTTAAAAAGGGCCCAGAAGCAAACAGTGAGTTTTGGGAGCCTTGTGGCTTAGTTGGTAGAGTGTGTCCTATGCTCCACTAAAGGCAGCTTCCAGCTTGTGACACGAGGTGGATGGTCACAAGTCACAGAACAACACACAGAGCAAATGCCATCGACATCACGGGACTAATAGAACACCGCCACACCATTGTCAGGAAAAGAGCAGGTAGCAGGTACGAAGAAGGAAAACGGCACATGTGGCACCTGCAGTTACCTGTGACCAATAGGAAATAGACGAGAATACCGAAGGACCTTGGGAACCCATGGAGACTCGTACAGATCATTTATAGAGCTGGGATGAGACACTTCTACTGTGGCTGCCTCTGTGCCACTTCCTCTCACTCGTGAGGGAGACTGTTCTCCAACCTCCCTGGAAAAGTCTGTGCTCATCTACGCCTTACTTTAAATAAATGGGACTCTTTTTATTTACTTTAAACTGTACTCTTTCCCCCACTGCACTGGAGCTCTGGCTGTTTTATTCTCATCTCCTCTGTACCTTGCTTTCTCTTTGACGCAGCCCGACTAACTAGTTCTGCTGAGTGAATCGGACCAGGTCTATTGAACAGCCCGAGTGCCTAGGAGACCCCTGACAGATGGCTCCGGGCTATGCACGCTCCGAGTAAACAGCCTCTGCTTGTTCTCCTGTGACTGGTCTTTCTCGCTCCACTCCCTGCACCTGCAAATCTGCTCTCTGGCATGGACAGCCTCCCGTGGGATCTGGGCTGGCTCTGTTGCCCCAGGCTGTTCACTGCTCATTACTTCAAGAGTCTTCCTCATGTTCAGTAACCCTGCTCACTAAGTTAAATTAAATTAAAACCCACCAGCA
>NW_003852409.1:23123428-23124767 GCF_000181295.1 Otolemur garnettii | reverse complement strand
ACACACATACACACACAGGTACACAGACAGGCACACACACAGGTACACACATACACACACAGGTACACAGATACACAGGTACACACATACACACAGGTACACAGATACACAGGTACACACACAGGTACACACATACACACACAGGTACACAGATACACAGGTACACACATACACATACAGGTGCACAGATACACAGGTACACACACAGGTACACACACACAGGTACACAGATACACAGGTACACACATACACATACACATACAGATACACAGATACACAGGTACATACACAGGTACACACATACACACACAGGTACACAGATACACAGGTACACACACAGGTACACACATACACACACAAGTACACAGATACACAGGTACACATACACAGGTACACACATACACACACAGGTACACAGACAGATACACATACACAGGTACACACATACACACACAGGTACACAGACAGATACACATACACAGGTACACACACAGGTACACACATACACACACAGGTACACAGACAGATACACATACACAGGTACACACACAGGTACACACATACACACACAGGTACATAGATATACACAGGTACGTACACAGATACACACATAGGTACACACATACACACACAGGTACATAGACATACACAGGTACGTACACAGATACACACACAGGTACACAGATACACACACAGGTACACACACATACACAGGTACGTACACAGATACACACACACAGGTACACATACACAGATACACACATACAGGTACACAGATACACAGATACACACATACACACACAGGTACACAGACAGATACACATACACAGGTACACACACAGGTACACACACACACACAGGTACACAGATGCACAGATACACACATACATGCACACAGGTACACACATACACACATAGGTACACAGATACACAGATACACACACAGGTACACACACAAGTACACAGACACAGATATAGACATAACACACACAGCCACACACATACACACAGGTACGCACAGGCACACACACACAGGCACACAGACATACAGGTACACAGACACAGATACACACATACACACACAGGTACACACATACACACAGGTACACACATACACACACAGGTACACAGACACAGATACACACATACACACACAGGTACACACATGCACACAGGTACGCACAGGCACACACACACACAGGCACACAGACACACAGGTACACAGACACAGATACACACATACATGCACACAGGTACACAGGTACATACATACACACACAGGTACACCCCACCCCCCCACAATACATCAGGTGATTAGTAGGAATGCAGAATGATACAG
>NW_003852409.1:23120043-23122006 GCF_000181295.1 Otolemur garnettii | reverse complement strand
GACCACTTGCTGTCGTCCATATACCAGGCGAGCATCTTTTCCTCTGTCTTTGCTCACCTGCACCCCACCTGGGACACCTTCTCTTCTTGCCCTCCATCTGAGCGAGAGAAGAGCTGTGGAGAGAAGAGCTAAACCTCTCAGAGCCTGGGACCTGAGCAATACAGCTGCCTTCCCTGACTCAGCTGAGCTGTTGTGGGAAGAAAATGAGAGGCAGGTGGAGTCTCCCACTGAGAAAGATGGAGTCATTCAACCCTGGCGGTTCTGTCTAGGACACGGCCCTGAGGCTGCTGAGGGCGTTCCTTACAGTCCAGGCAGAGGGGGCTGACACTTACGCCTTTCAGGAGTCTTGACTGGGTTAAAGGAGCTGCCTTACTTGGAAGTGCTCTGATTTTCTCTGCCATGCTTTCTACGTAGGGCTATGAAGTACTAGAGCTCTTTCATTTGGCCTTCCCTGGCCTCAGTTTCCATTTCCATAGAGTGGCCTTGGAAGGTTGTGGTGAGAACCCTCCTGGCCACTGTGTGCAGCTTTGCACCCCCACTTTACTTTCTCCTTAGCACTGATCACCATCCACGTTGCTTACCCTGCCTGCTGTCTAACCTGGAGGCGGTGGGGTGACAGGCTTCCTGAGCGAACAGCTGAGCACGCACCGTCACACAGACCCACCAGAAAACCAAACCCAGTTTTGGCTAAGGGAGAGTCCTCATTCTTTCGGTGTCTGTGATTACATGGTTCTTGCTAGAACTTGCTGTAGGGAACAGAAAGGCATCTTGGGCTCTTTGTCCTCCATTGTCATTCATTGGCACCTCTTCCCACAGGCCTTGCAGAAGAGGCGGGTTTGAAATTCTCTGCGAGTCCTGCACCCCTGCTTGCATGGGGTTTGCATGTCCACTTCGCTCCAGAGCCCAGCCTCACCCCCTCACTCTGTGATAATCCTTTTTAGCTTTTTAGATAAGGGTGGGCCCTGCTGCAGCCCCGCTTGGTCCCCGTGTGGTTACCAGGCGCCATGCCAGCCTACTTCATATGGATTAGGCCGAGGCGCTGGGTCCTCGCACGCTTCTTGGTGCATTTCAGAACCTCGTGAAATTACATTATAGATTCATTGTATAAACAGGACACTGAACATCGCCATTGTCAGCCAGCCCCACAGTCAAATGGCCCCCATAGGGAGGCTGGCTAATGCCCAGGCTGGCGGCACGCAACCTCACAAGAAACTGGTCACACGTTTGTTTATTTAATCTCCAGCTTCTAAATGCCAATTTGGTAGTGAAAATAACCTTTTCGCACACTTTGGCATGGAGAAAATGGGAAGAGGGAGGTGCCTGGCAGATGCAAGGAGAAGGTGTCCCGTCTCACCCTTAAACGGGGCCCAGGGAGCAGTGGCCGGGGGCAGAGCAAGGCCAGCTACTTACCAGCTGTGTGGCCTTGAGCAAGGCATTAAACCCCTCTGAGCCTCAGTTTCCTCATGGTCAGAAAAGGGAAGATGATCTCCATGCTACTGTGTTGTAAGAATTAAAATGCTGCGTGTCATGGGGGAACTCATGGTGGGTGCTTAGCAAATACTGTGCTCTGGTCTCCTCTGCCGAGTCTGGTTTCAATGGATTTCACTCCTTCACTCCTCATTCAACGTGGTGAGTCCCTGAATAATTACTGAGAACCCAAGATCCCCCCCACCACCCGCAAGTGGCAGCCAGTGGCAGCCAGTGTACCTGAAAGAGCTTGACCTTCACAATTAGAGTCCTGGGCTTCAACACCTAATGGTTGGAACCTCTCTGAGCCTCAGCCTCCTAATTTGTGCAATGAGGATTTCATATCTCATGGGATTGTTCTTGGGGTTAGATGCAATGGAGACTGTAAAAATGCTCTAGAAATGAAAGTGTGATCCTCAGGTTAATTGTTGTTGGAATGATAACAGCATACATTTAAAGGCACTCTTCTAAGCATTTAACATGTAATTAACTGTTT
>NW_003852409.1:23092427-23119365 GCF_000181295.1 Otolemur garnettii | reverse complement strand
ATGATATAAACAGTTGTTGGGTCTTTTTATGTTGCTTAATTTGAGTTCTTTGTAGATCCTAGTTATCCAACTTTTGTCTGATTCAAAATATGCAAAATATCCTTTCCCATTGTGCAGCTTGTCTATTTGCTGTGGTTGTTGTCTCCTTAGCTGTACAGAAATTATTGAGTTTAATTAACCCAGGAATAGGTTAACAAATTGTAGTATGTTTACCGTGGAATACTACTCAGCCATTAAAAAAGGATGGAGACTTTACATCTTTTGTATGAACCTGGATGGAAGTGTAAAACATCATTCTTAGTAAAGCATCACAAGAATGGAGAAGCCAGAATCCTATGTACTCAATTCTGATATGAGGACAATTGATGACCTAGTACACATTGGGTGGTGGGGGGAGGGGGTGCAGGGAGAGGAAAGGAGGGAGGGGGTGGGGGATCATGGGTGTGGCACACCTCTTAGGGATAGGTCACTATTATAAGAGGGACTTTACCTAACAAATGCAATCAGTGTAACCTGTTCTTTGTACCCTCAATGAATCCCCAATAAATAAATAAAAAAAAAGAATACAATAAATTGTTACGAAATCCAGTCACCATGTATTTAAGAGCCCTTGAACTTATTCCTCCTGTCCAACTGCAGTTTTATATCCTTTACCCAGCATCACCCTAATCTCGGCCCCGGTGACCCCCTCTAACCAGTACTCTACTTTCTACTTCAGTGAGGGCAACTTTTTTAGATTCTGCATATGTGGGATCATGCGGTATTTGTTTTTCTGGGCCTAGTTTATTTTGCCTCACCTACGTGGCTTCTTCATGGCAACAACAGAAACCCACTTCGATTAACTTAAATAGAAAATAATATATTACTTAATAATGATCTAGAAGGTATTTAGGAGCTCACAAAAATGATATGAAGATTGGCAAACCAAGAAGCAAGAGCCAAGGGGAGCCAACGTAGCCAGGATCTGGTCACCTCTGGACCCAAGCTGCCCCAGTGCACTGCCTGCCACACCTCAGACCTCTGCATTCTGCGGAATCTATTGGGCCTAATCTCTAACTGATCCAGTGTTTGGCAGGGTCCTGGGTAGAAAGTCTGGTCCTGCTCCCCTCCTGTGCTGTGCGCTCAGCTCTGTGTGCCTTTGGGGTCCAGTAGAGAGAGTGTTGGCTCTCAGTTGCTCCCGGAATGGGAAGAGGACTTTGTCTCTTTCCTAACTTGGAAATCCTCCACAATAGGAAAGGCTTTGTATATTCCACAGCCCCAAATGACAGCTGACAGAAGGTGTTATCCATTTAACAGACATGAAGGTTAAACACTTTGACCAAAGCCCCAAAGCTGACAAAGGACCTCTTCACTGCCCGGCTGACCACCTTTGTTCCTCAAAGGGCCCCCCGGGCTGCATTCCTGGGGTGGATATAGCACAATTTCCCTAACGTTTCTCAGTTTCAATTTTTAAAATCCAAGGGTCTGTAAAAAAAAAAATTATGCTCTTTGATCCGGGTATTCTACCTCAAATTTCTTGTGCTGTGAAAAGAAACAAAGATTATGCTACAGGTTTATATAGAAGGATGTCCACGACAATTTTGTTTATTATATGGGACTACTAGATACGATTTACATTCACTCTCAGATAATCTTTAAGAGCTGTCCAGATGATAAAACACTGTGTATTCATGGAAGCTAATTGTTTCAAACTTTTTTCAATGACTTAAGAAAATTGTTCAGTGAAAGCAAACTAAATAAAAATAAAACGGAACTGAATATAGAGCCTGATCTAAGGTTTTGAGAAAAAATTTTTTTTCTCATATTCAGAAGAAAAAGGCTGGAAAGAAATACATTGAACTGTTTGTACTGATTGTTTTTGGTTGGAGGGATTGTGGTGATTTTTAGTTGATCCTTTTTTAGACCTGAATTTTCTATAATGAACACATGTTTATGTTATAAACACAAAGAGTCAAGAAACAAAATCAGTACCTAGGAGAGACGGTGTGGCTTCGTGGTGAAAAGGGTGCTGGTTTATTCTACGGGTGTAGCATAAATTGGCACATACAGCCCTTTTGGGGGAAAAAAACCAACCAATAATAGATAAACGTACTAATGAGGTTTATGCCCTTTGACTCCAAACCTTGACTCCTGGGAATTTCTCTTTTTTTTCTGGGGATATAATTCATTAGATGCCAAGAGCTATGTGCAATGAAGATGCTCATTATAGCAATGTCTGTAACAACAAACACTGTATAAAAGCTAAATATCCAATAATTGGTGAACAGTTTTGTAAATTATGAAGCATCAACATGAAGGGGTATTATGGCACCATTAAAATGATAATTATGCAGGCCATAGTCACACAGAGTGCATTTAGGACAGGATAGAAAACGAAAAAAGGCAGGGACACAAGTCTGCAACGGTGTAACATGTGTCTGAGCCCAGAATAGAGGCTGAGTAGGTGGAAGGGGAAATAATTATTGGGGTGGGGTAAATGGGACTCAGGGAGATTATAATTATTTAGTTTTGTCCAAACCATATTTACGTATTGTTTATACTCCGTCTTGTTGCTAAAACTTACATTTCTCTAAACAAAGATCTTTTGGATATTGGTTGAAAGCAGGCAGGCAGAGTGATGAGAAGCCTCTATAAAATTAAAATATTTAATAATTGAGCAGGGGGAAGCAGAAACATTTGAGCGTGGTGTGGGTGGGGCTCTGCAATCCTCTGCATGATGGGGGCTCTGAAAATGGAGAAGGATGAGTTCCTGGGTATTTCCCAGCTCTGAGATTTTTCGGAATTTTGATGTTTATTGAACACTCAGTGCTAGACACATCGTCATGCACTTGGGGGTTGGTCCTATCACTGGCATCATTTTAAGGACAGGGAAAGTCAGAGCAGAGCAGTGAAATTGTTCCCAGAAGGCCAGTAGCCAGTAAGTGGTGAAGCAAAGACACGATTTTTTTACCCATCTCCCATTTTATTTTCTTGGGCCAGCATCGCTTTAGCCTATGAGGCCTCTTCTAGCCTGATCCTCCTTCACTCTTTCCTCTTCTCTATGTCTCTGTCGTTTGGGGACCCCGGTTGGCTTATCACAATTACCCTTTGATCTCACAGAGGCTACAGGTTCAACCAGTCCGTGGGAGAATACACCCTCATTGTCTGGGGATGGAGATGAAGAAGGTACTGATTTGCCTTTAAATATAGGGGTTAAGCCATGAAAAAGAGGGCAAAAGACATGAACAGACGTTTTTCAAAAGAAGATACACAAGTGACCAACAAACAAATGGAAAATGCTCACCATCACTAACCGTCAGGGAAGTAAAACTTAACATGACAAAGGAACGTCACCTTACCCTTGTCAGAATGGCCATTACTAAAAAGTCAAAAACAACAGATGCTGGTGTGGATGCAGTGAAATGGAGGCACTTCTACTCTGTTGGGGGGATGTAAATTAGTACACGGCCTATGGAAAACAGTATGGAGACTTCTTCAAGAACTAAAAGTAGATCCATCATGTATTTGCTCCAGCAATCCCACGACTCGGGATCTACCCACAGGAAAAAAAAGTCATTTTATAAAAAAGACATCTTCAATCGTATGTTTATTATAGAACAATTCACAATTGCAAAGATATGGGACCAACCTAACTGCTCACTCAACAATGAATGGATAAAGTGGGTACACACACACACATACACACACACCACAGAGTACCACTCAGACACAAAAGGAATGAAATGGCTTTCACAGAACCGTGGATGGCACTGGAGACCTTTGTTCAAAGCAAAGTGACCCATGGATGAAATGCCAAATTCCACATATTCTCACTGCAGGTAGGGGCCAAGCAATGGGTATGTGTGGTCATCCAGATGGCTTGAGGGATGCTGGAGACTCCGAGGGGAGGAGGCTGGGATGAAAAGTTACCCACGGGGTACAATGTAAATTATTCAGGTGACAGGTGGATTCACGGCCTAGACTTCCCCACTAGTTAATTCATCCACTTAACAAAAAAATCTGTCATACCCCTCAAATCTACTTAAATTAAAAAAATGGTTAAAATGGTGAATTTTATCTTAATAGAAAAGAAGAAATCGGCATGTGCACGTTTTGTGGTCACACTAAATTATTTTCTAAGTCTGTTGTGGAATTCCCCCCAGATAATTAAATGTATTGAAAAAGTGAATACATATTTAACTCTTGGGTTTGAAAATAAAAAGAATACAGAGTTAAGATATGGATTAGGAAATCATTGTCATGATCTTATTTCTTCATGATGTGTATTATTTTTCTTATAAGAGGGAAACTCTGAGAAATAAACTCTGATTAAAAAGGATACACTCAGCTTATGGCTAAGCTACACTTTCTGTTTTTTGTCAGAACAGGTGGTAGTGACCACTACTTCCGTTTGTCTGATTGATTCGTTAAACAACCATGTATTTCTTGAGGATCTACTTGCTCTATGCTACAAACTAGAGGAAAGAGGTCTTTGTCTTCAGGGTAGTCACCAGGAAGTGCCCTGGAGAACATTCAGATGCGGCAGGAATCGAGAAAAACTTGATGCAGAGAAATCAAACATACAACGTTAAAATCAAGCATTTCTCAGCATACCTAAAATTGTCCACTGGGGTTTATAAAGTGCAGTAATAATTTTCAAAAATTAAAAGAAAGGTGGTAAGAGAGAATGGGAGTTCAAGGCTTACATGGTTCTGTGCAGAACCATGGCAGTTGGAGTGCTGTGGATGATTCTCCGGAGGCTGTGAGCTCCGCTGAGTTATCACCCCACCCTGAGAAGAGGCGTGTCACTCAGGGCGGGAAGAACGCTGGGTTAGGGAGCAGACAAGACTTGGTGTGGTCTCAGTGCTGTTACCTCTTGTGTGACCTTGGGCAGGTCATAAACACCTAGGCCTTTTGCAGGATGGGGCCTTAAAGGGGTAATTGGTTCAACCCTCATCCCATCCTGAGCCTGGAAATCCCTCAACCTGGTTTGGAGAGGAGGACAGTAAAATGGCAGCTAACATGATAGCTACTCCTGTTTGAGGGCCTTAGAATTAGCCCACGTGCATGACATATCATAATGTTAGTGTTTTGCCCAGGCTCTCAGGATCTTACTGCAGTGCCCAAGACTGTGAGACTCTAAGGGGAGAGAGAAAGAGAGCAAGTGAGGTGGGTTCTAGGTCCACCTGAAAAGTCTACAGCACTAGTGGGCTGGAGAGGGCCGGAGTCAGCAAGATTTCTGGGATTACTCCCATTCCAGGGTGGGGCTGTGGACCCATCACCAGCAGGAACAATGGTGCCCCCATGCAAGACCTTTAGTGTACGGTGGCCCTTCCTGCTAATAGCACAGCCCAGCCCGATTCCTGGGAGTGGACTGCTCCATTTACAGTGCTTTTAGGTAAGGGATGTCAGGGGAGAATGAGCAGGTTGTAGTCAGTCTGAGGACGGAAGTGTTTGGGGTCTCTCCTGGAGATCTCCCTTCTGGATGAAGTCGGGATGATGATGTCTCCTCCAACTGCGGTCATGAGAAAGAAGGGGAAGGGTCTCTGCACACGGGAAGGCACCGTGTCCATGGACGGGATGGTTAATAGTCTCATGACCATGGCTACGGTTTATGAAGTGTGCCCCACAGAAACCTTCCAACATGGGGGAATCTCTTCCGAATCTCGTCTGCTCCTCCGCCCTTTAGCTAGTCCTCAAGCATGCCAGGGGCACCCCTAGGGCTGCACGTTTCCTAGTCTAGTTCCTCTGCCTGGAACATTTGTGCTCTATGTAGATTCTGCACATTCTGCTCCTTCACTTCCCTCACTCCCCCCCCTCCTCCTCAGAGCGGCCTTTCCTGGTGGGCTGCAGAGGTGCTGTGGGGTCCCCACCCAGATCCAGTGCTGGGGGTCACAGCTGCCTCCTTTCCCCAGAAGACGCCCTTGGCTGATGGGAGCCACCTCAGCTGGCAGACTGTGCCCTGCTACCCTCACACCCTCCGTGTGGTCAAGGCTGGACTTGAGTGGATCCACAGCCCTAATCTTTCTCAGCTTGGAGTCCAGTCCTGTCCTAATTCCCTCCCCTCTGGGTTTCATCATGTGCTTCTGAGTCCCAGCCTCGGGCTCTGCTTCTAGGGAACTCAGTTAAGACTTAGCTCTCACCAGAATCACCTGCTGTCACTCTCTTTACTTTGGCTCCAGACATTTCATCCTGCCCCTTTGTACTGTCTGTCCTCTGTCCGTCCCCTGTGTGATGAAGCTCCAAGAGAGCAGGTCCCTGTCACTTGTGCTCACTGCTCTGTCTGCAGGGCCTAGTGCAGAGCCTGGCTCCTCTTAGGGCCCAGTGACTCCATTTGTGGAATAAAGGGCTCATTTGGGGGTGGAGGGGTGTAGACAAGAATTCAGACTATTCCAAGGTGGTCAGGATAAAAGGATCCAGAGATTAGCTCTTCTGAGTCTCAACTTGGAAAGAACTGTACCCACTGTCAAGATCAGGTCAACCAGAGTGAAATTTCCCATGACACACCTTTAGATTTGCACGCATGTATGCACGTGGTTAAAATGTGAAGGGAAAAGGCAGAAGGTATTTGAGATGTTTCGTGTTAACCCTTACTAGTGGGGGGATTCCAGAGATGAAGTGTTTCAGAAGTTCTGCTCTCAGAACTTTTGAGAAGTTGTTCATTCGTTTATTTGGTTGATGTTTCCTGAGTCTGTGCTAGGTATTAGGGGCCATTCAAGATATGATCTCTGCCTGTAAGAAGCTCCAAGAGAGAGAGACCTGGGTTTTACTATCAGATCTGTCCATAATTGGCTGCATGGCCTCAGATGGGGTCTCACTTCTTTGCACTTGGTCTTCCCACTTCTAAAGCAAGGGCACTGGGCTGGGTGATCTCTAAAGCTCACAGCCAGCTCTACATCTCAGGGACCAAGTCTTCCTTTTAAATAGGCTGCCTGATTTTCCTGCCATCAATATTTCTCTTATTATCACCTCCCTTCATTTTCTCTGGGAACTGGAATTAAAACTGTTTTTTTTTTCTAGATATAATTTCAACATTTTCACAGTCAATGCATATGGATCAGGCCCAGGCAGAGAAGAGGGCGGGAGTCTCCCCAAGCAGATTCAGCTCAGCATAAGCCCAGTGACGAATCCTGACCATGCCCCACTAACCATTCTGGCTCCTCAGACTCAATTCCCTTTGCTGCAAATGCCCCAGACCAGCGTGGGTCTGCATCCTGCCTCCTACTCCCAGCAGGTGCTAATGAACGCATCGATTTTCCTGTTCTGTACCACAACAGTTATTTAAGAGATAAGTGCCTCCTGTTTGTGGTTATTAAATCTGCTTCACATTGGACAGCTGGGGGTGAGTGGGTGGGAAGACTGGTCTAGGCAGAGCTAAGTTGGGGGCACTCTGGGACAAAGCCCAACTCAGTTTCTGAAATGCTGCCGGGCTGCGGACCAGTTGCTACTCTCCAGGCCTCAGTTTCTGCATATGTAGATGAAAGTGTTGTGGTAGGTCTGAAGTTTAAAGTCATTTTTTAAAGCAGCAGAATGCTTTGATTATAGGAACTCTTGCCCATAGGAAGGCATATAAGGCATAACAAGGAGTGGCTCTGTTTGGAATGGGCATAGGGTGGGAAGCCCTCCGTTCAGCCTTCTTCCTGCTCCCTATGGAGACCTCTGCGGGCACCTCCAGGAACCCTAAGGCTCTGAGCTGCATAATTTGAAAACTGCCAGGCTGCGTGAACACAGTAGTATTTTAGGATTCTCAGTAACAGATGAGGGGGAAGGGCAAAAGGCAGGGAGGGGTCAATATGACCTGCTAGGTAACTCAGCAGAGTTGGAGGAAGTGGTGGACTTTATCATTCTCATTCTCTACCAAGCATTAATTACCTAAATTTCCTGAGTTTCACTGCCTTTTCTCCAGAACCTTCCTCTCCAGCCAAATCACAAGATAGAGACAACCTGGTTTCTGTGGGTGGTTAAGCGCACAAACTCTTAGGTTTGAATCCCAGCTCAGATACTTTCTAATTATATTTATGATCTTGAACAAGTCTCTGAGCCTCAGTTTCCCCATCTGTAAAATGGGCAAAGTAACATTCAGCTGAGCACAGTTCCCCGTATGCACCATGTAGTTCTCCAACTCAGTACATTCACTTACATCTTAACTGTCAGGAACAATCATAATATTATGCTGATCACTATCATTTATCACATGAGTATCAGTTTCCGTGCTTTTAACCCTTGTGTCTAGTCCTTATAACCACCCGGTAAGAGAGGGGCCGTGATCATCACCTTCCAGGTGAGGTTTGGAGAGGAGAAACTAAAATCAGCTGCAGTTTTTGAACCCAGGTTTGTTAGACTTCGAAGATTATGTTCTTGATTAGATACCAAACATCTGAAACTCTTTTAACCCCTCCTTTCTGCTTGGGCTGGGAAGTGCTGAATTACTTTTTGTTCTTTGTGAAAACAGAGGTCCGTCTCTTGGCCTAAAAAAGAACTTGGAGGGTTATTATATATATCTGCTTTCTTGCTCTCCATAGGCTGAGCGTTCACGTTGTTGTGAAATTCCTGTAAGTTGCAGAAGGCCGATCTCGACCTTGTCTTGGCAAGCTGTCTCTGGTGCCAGCAGTCAATTAACGACTTCCAATCATTGATCAACTGAACCTCTTCTCTGTAGCAGTTACTACGATATATTGCTTGCTGAGGACAAGAGAATCAACAAGAGACAATCTCTGTCCTCAGGGAGCTCAAAGTTCAGTAGAAGAAACACATGACATTAGGAAATGACCTTGCAGAGTGGGAATGGTCCTGACAGAGGGTCTCTGAGAGCGTGGTAAAGCCCGGAGGACTCTCTGTTGGAGGTGGGCCTCAGGCTCAGACTGGAGGATGAAAGAGCGAGAGCCAAATCCAGCAGAGAACAGGTGTTGGTGATGGGGACCTGGAACAGCAGAGGAACAGTGTGTTCAAAGGTATCTAGGTGAGGAACAATGTGGGACATTTTGGGCACAGTGACATCTCAAATGATGAGAAGAGGAACCAAGGGGCCAGGTTGCTGAGATGCCAGTGGAATGGCAATAATGTTCTGGTGCCTGGGAGCCAAGTGGCTGGAACTTGGAGCCACTGAAGAGTCTACGACAGAATTCTGAAAAGATTGTTCAGAGAACTCTACAGAGGCTGTGCTGGGGGCAAGAGCCCCAGAAGGAGGCTGGGGGGGCGCTCCCTGGGGAGAGACAGTGGGGTCTGGATTACGGTGGTGGCAGTGGAGCTGGAGTCAAGGACAGTAAAGGTTTAATACATTTCAGGGTTGAGTCTCCAGGACTTGGTGGTTGTCGGCTGTGGGGTCCAGTATGACTTCTGGGGTTTTCCAATCTGTGCAATGGGCTGGGTGGGGATGTTTTCCTCCAGGAGAAGCAGGGCTGCAGGGCGGAGACTCAGCTCCATGTGGGATATGCTGAGCTTAAGGGAATGTTTCTTATCTGTAGCAGTTATTATGAGGGGAAGGTATTCGTGTAGAGGTGTGCAGGAAGCTCGTGCATACAGGGTCCTTGGGCTTTGGAAAGCGAGGCAGAAGAGAAGATTTGGAAGCACTACCTCACATACCATGTAAGTTTGAGATCATCTGTAAGCAGACACAGAGAGAGAAATGTGGGCAGGCTGGAAAACCTGCCCACATGATTGGATCAAGTCATGGAAAGGTGAGAGGGCTCTTTGGAAGACAGAAGCCTTGTCCTGGGGCATGGAGGACACTTCCCAACACCGCAACACACCTCCTCCGCAGGGTGCTGGCGTCATGTTCTCACAATATTATCGGAGGGCTGTTACTAAATCCATATCACATCCAATTTCTTCATTTTACAGAGGATAAATAAAAATAAAGAAAATAACGGTTGAGTTTGGTTACTATTTCTTTCTAACTATATTCCCTTAATGAGGCATTTGCCTGCAACACAGTCTGTTATGTATTCCGTGTTTTATAAAAGATCTCTTGGGGAAAATAACCCAGGAAACACAATTTTTCGGCACCATCTCCTTTTATTAAGAATAATGAAAAGGAAACAAGAATCATTCTCCCAGTCAAACACGCTTCTGCTGCCTCTTATTGGTGTTTTTATGACAACTGCCAGGTAGCACCGGCGTTCACCAAGTTGCTTTCACACGGATGTGTATCCATTTTATGGCCATTCTAACATCCCAGTTGCGTGTAGGTCCAGGCAGGTGGGTGTGTGAATGCAAATCTGTTGGACACATATATTTATATCTTGCTCATATCTGGGTAAGTGTTTGGGACGGTGCAAGACCCTAAAATTACACACACACACAAATGGGCTTTTTGCCCAGAAAAGCAATCATCCTTCAAAATGGGCAGAAGAGCAAATAGGGAAATTAACCCAGGAGGGGAAATGCAAAACAAAAGTGATGTTGTTAATTGGAAACTCTGCTCAGGTTTTTGGACATAACTGGGGGTTCTCCACACCCCCTCTCTGGGTGAGCTTGGCCGTGCTTGCGGCTGGCCTGCTGCCCACACGCAGAAGGCTCCTGCACACGGTGCCAGCCGAGGCCTCCCACCAGCACCTCAGATGTGTACAACCTGCTGCCAACTGGACATCTTCCCTTGCACGTTCCACAGGCACCTAAACTCAGCCGGCATGGATTGGAGGCGTGTTCTCTCTGCCACCACCTCCTTGGTGAATGGTTACCTTGGTTAACAGTGGATGGCACGGCTCGGCGCCTGTGGCTCAAGCGGCTAAGGCGCCAGCCACATACACCTAAGGTGGCGGGTTCGAATCCCGCGCGGGCCCGCCAAACAACTATGACGGCTGCAACCAAAAATATAGCCAGGCGTTGTGGCGGGCGCCTGTAGTCCCAGCTACTTGGGAGGCTGAGGCGGGAGACTCGCTTGAGCCCAGGAGTTGGAGTTTGCTGTGAGTATGATGCCATGGCACTCTACCCAGTGGGATAGCTTGAGGCTCCATCTCAAACAAAAACAAAAACAAAAACAAAAACAGTGGATGGCTCCACAAGTCATCCCTTGGCCCCAGGCAGAAGCCACTCCTGACTCCTCCCCTCCTCCCCGCTTAACCAAGTCAGCAGATATTCACTGGGCTACTACTACCGTAGGTGTCAAGTGCTCTTCCAGGCACTGTGTATGTAAGGGTGATGCAGATGTGTCCCCTGCTCCCAAGGAGCTCACACTTCCATGAGGAGCCTGAATCACCCAGTGACTAAGAGCTCAGGGATCCAAATTCAGAAACATCCAAGGTCAAATCCCAGCTCTGCCATGGGTATGCTGCCTGATGCTGGATTCCTATGCTTCAGTTTCTTCATTTATAAAGTGGTAGCAATAATAGCCCCTACCTCAAGGGAGTGTTGCTGTAAGGTTCAAATGCAATAATTCATGTAGACTACTTACTGCAAATCCTGAGTGCAGAGGAAAGGCTTGAGAAACGAGTCCCTTTCAGGTATTGGCTGGATCATAGGACAGAAATTACCTATGCCTCTCATACATGGGTCACTATGAAAGTTTTGAGACAGATTGTGGGATGGTCCATTATTTCACTTCCAAGAAACACAGTCGGCAGTGTCCTTTCTGATTCACCTGGGCAAGTTTCAACTTGCTTGGCTTCTCAGTGTTGCTGGGGGCTGGGGGGATTCATTTGTTTCTGTCCATGTAGATGGATTTTATGTTTCCTGATTTTTATGTATCTCAAAACTTTTGTAATGACCCACTATCTGTTTCTCCCTTTCTTTCAGAGTTTTAGTGAACCGCATGAATAAAGACAAATCCCAGGCATTTTCCAGCCTCCTTTGTAGTTTGGTGTGGCCAACATGGCCTAGCCATGGCCAAAGACACATCAAGAAAGGCTGCTTAAGAAGGTAAGGCCTCCTTACCCATTTCTCTAATGTGCTGTCAGGAATGTGGATGTGATGGCTGGAGTCCCAGCAGCTCTTTTGGGTTGGATTCTCTAGGAGGCAGGCACAGAGGTGGAGTTTGTTGTGCAGGAGGTTTATTACTGGGTGCTATTGGGATTGACCCCAAGGAAGGGACAGGGAGGAAGCAGGATAAGGCAAAGGAAGGGGCCAGTTGTGATACAGTTTGATGTGTGGGGGCCTATCTACTTCTCTGTACCTCTGCTTCAATACTGGGAGGTGTGCTGCCCCAGGAGGGGCATGGCCTTGAGTGAGGTAGCTCTTTGCAGATGAGGCAGCCCTTGATGGGGGCAACTGGAGACTGTGTGTGCTGATAGCAGACACAGAGATTGAGGCAATAATCCTGTTCTTGAGGGGGGGATTTAGGAGGTGCCACTCCATGTTCATCCTAGTAAGTCACTGATGTAACCAGAACAACACAACAAAGTTTATTCTTTGGTCTGTGATGGTCTGATGCAGGGATTCGTGGTCTGGTGGTGACTGAGGAGCACAGGCTCGTTGCATCTTATGACTCTGCCTTTTGCTAGGTCCTCAGAATCCTCTTGGACAGGCAGCGGAGGCAAGATAGGGAAGGAAGGGGGATTTTGTGGGCCAGGCCTGGAAGGGACGTTCTGTTTGCAATTCCGCTGGCCAGAACCCAGTTCTACTGCACCTAACTGCAGGGGAGTGTAGCTGGGAAACGTCAGTTACGGTTGTGTTCAGGACGACAATGGTGGAGCTTGAGGGAGAAGTTTTGAAAGGCAGAGTGGAGACCTGGCAAGACCTTGGGTTCAGGGGATTGGAACACCTGTACCCCCACCTTGGACAGCCTGCCTTTGAGCTTAGTTTATGTTAGAGAGAAAGAAACATCCACCTTTTCCTAAGACTCTGTAAGGCTGTTCACAATCAAATTCCAATTAAACAGAAAAGTGAACAATACTGAGTGGTGGGTGCTGAGGTTGGGTTAATAAAAGGAGAGCCCCCAAGTCCTTCCCATGGGTCAAGGAGGGCTGCTTAGAGGTACTGATACCTGAAGTGAGCTTTGAAGAATGAGCAAAGTTGACCAGTTGCCCCAGGTGATGGTGGGAGGGTGAGGTTTTAATGACTGACGGAGATCTGGGGCACAGATGGTGTTTCGCTTGAGTCTAAACTAAAAAAGAGATGTTTCTTGATATCCTCCCCCATCCTCGAAACAGGGAGGATGTGCATTCTGCTCAGAACCTGCACAGAAAAGAAACAAATACGTGAATGTACAAAGATTTTCTCAACCAACCTCCAATTTGACGATCCATCTTTCCCTTACGGGCTCTCATAATCTTCCCTTACAGATTTATTATAGTACCTGTAATGCTGCACCCTGATTACTGCTTGATGTCTCTGACTCTCCACAGGACTTCAAGGTCAAAAACTTTGTCTTATTCATTCCTATGTCCCATTGTCTAGCTCAGGCTAGCATGGGGAGTCCTAAACAAATGTTTGCCCAATGAATGAACAAGTAAGTCCATGTTGTCGCAAAGAGCTAGAAAGTCATTCCGTGGTTGAATGAAATCCATTTCTTCTCACCTGCTGCCAGTTCAGCTGGATCTCTCAGACATGAATTGGGAGCCTATGATATTCAAGGCTCTGTGTTAAATACAGAAGGTGGGCTGTAAAGACAGATGTCCCCCCCACCCCCACCTGCCCTTGAGCTTCCCGGACCCCTTCACAATAGCCACCAGGGAAGAAAGAATAATTGTTCCCTGGCTTCCCACTGGCTCTGCGTGAGTCTCTGAACCTGCCTGGCCCCTCAGATACAGGATGCTATGCTAGGGGTGGCTCAGCCTAGGCAGAGGAATGCACGCTTGGGCAGCCTGCTGCTCCTAAGCTTTTGAAGTAGAAGTTTTAGAGTTTGCTTTTCACCAAAAAACAACAGCTCTGACCCAGGGTACCACCTGTCATTCATTCATTCCATGGCAAAGCAAGCACTGGGCCCGGCACTGACAGGGATTCAGGGCTTTGGAGACCAGTAAGATATAGTGGATGCTCCACTCACCGTGGCTCTCCGTGCTCCTGTACACAACAGCTTCCTACTACAAGCCCTTGTGAAGTTCTACCTGAGGGCTTTCTCGGGGCCGGCAAGGCTGGGTGTCAACCAATGACAGGTGGGGGTTGATATAGTATTCCAGCTTCCTCTCCCATCATGTGGAGGTATGGGCCATGTCCAACACTGTCTCACTGAGGTTCCCAGGGGCTAAGCCCCAGTGGCCCCCAGCGGACACCTGCTCATCGTAATACCCATCCTGTCTGTCTGTACTTGTGCCATTTCGCCATCCCCCTATGGGTGCCTTCTGGGACTATTTGCACTCAAATCCTAGTCTCAGGGTTTGCTTCTGAGGAAACCTGACCAACCTAAGATAAAAACTCTCTGGCCTCACAAAGCTGATCCTTGAACAGGAATGTGTGTGTTTAGTCATGGGGCAGTGGAGTAGATGCTGGAATAGGGGAGGCCAGGAGAGCAGAAAGGTGGGGCCAGGGAAGGGCTTCTGCAGGATTTGCATAAATGTTCTCGGTATTTACTCTGATCTCTTCTGTCTGCTGCTCCCAGTCGGGCCCTAGAGTAGTGCAACACAGAATGCTGGGATGCCTTCTGAATCTCCTTGGAAGGAAAGGGGGTTAGAGAGAAGCAGTTGCAGGCACTGGTCAGGAAGTAGATTTGCACTGGCCATCTCCTCTACTTCTCAGTTCTGTCCTTGGAGGCTGGTGTCAGGGTTCACGTTCTGGAGATGAGGCATCAGGCTCAGAGGGCCCTTCTAGTTCAAGAGCACCCAGCCAGGTGAGGCTGAGCCAGGATCAGGCTCACTCAGGCCTCGCCTCACTGATGGGCTCAGCCACTGGCTCCTTATGCTTTGCAGATGACCCTGAGGGGTAGGCATGATCACTCTAATACTACTGATGACATAGGCACCATGGCTCAGCCAGCAGGAGTGGTGACCTCAAAGGCACACTGTAGTGGAGCTAGGACCAGAGCCTGCTGCTGTGTGACTCTGAGTCTTCTGCTCTTTTGAACCACCTGTGAGTCAGATGGGATGTCCTTAAAGACCATCATGGGGAGTGGCCACCAAACACAGCCCCCCACAGGTTTGGGGAGGCTCCCGGGTGAGAGCAGTGCTATAGTATAGTTTCATGGTTAAGAAACAGCCCTGGACTTGGTCTACCTATACTCAACTCTTGGCTCTGTCAATTAGAGCAATGCAATTTAGACAAGGCTTTCACCTTCTCTGAGCCTCAATTTCCTTATCTATGAAATGGGAATAATAGTAATTGCCTCATAGGGTTGCTGTGAGGATTAACTAAGATAATCCAGGGAAAGTGCCCAGTCTAGTGTGGAAACAATCTGTACTCAGTAAAGCACTAAAGCTCCAGCTTGCTTAATGTTTAGTGGAGACAGACACTGAACTGAGATGTTTACAAACAGGATTGCCTTTCACCTCAAGAGTCAGTGAGGTTGGCATTACTATTCACCGTTTTGCAAAAAGAGAAGAATGGAGCCCAGGGAGGTTAAGTAACTTCTCAGAGTCACTGGTGGCAGGGCTGAGTGGTCTGCCTATAAAGCTGTGATTCCTGACCACTGCATAGCACCATTTCCCTGTGGTCCAGCATCGTCTGTGGCTGTCACTTGGAGACAGATTCAGGAACTCCCAGGCTGATCTTTCACCCCGTATGTTGGCACCCATCTCCAGTGTGAGGCCTTTGAGGGCAGCTGGACCATTTCCTAAGCAGCATCTGTGGTCCTATAGTAGCTTGGGTCTCTTGCTGCCAACATGGGCCATTGTCAAGACTGGCAGAGCCGGAATGGCGCTGTCTCTATCCTGAGTCCCAGATTGCACAATCTGTTCCTCATTTCCCTTCTGTGGGACCCTCACATGCCCTCTGAAGAGTGCTGGTCAGAGAACACACCCCACCCACAATGCAGACCCATCTTCCTGTCTCTCCAGTGCTTAGCAACATACCTATCCTCTAAACTTGGGGCCCTGCTGTAATATTAAGGCAGTAATTTATACACTTGGCTCCCGAGCTCCTGGCTGTTTCAAAGGCATTGATCACCCCGGAGCACTCATACATGATTCAGGCTTACTCCTCCAACTCCTCTGCCAGCTATTGATTCCAATGACATTATTTATCAATTACGAAAGGTTTATTCCTCACTCGCTCCTGCACAAAAGAATCCGCGCATTTATTTTACAGCATGATTTATTGACACGTCACCATGCATTACATGGAAAATTGAATTTTTGGAGGTTGGAGAACCTTAGGAAATTTCACAGGTTCAATTAGACAGGAGAACATCAGAGAGTTTAATGATACAATTTTTCATCTATTTGCTGTGGCGCTGGGAGGGGAGGGACACCCAGGTCAGCTCAGAGCCCTAAGCCGTCCTTTAGTTCAGGTGTGCACCTAAGTATGAGGACCTCACTGGTTGAGGACTCCCCCCCACCTCCCGCCGACAGAGACTTGGTTCAGGGCTTTTATTTATGACTCCTGAGGTCAGAATACTTCTTTAAGCTGTGTTCACCCTTTGTCCTCTGAGCTATAAACCTTGTTGGGGAGACTTGAACAGATCTTCCTGTGGACTGTGGTAGCAGAAAGAACCACCTATGTTAGCACGTGAGTGTAAGAGAGAGATGGTGGCGTAAGCTTGGAGCCTGTGGTATCGTCTCCTGGCCTGTCGGACCCCAGCCCAATTGCGAGTGCCCAGGGGAGACTCCCCGTATGCCCCAGGATGGATCAGGCCCCCATTCTGTACACTCCCTACACTTCTCACAGTTTCTATGTGCACTGATGTGATTATTTGACTAATGCCACCTTTCTCTTAGATTGGGATTCCCTGAAGGAGGGTGAGGGACTGTCTGCCATGAACTCAGCCCCAGCCTCATTCCCATCCATCGCTGGGGACTATTTCCCAGAACCCCTTTCTCGGTAAGATTCCGGGTTAGAATTTGCCAATGCACAGGAGCTTTAGAAGCAGAAGCCGTTTCCTCACGGCTGTCCTCATATGGGAGCGCCTCTCCCGGAGTTCCCGGTTCCCACTTTGGCTCATGGGTGCAGTGGCTGCCTAGACGTCCCTGTGAACTCTGGCTCCTCCACCTGGTCCAGCATTTGGGGCTGAAACCTTTACAGCCTGTTTCTCCTACCCTCCAGCTCCTTCCATCCTACCCCTCCATGCCTGCCAGCCCCTCCCATGCCCGTGTAGTCCCTAATTCCTGTGTTAAAGCCTTTAGTCCTACCATACTTGTGGTGGGCCCATTTTCCTGATGGGATCTCAGACTGACAATGTAGTGGGAACATCTGGTTTGCTTCTCTTCCATTCCTCAGGGCCAAGTGCATAATAGACAGAGTGTATAATCAAATATATTGCATTTAATTGATGCCCTCTTCTAGTGTTCTGGCTGGCTAACTCCTACATGGCCTTTAAGATTCACCTCCTCCAAGAAGCCCGCCTTCATTCCGGGTGTGGGTCAAAGACACTTGTGGGCTCCTGCAATCAGAGCACCTGTGCTAAGTGATTCGCATCTGTTCACTCGGCCACCTGCTATCTCAGACAATGAGCTCCTTAGGGCAAAGGATGAACCTTAGAGGTCCCTATTTCTCCACTTCTAGAATGCTTCTCATAGAAAGGTCCTCAATAGAGATTTGTGGATGGAATTAATAATGTATTTGCCTGTCCTTGGTTGTTGTGCGTAAGAAGGACAGTATGTATGGGGACTACTACATTTGTACTCTCAGCTGATCCATGCAAAAAAGCCATAGGCTGGGCAGGTGGCGGCTTCCCTGGGCGGAAGATGACAGAGCATCAAGAGTGTTGCTTCTCTGCAGAGTGACACACTCAGGGCTAGAAGTGTCCTTTCGCTGTTCAGAGTCCACTCCACAAACCAAAGCCAGAGAGACTTTGGAACAAGCATTAGAGAAATCAAAAGAGGAACAATAATAAATTATATATTTGGAACTAATACAGTGATAATCGGGCAAATTGGATATTAAAGAAGCAAATGGCATCTACAATTGTAAAAAGCTAAAATTTAGCATTAAGATCAGTGTCAGAGCTGTTTAAAAATGAGGGATCATTTGGATCGCTAGAGTTCCCGCTTATTTAATCAGCCCTCTATTTCCTGAAATGGGCTGGAGATTAATTTATATCCCTTTGTACTGTGATAAAGACACACGTCACTTGCTATGGATACACTTTAAGGGGCAGATTCATTCCCACAAGGCTGGCCTGGAAGCAAATTTCTCCAAAGTGAATTACATTTTCCAATTGATTTCCATGATTCAATTAAAGATGTGTCCTCATGGGAAAAGTTGACCAATAATGGAATTACATTTTTTTTTTAAACTCAAGAATTGGGTAGGGGAACCTTGGCAGGATAGCCTGGGTGCAGCGGTCCCCTGCCAGCATGGCGCTTGCTGGGAGCTATTGTTCTCCTTCCACGTTGCTCCATTGTGGTAGCGCGGGCTGCAGTGGATTATGTAATGCACTTTCCTAAACTTTGTAAGTCGGGGGAGTCATCCCAAAAGGGTGGCTAGTGTTTATTGAGTCCTTTATTCTAAGCTGGTTACTAAAAAAGGGCACTTTTAAATTCTCGCAGCCACCTTCTGAGGGAAGTGTTATTATTCTTATTTTAAGCTGAAAAACTTGAGGCTGGGAGATGGGAAGCCACCTGCCCAAGGTCGTGGAGCGGAGTCTGTCTGACCCCACAGCCTATGCTTAATGAGCTTCGTTATAAGAAGGGAAGCAGAGGTAAAAATAATCCAAAGACGAAGATAAAGAAAGATTGACTTTCTGCTTCTCCTTTGGGTGGGATCATGTTCCTATACTCAATTATAGGAATATCAATTGCCTATGAATTCTCTCAGAATAAAACGAAGATGTTGCTTTGCGGGTGCCTGGACTGAGCATCATGTTGGCTGCCTGCCTGGACGCCCCCAGTTTCCATGTCTAGGTTGGCGACAAGTGCTTTGGTCTTTCTGACATGCACCAAACCCTGGCTCATATCTCTGTGGAAGCAAAGGGGACATCGCAGATGGGTGAGGGGTGGAGGGCAACAGGTCCTGGTTTTCATCTGGGCTTTGCCTTTCCCTCACTGAGCCTCAGTTTCCCACCTGCTAAATGAGGGGCCTGCTTGGGGGATGGTCTTTAAGGTCACCCCACCCCCAGACCTGATTCTCTTTGCTCTTTGTTTTCTCTCTGATTGCTCTCGGCGTTCACACAAAACCACAGATTGGCCGCGTGTACTGGAAAAAAATTGATTGGCCGTTTTGTGTATTTAATGACTGGCATTTAAGCTGAGAGATATTTCAGGTTAAAGAATGCTGTTTGCAAACATAAAAGAATACTATAAAAATCAAATATATGCAGCCCGTACACACACCAGCACCAAATCAAGTACACAAACAGAAGTCGGGTTGCGTTGTTATAAACTCCTGATTGAGAACAAAGCTGCAGCAGTTTCGAAAGCAATTTTCGTATAAAAATTGATTTTCTTCGTGTTTCTCCCATGATTCAAATTAGAGAGGATGATGGGGTTTTTTTTTGAAATGAAGTAAGTTTTGATGTTTAAGCTCAGATTGAAATTTCTGAATCTAACGCATGGCTGACAAATGTGAATTGGTCTAGAAAACACCAGAGATGAAGGCAGAGCCTTAGGTCTCACATTGTGTAAAATTAGTTTGTGAAATGCTTTTCACATACAGGATCTCAACCAAGCATCTTCATGACCTTGTCAGGTAGGGAACACAATCTCCATTTTACAGATGAGGAAACTGAGGGTCCCAGAGGAAAAGGGACTTCTCTAAGATTCAAAGCTAGTCATTGGCAAATCTGAGACTTGGCTCAAAGACTTCAGTATTGTTCCAAATGAAACAATTATTTACTTAATAAAGTTTCATTTTATTTTATTTTATTATTTTTTGAGATTGTCTCACTCTGTTGCCCTGGATAGCGTGCTATGGCATCATAGCTCATAGCAACCTCAAACCCTTGGGCTCGAGCAATCCCCTCGCCTCAGCCTCCCAAGTAGCTGGGACTATAGGAGCGTACCACTATATCTGGCAAGTTTTTCGAACTCCTGAGCTCAAGCAATCTACCCACCTCGGCCTCCCAGAGTGCTAGGATTGCTGGCATGAGCCACTATGCCTGGCCTAATAAAATTTTATTGAATACCTAATATGTGCTGGGTGTTATTCTAGGCTCCAGGTGACAGACAGAGGTGCTGCTCTCTTTAAGTTTTCCTTTTAATCATTTTCAACAAATAACTCCAACATAGCCATCTGTTCCCAAGCACCATTCACTGTCCTCAAATTTCTTTTAAGCCACCATTGGGAGTTGAAGCTTTCTTTGCCTTAGACAATGAGTAGCCTGGTCCACAGCTCTGTCTCAGAAATGTCACTCTGGGTGGTGTGGAGGGAGAGTCTGGGAGGGAAAGGGACCAGCTGGAGGGACACTGTCTGGACAGACATTCACGATCGAGGTGGAGAGGAGGGGGAGGGCTCAAGACTATTCCCAAGTTCAACTCAATCTGGCTGATACATTTGATGGGAGGAGAGAGAAAATTTGGTGACTGCCAGCTTTGGGGGGTGGGGGTTTGAATAGGCTCAAGAAATAACAGCACCTTTCTCCTCCTCAAGTTTTGAACCAGCTGGGAAACAAAGCAAGGGGCATATAACAGAGAACTCAAAATACCACTTTTATTATTCCTACGCAGAGGCAGGAGAGCGTGACTGGTGTCTCAGCCAAGTGTGCTTCCTGACCCTGAGCTTCAGAATCAGGAAGCCGTCTCTGCCTCGCAGGGAAGGATGGGCCACTTTGTCCCTGGTGGAGGCTTCCTTCCAAGAAAAGGAGAGAGAGGTCTGGGCTACTTGTACCCCGTGTTCCCAGGGTGGGAGTGAGTGACGAGCAGAGAGATGCCAGCATGTGGTGCTACTGGGCCTCCTTCTCATGGGAGAAAACCTCAGGAGTGGGAAAAGCTTGGGTTTCTGATTTGTGCCATTTCTTTGGGCAACAAACAATGGGATGGAGAAACTTGGGGAGAAGTTGGTGAGCTTGGTTTTGGGTTTGTGTGGATGTTGTGTGTCACCCGGTGGAGGTGGCTGGTGGGTGGCTGGGTGTGTTGAGTCCAGAACTCAGGAGAGACTGATTGAGAAGCTGTGGACAGTCAGCAGGAGCCGGAATCACGGTAAAGGATGAAGGTGGCCAGGGTGACAAGTGACATTGCTGGAAAAGAAAGAAGGAATGAGAAGAGGAAAACATCATAGAAAGGAGACGGGGAAAGTGTAGATAGTAGATAAAAAGGGAAATAGGAGAGCATGGGGTCAGCAAAGGCAAAGGCAGTGAGAATTTGAGGAAGGGGAGGGAACAGAGCAGGCTCGTCAGATCCTGAATGATTTGAACTTGAAATCTGTTTCTTTCATTTTCTCCCTCTGAGCTCTTGAGTTAGTCAGTGTTTTCCAACTTTTTTCTTTCTTTTTTAATCTCACCGCACCCTTGAACCTATAGTTAAACTTCTGTGGCACAACTTAAATTATGTTGATCAAAAAAAAAAAAAAAGCATATACTTACTGTGTTTTGAATGTCTTTCAAAAATAATTTAATTAATGATCTTTAAAAATGCTGGCAGCACACCTAACATCGTCTCACGGCACAGCAGTGTTGAAAATCACTGTGTTAGGTGCTTAATAACTGGTAGCCGTGAAAATGAGGATGAAGATGGAATGAAGTGGTTTCGAGAAACAAGACGACCGGACAGGACAGGATAGTTTAGTCCTGTATGACCAGTTTTGAGGAACAAGACTGACACCCCTGAGCAACTAGATTTCCTTCATCTGATACTTTCCCAACACACTTGTTCTAATAAGAAGTTTTTTTAAAAAAAAAACCCCAAACTAATATTCCAGACGTGGAGGCGGATGCATATGCAAGGAAGTTATTAAAACCGCCTTGATTTTAATAAATTTGCCACCAGGTAGCAATCTCTCAATGTCGCCTCTTCCCAATTTGCATGTGTAACTGGCATCTCGTTAAAACATCATTAAGAAATTGAAAACCAGGAAGACATAAACAGACGCAGAGAAGAACCAGAGGGGCTGGGGGAAGAGGCCGTGGGTAGCGGTGAGCCGGCTCCTGGAAGAACACGCCAACGCGGGAACTTGGTTATCCAAACCCAACCTGATTAACATGTGATGGGAATCAGAGTTTCCACAGATACTGTTTACAAATTGGCAATTACAAGGCTTGAATGCAATCTTCACTTTCCTGGAACGACTGGAAATTGCGATACAAGCTGCTGTCACTTTTCCTCAGCCGGACGATCATTTACACGGTCAGGAGAGCTTTTTCTTCGCAGGATTAACCCGAGAGGACGAGCCCCATGGTAACTGGGCCCTAGAATTCTATTTCCTCTTCTGTGGCCGGATTAACTAATCTTGTTTTGATGTGTGCTTAAGTGTGATTTTTACTATTATAAAAGTAATACATATCCACTGCTGAAAAACTTTCAATGGCTATATAAGAATGCAGTTGGGCCAAACTGAGGGGGTGTGGTTTAATAAAAAGAGCTCGAGCTTTGCAGACACACAGAGGAGGACTGATTCTTGATTCTGCTGCCTAGTTATTACATGCTGGGGGGAACTGGTTTCCTCATCTGTAAAATGGGAAGTGTGGCTTTTAAGCAGGTGAAATGAGCCAGTGTTGATGAAGTGCTGGTATATGACATCTGGTACGCTGGAGCGTTCAATATATAGTAGTTACCATTTTAAACCATTTCCTTCCTTCTAAAAATCACTCTTCCTCCTTGAAATTCTTTCCTGGCTCTATGAATACTAACAAATGCTGGCACAGAAGACCTTCTGTCATCTGGCCCTGACATATCTGTTTGATGCTCTTCTATATACGTACCAGAAAGATGAAAGTTGTGTGTGTATATTTTACGGGTCTGCATAGGCTAACTACTGAAAAAACCCTTACGCTTCTGCGGTTTAATGCAGAATTAAAGCTTATTTCTTGTTCATGCCACAGTTCAACATGGGACGGGGGTTGCTCTGCTCCGCACAGTCATCCAGGAACCCTGGCTTCTCCCAGTTTGTGGCTCTGCCCTTCTTTAGGTCCATGGACTTCTCTCCATTCCCCTGCAGAAATACATGAAGGTGAAGACACAGCCACTTCTGTTTTGTTTTGTTTTGTCACAGAGTGTCACTCTGTCACCATGAGTAGAGTGCTGGGCTTCATAGCTCACAGAAACATCAAACTCTTGGGCTCAAAGGATCCTTTTGGCTCAGCTTACTGAGCAACTGGGACTCCAGGCACCTGCCACAATGCCTGGTTACTTTTAGTAGGGACAGGGTCTCACTCTTGCTCAGGCTGGTCTTGTACTCTGGAGCTCAGGCAATCCACCTGCCTTGGCCTCCCAGGGTGCTGGGATTACAGGCGTGAGCCAGCTTGCCTGGCTGACACAGCCACTCTTTACTCCCTGCACCAGCTGGTGACACACACGCATAACTTCTGTCCACATTCTAGTAGTGAGAAACAGACCCATGGCCCCTCAACATGCCAGGGGAACAGGGCTATATGGCTTGTCAGTGAGGCTTGCAAAGGATAATGTGGGGAGCTGTGAGTTCTCCCAGATTCAGCCCCACATATGCCTGCAACAGGCAAAAGTTGGAAAAAGACTCTAACTGGCTGGTTTTGAGCCATGTAGGTGTCCTCCTGGATAAGGGACGAGAGTTTCTGGGTACTCAGAATGACATCTCCAACCCCAGCCCATGACTCAAGTGAGAGAGAACCAGCTCCTTACAAGGAGGAGGACAATAAATAGTGCTGAGCAGACCGACACGGCGACTGATGACAGCAGACAGCCAGCACCCGGCTGGGTGGCCCGGAGGAGGGAGGTGTGAGGGAGAGAGGACACGATTCTCACTCTTGACACGCCCACACCCACCAGACTACTGGGGAATGATCCTGGCTGGGGTTGTCTCAAGTGCTGGATGAGAGGGATTACATTATAAATGCAAAGTGAATTCAAAGAAGAAAGAAACGGCATGCGAATGGAGCAGCAGCCGTGTGGCAGAAAATGGGTTCTTCGTTTAGGCAGGAGGCCATCCCTGTGTGACCTTGGGTGAGATGAGCAGCTACGAAACTTTGGTCTCCTTTGTTGTTAAAGTGGGGGTGTGATTCTCTCCACATCACAGCATTGCTGGGAGGCACGTGAGAGGGAGCAGACAGGCATGTGCCACACAATGGCATTTGGGCATTGCCGGACACGCGTGTGGTGGGGGTATAGTGCTGCACACCTGCTGTCCTTCCTGTGTCTGGAAATGTTCAGCTGCACAGACACTTCCCATCGCATTGCAGTCACCGCAGCGTTTGGTAGAGTAACATGCTGTGCAGTCTGTAGCCCGGGAACAGGAGGCCGTACTACAGTCTTGGTGCGTAGTCAGTCACACCACCGAGGTTTGCGTCAGTACATGCTAAGACGTCTGCACAGACACGATAGCTAAGGACACGTTCCTCAGAACTTCTCTATCTTTAAGCAATGCACGACTTTATGTAAAAAGCTCAAAAGAAATAAATGTGATAGTTGCTAGTGTTCCACAAAGACTTCGCAGACCAAGTAGAATTTCTGGAGGTTGGGTGGCTCCAGGGTACAAGGTGAGTATCCAGAGAAGGAGAGGGAGGGAGGTGTCCCCAGGTGGGGGAGCAGTGAGGGCAGTGGTGTGGGGGTGGGGCTGAGCGTGGCCTGTAGGCAGGGGCAGGGGAAGAGGCTCCTTCTGTGGGCCTCAGTGCACCACGCTGACAGCCCCCCTTTGGCTCCCTAAGTCCTTTTCAAGGTAACGGGTTGGAATCCAGGTGATTCTGCCTGTGTGACACGATGCTCCATCTTTTCATGGACAACTGGTCAGACCAGTTTCTGTGTGCAATTTATAAACTGTAGGGCAGAGCTGCTACCAGCCTGGAGAGCCCACGTAAATTTGACTTGATGAGTCTGTTTCTATTTTTTTGTTTATTCATACACACTGAAGATCACACAGCCCAGGTTAACAACCTTCATACACAAGATTCATAACTCTTCTCCCAGGCACTGGGGGCAGCGTCTCCTGACCTCAGACCCTGGATATATGAAAGCTAATTGGGCCCGGATGGCTGACGGGAGAGGAGGGCTGCCTGTGGCAGCTTCTCCCAGAGCTTCTCACAGGTGTCTGTCTCCAACCACACTGTCACCCTGGAAGGACGTACAATAGCCACATTTTACCAAGGAGCTCAGTGAGGCTCAGAGCCTTGTTTGAAATCACAGAGATATATTCATGGATTTTTACTGAGTGTTTCCAGGCTCCAGGCACACAGACACTTGTACAGGTGCTGCAAGGTAGAAGAACTTCTCATTCCCGTTTTACTGATGAGGAAACCCAGGCTCAGTGAGGAAGGGATCTGCACAAGGTCACCCAGTAAGTAAAAATGACAAAGCTGGGATTTGAGATCAGCTCTTTCCCTTGTGACCAGCAAGCATTCGGGAGAGCAGTTACTTCGATTATTAACACGACTAATAGTGAATGTTCATTGCATGTTTGTTCTAAGCCAGTCTTTGTGCTGAGAGCTCTGACACATACGACCTTGTATAATTCTCACAACTCTCCCAGGAGATAGCAGTGACTTCTGGTATGCCCAAGCCACAGATGTGGAAACTGAAAGCATGCTCACTTGAGTTACAAGTCTCCTGCTCAAGATTTCCCCAGGGAAGTTAGGGGAAGACCAGCTTTGAACCCAGGCTTTCTGACTCTGAATTCCTTTCCCAGAACCCTGTATGAAACTGCCTGCTAATGGTAATCCTCACACTTCTGTAATTTTACATTCATTTTCATCTGTCCTACAGGTAGGTGTAGGTGTATTATTTAGTGAGTATCTTCTCTTCTCAGTACTCTACATAATCTGCCTCACTTGACCCTCATAACAGGGCACGCCTGCTCTACCCATTCCACAGATGAGAACACCAAGGCTTGGAGAAGCAGAGTGACTTGGTCAAGGTCACAGGATGTGACCTTATACATCAGCTTGACTGGGGGAAGAGATACCCAGATAACTGATAAACATTATTTCTGTGTGTATCTTTTGAGGGTGTTCCCAGAAGATATAAACATGTGAATTGGAAGACTGAATAAAGAAAATCTTCCTCTGAAATGTGAACAGGCATCATCCAATTCTCCAAGTGCCAGGGTAGAACAAACAGATGGGGGAAAGGCGAATCACTGCCTTCTTGAGCAGGGACATCCACTGTCTCCTGTCCTGAGACACTGGAATTTCAGGATCTTGGGCGTTTGGACTCAGACTGATTTACAGCACTGCCCCCCAACCCCTTCCAGCTCTCCAGCTTACAGACAGCATGTCATGGGACTTCCCAGCCTCTGTGATCACACGGCGGGCAAATTCCATCACAAATCCCCTCTCGTTTATGTATGTGTATCCTACTGGTTCTGTTTTTCTGGAGAACCTTGACTAACATGCAGGGCAAGGGTTCAAATTTGGGTACATCTGCTGTCAAGGGTGTTCTTGCTAGTGTTTATCCCAATTTTGTGTTAATGTTTAGACTAGAGAATCACAATGGCCACTTCTACTTATGGGCACATTTCGTGTGCCAAGTATCGTGCTGGGCAATTTTCTTATTCAACCTGAGTATCAGCTGGACTTATCCTGCTGCTTGAAAGCTAGGTAATATAAACTTGGATCCATTTCATGATTTGTGGGAAGTCCAAAGCCCTCCCCATGGTTTCTGTATTCTGTGGTTTTCACCCACGTTTCTAATTTATTTCAGCATTGGTCTCTTTAGGTTCTTACCATGTACCAATCACCTCAACCAACAAAAGGAGAAATGTTTCCACCCAACCATCTTGAGGGGAGTCCAGGCTTCTTGGGTACAGGCCTCCCACAAATGAAGGGGCCTGGAGCAGTTTCCACTGCCTTTGGTGTGATGGAGGTTTATAAAAAGAAAAAGATGGGACCAGGTTAAAAATGTGTCAGCTGCCCTACATGCAATGGAGAAAAAAAGTTATA
>NW_003852409.1:23065483-23092390 GCF_000181295.1 Otolemur garnettii | reverse complement strand
TTTTTTTTTTTCTCTTTAATGTATTTGGAATTAGAGATAAGCCTGAAAGATGCCAGCAGGGCCTGCTAAAAGCCTGCAAAAATGACAGGGAAGATTACACAGCTGGAAAAAACTGTTTCAACATTTCTTGTGACATAAAAAGCAAAGCCTGAAACAACAACAACAAAAACCCCCCTCACACGTCAGAGATGAGAGCATCTGTGGAAAACCAGTGGGTGAAAAAAAATCATAGGAATCTGGGTTTTACACGCATATAAAGAAGATCTTGCAGCAGCCAGAGTCATCTGACAGTAGGAGGCTTCCGGAGAGGTAGTGAGCTCCCAGGTACTAAGGGTATCCAAGGGCGGGTCACCAGGGGTGGAGAGGTCAGCAGATGGGGTGGCTCAATCATCGAAGAGTTTGACTAGATCACCCCGTAACGTTGGCCCCAATTTCACGCTAATGTTTAGATTGGAGGATCACAATGAACACTTCTCCTTACGGGGGTATTTTATGTGCCAAGTGCTGTGCTGGGCAATTTTCTCATCCAATTCTAGTGTCAGCTGGACTTATTCTGCTCTCTGGAAGCTAGATGATACAAACTTGGATTTTTATTTCATGATTTGTAGGAAGTGCAAAGCCCTCCCCATGGTTTCTGTATTTCTGGGTCAGGGTGTGTGTACGTGTTGTGGGGAGGGGGGAATTCATGCTCTTCAGGGCATCTCTAGTTCTGAGTTTCTGATTCTATGGAGTCAACTCACTTTCTGGATGGCCCTCTGTCTGCCTGTGTTCCTATTCCAAGGTGTGGAACTCAGGCTCATTCCTTGATTTATACAAAGATTCACTCCTGGCCCTGCAGTGGACCCTACAGAGAGTTTGCAGCTACAGAGATGGCTTCAGCTGCAGTAATGCAGGCAGCAAGTCCTGTTAGCTGTCTCTGTTCTTAAAGGAGCTTTCACTGCCCCACTCTTGGGCATTTCCTACCAACTGTTCTACCTTACATGGGTATAAGACCACATGTGTGGTCTTCTTCCCACTTCTCTGGCTCCTTTTCTTCCTTTCTTTTTTTTCTCCCTTCCCTGTCAAGGAACCAGCCAATGGATCACTCAATCCACAGACTAACCAGCCACCCAGCCAGCCAACCAACCAGCCAGTTAATCACACAGCCAGGCAACAACCAGCCAACCAGCCAGCCAACTAGCCAACCAGTTAATCACACAGCCAGGCAATAACCAGCCAACCAGCCAACCAGCCAGCTAACCAGCCAGCCAACCAGCCAACCAGCCAACCAGTCAGCCAACAATTCAACCAACCAGCCATCCATCCAGCTAACCCAACCAAGTAGCCAACCAGCCAGACAACTAGCCAACCAGCTAGTCAGTCATAAGCTTATCAATATTTTAAAAAGAGTCACCACATGCCATGCCATGTCAAACTCCAAAATAAACATGGATGAAGGAAGGAAGGACTCAGAGAAAGTAGAAAGGAAGAAAGGCAGGCAGGCAGGCAGGAAGGAAATAAAGAAGGAAAGAGGAAATGAAGAGGAAAAAGCAGCTTCCCCTTGAGTAATGTAGAGCAGTTCTGCCCTCCCTTGACCCTGAACTCCAGACCTGCCTTTCTGTCTCCTTCCATCAAGGTGTTTTCCAAAATTCACACCTACATTTACTGTGAACTCTCTGTTTCCATCCCAGGCACTGTTGGACACTTTGGCTTTCCCATCTGAACTATCCCCTTTAATCCGCATAATGACCCTGTGAGACAGGGAAGGCTATTATCCTCATTCCCCACAAGGGGACATTGAAGCTTGGAGAAGAGAAGTCATTTGGTCAACACTGCACAGCTGGTGCAGGGCAGAGGCTGGCGTGGACTGGGGAAGGCTGCCCCACACCCCAAAACCTGAAAGATCAGAGTTCCCTTTTTACTCTCAAAGTCTGGTACCAACTTTTAACATAATTATTTTTTTAAGTCCACTAAGCAAACGTTGTCTCATATTCTCCTTAGAGCACCTCTGGAAGTAAATATTTTCATAGTTCCAGAAAACCAGGGTTCAGTGAGGTGGCTTTCCCAGGGTCCCAATCCCTTTGATGTGGTATAACCTGGGATTTGAATCCACAGCTCCCTGATGCTAAAATTCTGCTCTTAGCCTCCCTGTGTGAGGCATGCCTCCTGGATACAGAGATGAATGAACTACAGAGATATAAAGGAGTGGGGAGCCAGGTGAGTGGCACCTGCTGAAATGGACATTCATAATAATCGATTCTGTAACAGGACTTCTTGGGGAGACACAGCGAGCTCTGTTGCCCAGGGGAAGCCTCACAGAGGACATCAGCCTGGAGCAAGGTTCAGAGGGGTGTGTAGGAGTTCACTGCGCAAACACACCTGTGAGGAGGGGTAGGACATTCCAGGCGTGGTGTCCCTCCTAGGGAGTGACATAGCCTTACAAAGTAGCTGTGTCTCTGTGGGGACTTATGAGCAGGTGGGGAAAGGCTAGCCACCCAGTAGGAAAGGGAATGATAGAAACTGAAGTTGAAGAGGTCAGCGGGGACAGGCTTGTGAAAGGCCTTGACCGCCAGCCCCAGATTTAAGCTTGACCTTGCTGGTATTGGGGAGGCCTCTAAGCAGGGGAGGGCTGTGGCTACTTTAAGTAGGGTGCCAGCGATGCTGTGGGCTCTGCACACGCACGCAGACATGTGCCCTGCCTTCCTTGGCCACATTCATCTTCTTTTCGGGAATGAGTAGTGGAGGTTTTAATGAACTCATTACTCATTCCACTGTCAGGTGAGTCCAATTGCAGTGGGAGGGCGGGCGGAGGGCTCTTCCTGCTGAGGCCACTCTGCTGCCATCTCACCAGCATCTGCCCTAGCCCCGACCGTGGCAGAAGCTCATCCAACCTGTTTCTCCGTGACCCTCCCCTCCCACTTCCTCCCAATCCCACGCTTTGCTGCCTCCTGAACTTGCCAGCATCCATTTCAATGGGCTTGATTGGAATCGTGTCTCCCCGGAACTTACTGCCATCTGTCTCCCTACACCACTGCCTTGCTGTGCCTCTGCGTCTCTCTCTCACTGCTGAGCACAGGAGGCTTCTGTTTGTTCCCTGGACGGGATGTCTGTCTGTCTGTCTGTCTGTCTGTCTGTCCGTCCATCCTCTTTGTACCCCTCCCTCCAGCCTGGGCCTGCCCAGGCAGTTTCTCTTCCGTTCCTCTCCTTCTCTTTTCCACCCTGGACTTTCTGCCCGACTAGCTCTCCCTTTCCGTACCTTGAATGCCTTGTCTGAAGATCTGCCTGTCTCTTCTCACCATAATTTCTGATTATTCATCTCTTTATCTTTCTTCCTTTCTGCTTTTTCAAGGTATTCTCTGGACACAGACGGCTCCAACGTCTATTCAATGAAAAAGTTTTGCAAATTCCTGACCATTCTGATTAGCTATGAGTAATTCATAGAAGGGACTTCAAGTTAGAAGGGGACCTATCTTCCCCTTCATCACTGTGGAGGGCGGTGATGAGGCCATCAGAGGTTAAGTGTGGTTGCTGCACTGTTCATGGGACCAGGCATCTTCTTCTCTTTCTCTAATTTTAAACTGCATCTTCCAAGTCAGACCGTAAGCAGGCAGAGGGCAACGAAAACCATCTGTGTCTTGGAATCATGGGCTTTCATGGACAAAAAGACTCCTTGAGATTCAAGCAAGCAATTAAGTATTTTTTTCTAGATGAGGAGGTTGAGGCTCAGAAAAGGCAAGGGATAACTGGTTTAAGGTCATTCAGGGAGTCCGACTAGATCTCAGGCCTGGTGACCAGCAGAAGAGGGTTCTTTTCTAACCCCAAAGAAGAACATGGCATGGGAAGTTCCTGTCTGGGGCCTCACGATACAGGGTGAGTAGTGGCCTTCTCTCTTAGGGGGCCAGCTTCACATCTCTCTAGCAACCCCGATGGACCAGAGACAGCTCCCTATCATTGGCATGTGTGGCTCAGTGTTAACCAGTATTTTTGCTTTTCTTCCTAGTTCAGGGTTGCTCCTGGGACATGGCTGTCCAGTGGTGGACTTCTCTTGCTTTGAGACAAGGACATGTAATTAGTTCTTGCCTTTGGATTGTGAGTGGAAGCAATGTGTGTGTCGTGGCCAGATGAGGTATTGGGAAGAGAGAATGCCTTCTCCTCACACTCACTTTCCTCTTTTATGAGGTAAATGTAGGAGACCTGAGACCCTAGGAGATGGCAGAGCCACAAGAGAGAAGGGGTCTGGGTCAGTGAAGGGGCCTGGGTCAGTGACAGAGAATTATCTGCCAACCAGGAGCACCTGCACTTGACTGTTACATGGGCAAGAAGGAATTTGACCAGAGCAGTTAGCATGGCCCTAAAATATGCAGCGTGGGCCATGGAACTTATAGGTACTCAACAGTCTTCCTGTTATGGTATTGCTAGTTTCATTTGCATTTCACTGGTGGAGAATCCCTGTTCTAGAATTTTATAAATTGCTCAAGTTCAGAGAACAAGGACATAGTGGAGGTGGGATGAGCCCGTAACCTGCTTACTGTGGCTCTCAGGCTCTATGCTCCCGTCACCTCTCTCCCTCTACCATTTCCTTTTCCATTATTTTCCCTCATCATTGGTCCTTTAAAAAATTTATTTGTTTTAAAAAATTAACAGAATTTTATATATTCCTGGTGTACAACATGTTTTGAAATATGTATATATTGCAGAATGGCTTAATCAAGCCAGCCGCTGGTCTATTATTCTGTTCCTCAAGCCTACCTGGCACTTTCCCTCTCCAGGCCTTTATCCCCACTATCCTCTCTTCTTGGATTGTTCCAGAACAAGTATGGAACAAGATTCTTTTTCTTGTTAATAGAATCCTATTTCAGACACCCCCTCCTCACTGAGGTCTTCTCTGACCACCCAGTCCCCATGCCCATGGTTCTACGTCTTTCATGGTGTCAGTATTTACATCTGCAATAGTTCCTAGCACTACCTGAATTTATCTCACCCTTCTGCCTAGTTACTCCATTATTGTCACCACATACCTCCCTCTAGTCTCTCCTCCATGTGAGGAAACAGAAACTCAGAAGGGCATCTAGCCACTTAATAGCAGTCCCAGGATTTGAACATAGGTCTTGCTGATTCTACAAACTATATGTTTTTCATAATACCACATTGTTCCCCAAGACAAAGTGGGACATGCTTATTTCATCAGGGGATAACTTGAATTATGGATCCCAAGGCAGGATGATATAGGGGAAAAACCATGGAGTTTGAGGTTGGCAAGCCTAGATTCATATCCCAGCGTTGACATTTTCCAATATTAAACAGTTTCTGAATGTCTTTCTCTCAAAACAGTTAATAAACTTGCCTTGAAGAGTTAACGTGAGGACGAAAGGGGGGTAAGGTACAGAGCGGACGACCCGGTGCCCGCACACAGTGGGGCTCAGGCGTGCGCTTTGTCGCATTTCTAACTAAGACATCACATTTGTCCTGAGAGTTCCACCTTCACCAAGGGAAAGAGAAAAACGCAAATTTGGGTGAAAACACAAAAGATTCTAAAAATTGCCTGATTCGTTCCTAATTTCTTTCCCGGGCTTTGTTGGGAAGCTAAGTTTAAATCTAAGGCAGACGCCCAGGCCTCCTCCCAGTTACTGTGCTGAAAGCAGACAGACTTTAGGATTTAAAATTTCCCTCATTTCCTCCCCTACCAAGCACAAATGTCGTGACAAGGGGCAAACTCATTATAGCTGGGTTTCTATCTGCCTGGTCCAGATGCATGTGCTAAATGTGAGGCCAGTTCCAATGGCCAACATCCAGGTCTATGTACGCTGTGACTAATGTACATAAAATGCACAAGCGATCCTCTCTCCTGGCCTCTGGACCCCAAAGCCAAAGTCGGCTACAGAGAAATTTTAGGCAAACTCTTCAACATCTTCATTGCTTTTCAAGTTTGGAGGCAGCGTGTCTGGCTTAAAGCAGAGAAGCCCTTTTAGTTGGGGTGGGAATTTTTTTTTGAAGTAGTCTTACTCTGTTGTGCTGGGTAGAGTGGTATGGTATCATCATAGCTCACAGAAACCTCAAACTCCTGAGCTCAAGCAATACTCTTGCCTCATCCTTCTGAGTAGCTGGGATTACAGGCACCCTCCGAAATGCCAGGCTAGTTTTTTTTTTTTTTTTAATTTTTGGTAGAGACATATTCCTCACTCTTGCTTAGGCTGGTCCCAAACTCCTGAACTCAAGTGATCTATGCAGATCGCCTTGGCCTCTCAGCGTGCTAGGATTACAGGTGTGAGCCACTGTGCCTGGCTGGGATTTTTTTTTTTTTTTAATATGGACATCATTGTACTGATGTTGTTCATTGATTCCCCCATCATAAAGTTTACTTTTGTGTATTAATCAGGATAGTCAAGGTTGTGCTCTGATAACAAACAGCTCCAAGTTCTCAGAGGCTTAAAACAAACGGATTTTAAATTTCTTGCTTATACTGTGGCCAGTATGGGCTATCGTTCCAGCCCCATTTAGGGTGACTGCAATGTATGAGTCACTGTTGCACACTTAGGGGGTGGCTGGGCCAGAAGGCTCTCACACTGATAATTAACTGCTTGGCCCAGAGGGGCGCATGGTGCTTATACTCCCAGCATACCAGCCAGAGCTAGTCACCAGCTCCATCAACTGCAGGATGGGTGAGACATGCAATCCTGGAAGGGTGGGGTCGTGGGGAGGGAGAAACAAAAAACATTTGTTCACAGCATTTTATTTCTATTCCTCAAGCTTCCTGGATGGGTCACCAAGTCCATATGGTTCAAATCTTTTCATGAACAAAAACATCTCATTACCTTGACTCCGTGGCTGTGATCCCTAACTTGGCTCAGGCTTCATAATGTCCCACTAATTTTTGCATCCACCAAACCTTGCCCCATTGCCACTCTTGCTCCTTGTATTTCTCCTTTGGCCTCTTGGTTCAAGGGATCATCCAGAAGTCCCAATCCACCAGGTCATTCCCTTCCAAAGTCATCACTTGGGGGCCTCTAGCACCATCTATCCTGAAACAGAGCCTAGATTTGTAGAGAGAAGATAAAAGATATTTGTTTGTTTCTTTTGGAAACAAAAAGAAATATGGAATAGCTCTTTCAGGACCCTTCTGAGGCTGTGAGTCTAGGATTCTATTTTTATTCCCACCCATGAAGCTGCAGACACACACCTCCTATAGGTGTTCAACTCAGAGACTTAATTAGCAAAGAAGAAAATTAAACTCCCAGCAACCAGACGCACAGTTGCTGTGTGGCTTCCTGTGTGACTTGCTGCTCTGCTAGCAGGAGGGACGCTGAGGTGTCTGGACCTTAGTACTGGCTCTTTTTACGAGCCTCTGGCTGTCCTATCCCCAGGGACACCTGTCACGTCCTCTTGCCCATCCTACCCATTCTCTCCCCAGGGCTGTTATTCTTCTCTTCCAACAGATAAACACCAAAAGGCAAAATCCCCAATTCAGTCCATCTAAAGAAATTATAACCTTCCCGTCCATAAGTGCCGGCCTGTCCAGTTGACAAAGTGTGTTCATCAGCAGCGGCTCACTGCATTTTTCTCAGCCACACCGTGAAGTAGATCTAATGGATGGGTCACCTCCCTACTGGCAGATCTAGAAACGGAGGCCTGGGGAGGTGAAATTGCCAGTCAGAGCTGGTGAGCTGTGCATTTGGGGGCTGGAGTCTGGGCCTTTGATCCCCACGTCCAGGGTACTTTCTGCTCTACAATATGGAGAATTTGCCCTCTCCTCCCACAGATGTTTGGATGAGTAGGATGTTTGGAAGGCCACACGCAGACTCAGTTTCCCAGAGCCTTCCAGATTTGGAAGCACAGGCCAGGAGATAATCAGGCCTGTTCCTTGTCTGCTCCCGTCAGCAACAATGGGCCAATTAAGGCAATTACTGCCGGTTTGTATAATAGGAAATAGGGATCACAGTGCTCGAGTCTTTGAAAATCTCCTATAAGAGTGCTAATAATGCATTAACGTATTAATCCCTTAATCCTGCCAAATTACCGCAGACTCTCCGCAGAGCCGATGGTGGCTTTCTGTTGTCTCTGTAGCAGTGGCCACTGATGTCTGCCAGGCTCTGGGTGCTTCTCTGCATCCTCCCTTCTGCCCTCAGCACTCTTAGGAAGCTCCAAGGGGACAGGATGGTGGGAGATGATCTTTTGCAGGACAGAAATATTCTTTTAAGGAAAGATGGTGACATGTCGAGCAAAGATTCTTCCTTGAGTCTTTCTCAGAGAGGAAAGACAGACCAGTGGGGTCAGCTCTGCTTGGGCCAGCCAGCCCTGCTGCTCACTGTGTGGTCCTGGGCTACTTCTCCAAACCTCTGTCTCCTCATTTGTAACATGTGAGTGAAAACACTTCTTTGTGGGATTGTGAGGAAGACTCTGAAATTGCAGGCAGGTGCCTGGCACCCGAAGGCAGCCCATACATCTCCAGTCCCTTTTCTATCTGTAAAATGGGAATAAGAACCCCTCCGTGAGGGATGAATGAGACGGTATCTAACAATTTCCTAGCACATCTTTGCATTTTTCTGTCTGTTTAATTAAAATGCTGCCTGACTTTCAAGAGAGCTTAAGAATAAAGACCGTGTGGCTGAATGAGCTGTTCAGATCCTTCCGTTGTTCTGCACAGATATCATCTTTCCTCTGAGGGCCACTCTCCAGTCCAGCTGGGGCAACCCTGTTCTTCCTTATGGGAATATTAGAATGGGTGGAAGTAGGGGGCGGGCATGGGTCCCAGATGCCTAGAAATAAGGAGGAGGCTTCAGTCTCTGCCTGACTACAAGGTGCTAGGGCAGGTTGATGTGATGCTGTGGTCAGGCCTGGTTTTGCTGCCTGGTGGGCCCTAAGGCTCCTAGTGGGGCCTTCAGGGATGCAAGGGCCTCTCAGTGGATGGTGGGCAATGCCTTGGAAACCTCTGCTGCTAGCTTCGAGGCCTCAGTGGCTACCTCCTTTGGGATCCCCCAGTCTCCCCTGTTGGAGGCCATGTGTGCACATCATGCACATGAGGTGGGGCTCTGCCCCATTTGGAGTTGGAATTTAGGAGGGAAGAATCCACACCCCTATTCCACTCCCCATTCAGTTCTGAGAGCTCCCTTCCTCCGTCACTGACAAGAGTTGAGCTTGGTGAGGGAAGAACTCGGGGTCCTTATCTCCCAAGTTATTTTGGTGTTGTGCTCTGAAATACAGACACTGTTACAAATACTCTCTGACAAGGGCATCGAGACACAAAAAGCTAAGGTTTGATTGCTTATTGGGATAGAGGTAAGGGAAAAGGCTTTTTTTCTTTTTGATGTCCTTTTTAGAGCAGTGTGAAAGTTATAAAAGTATGTCCAAAAGTGTGTTGATGGTCCTCCCTCCAACAGGTGGAGTCTGAGTGCCCTCGTCTTGCATGTGAGACTTAATGACTCCATTCTAAGGAAAAGAATGTATCAGAAGCGGTGGTGTGCCATGGTGGGTTGTAAAATACATTTGACTTTCTCCTTGCTCTCTCTGGAGCTCTCACTCTAGGGAAATCAGCTGCCGCATTGTGAGGACACTCAAGCAGCCTTTCCCAGTGGCCCATGGGATGAGGAGCTGAGGTTTCCTACTAATAACCCTGAGTGCACCATTCCCAGAAGCAATCCTCCAGCACTTGTCCAAACTTCAGATGACTGCAGCCCAGGGCAACATCTTGACTACAACCTCATGAGAGCCCCCAAGCCATAGCCACCCAGCTAAGCCTTTTCTAATTCCTGATCCTCAAAAACTGTGGGAGATAATTAAAATGTTTATTGCTATCTTAAGCCAGTAAGTTTTGATGATCATCTGTTATACAGTAGGTAGCTAATGTAATTAATAGCAAAACCAAAACAGAAATTGCTACCTCAATAAGTGGTGCTCAGTGTGTGTATGAGTGTGAGTGAGTGTGCAAACTGGTAGACTGTGTTTGCTTATTTGCTATCTAATTATTAAAGCTCCATATCCAGGTGAAGATCAATGAAAGAGGGAAAATCTTAGTCTCAGTGTCTAGAAGACTCTGGCTAGAGCAATAATTTTATTATTATTATCTTTTTTTGAGACAGAGTCTCACTTTGTCACCCTTGGTAGAGTGCTGTGGCATCATAGCTCACAGCAACCTCAAACTCCTGGACTTGAGTGATTCTCTTGCCTCACTCAGCCTTCCAAGTAGCTGGGACTACAGGCACCTGCCAAATGCCTACCCGTGAGCTCAGGCAATCGCCCTGCCTTGGCCTCCCAGAGTACTAGGATTACAGGTGTGAGCCACCATGCCCGGCCTCAAGAGCAATGATTTTCAACTGATGTGCTGTAAAAAATTTTAAAGATCATTAATTAAGTTATTTTCAAAAGAAGTTCAAAGCATACTAAGCATATTCTTTTTTTTACTCTTTTTTTTTTTTTGATCAACATAATTTAAGAGTGCCATAGAAGTTTAACTACAGATTCAAGTGCATCATGAGATAAAAAAGACTGGAAAAGACTGGTCTAGAAGGAAGACATAATTGCAATGTCAGGACACTGATGGACAGGAGAATCTGGGGGTGGTGGCAGCCAAGAGAAGGGCCCATGTCCTGACCCAGCTTTGAGGTCAGGGAAGGTTTCCTAGAGGTGCTGACAGTTAAGTGGAATTAGCCAAGTGAAGTGGGAGCTTGGGGAAAAGCATGCCAGGCAGAGAGAAGTGTTTGTGCAAAGGCCCAGTTTGGGGTGTGTGTGTATGTGTGTGCCTGGTTTGTGTGTTAATATGTGTGGGTGAGTATGTATGTATTTGTATGGAGGGGAAAGGGCGGGCAGGCAGAACTGGCAAGAGATAAACAGCCTAAGGAAGAAGAGGAGAATCAAGTTCAAGCCCTAGCCTACCTGTTTTGGGTGTGTGGTTTGGGGCAGGTCTTATCACGTCTCTGAACTTTGGCCTGCTTGTTTCTAAGTGAGAATCCATCCAACAGCATCTTTAACGAAGTTCTTACCAGATGCCAGTCTCTGGGGTAAGTCTGGGAATGCAACGATGGTGATCAGAACAGCAAATCTGGCCCTCCAGAGGCCTGGAGACGAGAGTCTTCCCAATGTGTGCTGCTCTGTGCCAGCCCTTCGGCTAGCATTTTTCTGGGGCTGTGTCTTCTCCCTCTTCTCAGCTCCAGTGCCCAGTGCAAGGCTACTGAGGGTATTGTTAGTACGGTTGAGTGTCCCGTAACGGTGATGCTTTGAGTTCAGAGGGACCCCGTGTACACGTCTGGGACCCAGCATCAGACTTCCTGGCTTTCAATCCCTCCTCCGGAGTTTGCCAGTCATACAACTTCACACCAATTGGTTCTTTATCTCTTTGAGCCTCAGTTTCTTTATATAAATAAATGTAATATTTTAATACTATTTACATCGATAAGTTTCTGCATGGATTACATTCCATGACATAAATTCTCAGACACATGGTAACTAACTGCTGGGAAGGTGGGAGCAATCTTGGAGACTGCTTGGTGTAACTTGCTGTACACAGCATCCTGGTTACTTGTGGGAACTCTGAAGCCTGCTTGCTGGGTTGGCTTTCTAATTTTGTTACTTAATAGCTATATGACCTGGGGCAAGGATTTAATCTCTTGTTGCCTCTCAATGTTCTCATCTGCACAATGGGAATAATAGGAGAACCTAGCTTAAAAATTTGCTGTGACTGTTAAATGAACTAGTAGTATAGGAAAAGTACTTAAAATACTGTCTAGTGCTCAGCCAGTGCTACATAAATGTAGGCTAGTATTTTTTTATGGCACTACCTTATTCTTTGCAGTTTGGATGAGGGGAAAGCAGGAGCCAAAAGGAGACAGCAGCCATGTTATGGAAGGAGCAGAATGGCGATCTCTTTACCAACCCCCAGAGGGTAGCAACACAAAGAAAGAAGCCCCAGCATCCACGCTGCTGGGGCGATCCAAGTTGTGTCCTGTCCCACTCTCCCCAGAGCCACCTGCCTATTGGCCAGGAAACCCAGAGTGTGCTGTGGCCCAGAGACCTTCACTCCCCTTCCTTGCAGGATTGTCCCCTCTGCCCAGTGACAGAGACTCAGGGATGTGTTTGTGCTGGCTTAGCAGGACTTGGGGATGGGCCAGGGAGGGTGGGAGACAGACGCTCTTTCCTGCCCCCTGCCATCAGGGGGCCTGAGGACTCAGACAAGCCCTCAGCTTAATTGGCAAATGGATTCTCCAGGGGTAATTTTGTTGATGCGCACCGGGGGAGGGTCTGCCAGCCTTAATGACCGGCTGGGGCCTGCTAAATGTGTTTACCAAAAAATAAGGTTATTGATTCCACAGACATTTTTTCCCCTTGCCATCAGCCTATTAATGCGTGTTTTATGTAACAGGACAAATAGATCACAGTGTAAAGTCTTTTGAAAATCCCCTGTGAACGCTGTAATAATGCTTTAATGTATTAATCCCCTTAATCCTGTCAAACTTCCAAAAGAATTTCAGGACGTGCTGACAGAAGATCTTGCTCCCAGCCCCGGCAGTGGCGGTGGGCATGCGATGGCCACTGTTTTAACCTTCGGTGGATGGGCAGAGGAGAGGCTGCCTGTTAGTAATGGCCCCAGGACGTCTGAGAGTGCGGGACAGACAGGAGAGAGGCTGATTCCGGTGCAGCGAAAGGAAAGACAACCTAACAGAAGTGGCCGCCTCGAGGGCCACACAGCACAGAGCTGGCTACGGCAGACTCGGGAGGCGATGGCGCCCGGCGTTTCACTGATCTCTCCTCTGCCGGGCCCTGAGCTAAGCATTTTCCCAGTGCTGTTCCATTTAATCTCCACAGTGGCCCTGGGAGGTAGGTACTGCTTTTCCTCCACGTTGCACGTGTGACTGGCTTGTCTGGATTGCAGTGGGTGGCAGAGGTGGGTTCCAAGGTTCGTATGACCCTGAGGCCCAAGCTGCCTTCTTGCTCATAGGATGAGGGATGGAAGGGAGGCTGGTAAACTTTTGCTGTAAAGGGCCAGAGAGTAAATATTTTTGGCTTTACCAGCATGCAATGATGTCTGTTGTAAGTATTCACCTCTGTCATTCAGTATGAACACAGCCAAGTGTAATACATAACTACATGGGCATGGCTGTCTTCTAATAAAACTTTATTTACAAAAACAGGGGCCAGGGTGACTTTGGCCTGCAGGATGTAGCTGGCCTACTCTTGAAATAAGATCATGGAGGCCAGTGGGATTCCAGTAATGGTTTTGTTTGATGGTGAGTCTGAGAGTTGGGGGGGGTTGGTTTCTTGTGTGGCATCTGCCTCCCTTGGGCTGGACACCCACCTCACTGCAGGGGCCTTCATCCTGTGATGCCAGGGAGAGGATAAGCTGAAGCCCAAGTAATGCTGGACTGAGGCCCTGCTGGGCTCTGGGGTGGGGCTCGTACAGGGGCTGGGGTGGAGCCCACGTTGCTGTGTAGTCCTGCCAAGGTCCCTTCCCCTCTCTAAGCCTCTGTTCCCTAATTAGTGATGTGAGATGGTTGGCTATGCCCATCTTCAGAGTTCCTCCAGGCCTCAGATCCTACGTCTGAGCACCCAGTCCCCAACCTCCAATACAACCTCCATGCAAGGGTCACTGCTTCACCCTGTGCTCTGAGAAATTCCAGAAGGCTGGGCCTGCCTTTGGTTCTCCAGAATGCTTTATATTAACAGCTACAACGAGGACTACCAACAACCATCACACACTCCCCACTTTGAGGAGAGTCCCCCAGTTGACCAAGCTGGGGACCTGCTGTCTATGCTCGATAATTACCCCCACTCTCATCTAGCTGCCAGTCTTCAGAATGTATCTTGTCTCTTAGTGTCCCTGAATCCGTCCCCACTGCTCCAGACTACGGATGGAGGCAGGTGAGTGCTCAGGGCATACTTGGAGATGCAGAAACCCCCTGAGTCCAGACCCATCACCTCCACACAAGGGGAGTCTGTTCCGTTGAGCCGAATCCTGTCACTCTTCTCTTAAATTACTGCAGAGTCTCCCAGGGTCCTTAGGATAAAGTCCACATTTTTGACAACGGTCCTCCAGGCTTCTCTTTTCTCCCAGCTCCTTTCTAGGAGATACCTCGTCTTTCCCCTCAGGTGGACATTTTGTTCATCCACCCTGAGCCTCCTTTACTGTCTCTGAGGAGCCGTCATGCGGCAGGCACCTCCCCTCCCCTCACCTGTTACTCCCGCTCATCCTCCACTCCCTCCTCCAAGAAGCCCCTTCTCATCCTCCTCCTGATGGGGGAGAGGGCTGCTGCTCTCCCATCTCATGCTTCCACTCTGGGGACAGGGAGACCTTATCAGCTGGCTTTGTGATCATCTCTCTGAGCTCGTGTGTCTCCCCTGCTAGACTGTGAGCTCCTCTAGGTGAGGGGTAGCTATCACGGTGTCCCCTCGTTAACCAGGGACAGGCACAGGATGCAGTAAGTACTCAAAGAACATCAGCAGAATAAAGGCAGGTGCCATGCCAGGTACAGAGCCGGCAGCATCTCCTACACCCACCCTAGGCCTTGACGTAGGTCCTCTTTGGCTAGGAGGTGAAAGGGACTTTCATATCACATCATCAGCTCAAGGTCACACAGCCTAAAATGGGCGCAGAGAGAGAATTTGAGTCAGGGTTTGTCTGCCTCTGTGCCCGTGTTCTTCCCATCTTTTCCGGTGCACCCTGCTACCTGGCAACAGCCTGCCAGATCAGTCCTATTATCTTCCTATTATTGCTAGACATTCTACAGCTAGGCATTGAGGCTCAGAGAATTGGTCTGACGTGAACTCCCCAAGCCACGCTGCTAGGAAGCTGCAGAGCCAGGCCTGGGACCCTGCCCTCTGCCTCTCCCCTTCCTGCTGCATCCAACTGTCAGCCGGGCCCCAGCACCCAGCCCTGCTCCCAGCAGCCTCTTGGATGGGCCCATAGGTGTTCTCACTTCCGAAGTGAATTTCCAGCCGGGGGTAGTGTCATCTTTTTACCCATGGGAGGAGGAGGCGAAATAGGAGGACAAGAAATGCTTCTCTAGAATGTATCATGAGGCTCGGCGCCTGTGGCTCAAGCGGCTAAGGCGCCAGCCACATACACCTAAGATGGCGGGTTCGAATCCAGCCCGGACCTGCCAAACAACAATAATGGCTGCAACCAAAAAATAGCTGGGCATTGTGGCAGGCACCAGTGGTCCCAGCTACTTGGGAGGCTGAGGCAGGAGACTTGCTTGAGCCCAGGAGTTGGAGGTTGCTGTGAGCAGTGAAGCCATAGCACTCTACCCAGGGGGATAACTTGAGGCTCTGTCTCAAAAAAAAAAAAAAAATAGAATGTATCATGAGTGATGAAAGAAACCCTTTAGGGCAAGATGCCCACTTCCCATGGGCAAAAGCTGATTTGCCCATGTCGGCTCCCCTCCCCCCAACCCCCATCATGAAGCTCATGACACAAAGACAAACCCCACAGGGAGGACAGAGCTCAAGTGGCCCAGGCAAGATTTTTCTGCCACACGAACAGAAGCCCTAACCCCTTGGCCACAGCAGCACCAAAGGTGAGCCTGCTGACTGCTTTCTCTCCATGATGAGGGTGTGTCAGATTATCAACCAGCAACAGGCCTGGGAGGGATAGAATTTGCCTGGGAGGGGGTCAGATTACGATTTCAATCTTAACAAGAAGGCTGTACCCCTCTATTAGTTTGCTAGGATTGCTGTAACAAAGGACCACAAACGGAGTGGCCAAACCCACAGAAATGTCTGTGGTCTTGGGGGCTGGAAGTCTGAGATGAAGGTGTTAACAGGGTTGGCTTCTTCCCAGGACTGTGAGGAAGAGTCTTTTCTATTTCTTGTCCTTGTCCTCCAAGCTTCTAGAGGGTTGTGCCAATCTCCAGCACATCTCGGCTTATGGATGTAGTGCTCTGACCCCTCCCTGGCAGTCTACCTGCCCATGTGTCTGTGTCCAGATTCTTCCTTCGGTAAGGACAGTAGTCATGTCAGATCTGGGGCCCGTGCAGCTCCAGTCTGACCTCATCTCAGCTAATTACATCTGCAATGATTTTATTTCTGAATAAGGGTACATATCAAGATACTGAGGGCAAAGACTTCAACATATAAATTCTCAGGACACACAGTGTTACCCGTAACAACCATGGACACCTGGCTGTCCTGGATTCCCGTAGGCCCCGGCTCGCCTGTTTCCATCTGTCCTTCCCACATCTCCCAGTGTTTTTGAAACACAGATCTGACAATCCCCCCTTCTTTGCACCCTTCCCTCCTTCCTTTCTTACTTTTCTTTTTCTCTTTATCACAGGTCTGGCATTGGCAGGGCTGGGAGTTCAACAGAAAACAGGGAAGACGCATCTCATGGGACCTTGTAGTCTCAGCCATGCCAGCTTGAAACAAGCAGTGACAGCAGCCGGTGATCAGATGGGAGCCTTGGAGCTGATGCAGAGGGAGGTGCAAGAAAGGCTTTCTGGAGAAACGGTGCTTCCTTTGGGTTCTGTGGCCTGCTGAGGAATGAGCCATGTGAGGAGACAGAGGAAGGGTATTCTAGCAGGAGGGAACAGCGTATGCAAAGCCTACAGAGAGAATGGCAGCAGTGGTGTATGCAAGGCAGTGAGTGAGGCTCCCTGCTGCCTGGAGGATGAGAAGGGAGCTCCAGAACATCACAGTCTTGGTCTGGCTCCAGACCAGGGGTCCTCAAACTTTTTAAACAGGGGGCCGATTCACTGTCCCTCAGTCCATTGGAGGGCTGGACTGCGGGCCCCGGGACGAGTCGGCTGCTAAGCAGGACAGGCAGTGGCAGCAAAAACACCTGGCAGGCTGTATAATGTCCTAGGCAGGCTGCATGTGGCCTGTGGGCCATAGTTTGAGGACGCCTGCTCCAGACTAATCCCTGGCCACACTTGAAGCCCCTCCACCCCATGATCACACTGGATTCTGAGAAGTGTCTCCATTGTGTCGTCTACTCTCTTGGATCTACGAAGCATGGCCTAGTCCGTTTTATGACACATTCATCCCCGGATCCAACAATTCTGATCTCTAGGAGCTCCCAGCTTAGTTGGTGGGAAATGCATGATCTCCAACCTCCAGATGGCCTGGTCAACGCCTGGCACGAGATAGATGCTCCGTGACGTTGCGGAATGAGAGAATAAATGGTGACACTAGAACAACAAGCCAGGGAAGGCTGGAAGGTGACAACCTGTCATTACCTCTGCATGGGGACTCAGGGCCATTCCAGGCAGTGGGAATGGTGTAAGCTAAAGCCAGGATGCGGAAGGGCACGTAGCCCGCTCAGGAAATGTTGGGACGTTATTGAGGCTGGTGTGCCAGTCATATGTATGTGTGAGGTGGGAGGGGTGGGGGAGCAGATGGAAAGGGACACAGACACAAAGGGGCCTCAGGGCCTGGTCTTGAGTGCCAGGCTGAAGCATTCACATTTTTTGCTGTCCATGAGGAGCCACGGTTGTTGGGTCTTGTGCACCAGGAAGACCGGCCAGTGGATATGCCAGTCATGGAGGTCGCATTGCGTGCAAATGTGCCCTAGAGTTACAGCAGCGGTCCAGGCCTGGGGACTGCTGAAAGGGGATGGGAGAGGAGATGCAGTCCTGGGGAAAAGTAAAGGGACTGATGTCAACAGAAACAGAGGAGGATTCAGCTGCCCTGAAGGTTTTTATTTTGAGCCTGGTGGGCCAGGCGAGCTGTTAGCCAAGAAAAGGAACAGAGATGCCACAACGGCAGGTTAATCATTATAGAGCATCATCTGTGTGTCAAGCCAGGGCGTAATGCCCCACGTGCATTACTGTATTCAGTCTTCACAATTACCCAGAGTGGCGGTTCTTACTAAGCCCATTTTGCAGATGGATAACTGAGGCTGGTAGAGGTTAAGAAATGTGTCTGTGTTCATGCTCTTAGTGGATGGTAGATCCAGGATGGAATTCCAGGCCCCCAAATTCAAAATCCTTTCCATGGAGTTGGTCCATCCAGGGCCTGAAATGTGGTGTGAGGGGCACATAGGTTTTTAGGCTCAGGTTTCAAATCTCAGGTTTAGATTTAGGAGAGATGAGGCCAGGGAAAGAAATGAGGACATCTTGTCAGATGTCCCTCAGAGCCTCACCCTGGGTCAGGAGAGAGGAGAAAATGGGTCTCTGATTACAGCTGCAGTAAGGCCAGTGTGGCCGTACAGGAGGGTAAGAGTCAGAGGTGTGGGTCTGTGAATGTTGGGCAGCCTCAGAGGAAACCAATGGCCAGAGAGGTTATGGGTCCTGTGTAACATCACACAGCTAGAACACAGCAAAAGGTGGCTTCAGATCCAGGGCTCACTGGCCCCTACACCTGCTCTCTTGAGCTCTAGGATTGCTCAGCACATTTCTCATGACTGAGGAGTCCATTAACAGAGCCATGCCAGGCCCTTTAGTGTGGAAGCACAGACCCAGGCAGTCTTCTGCAGCTTACGATGGATGGCTCCTCGGTCATAAGCACAGGTGCCCCGGCTCCAGCACCTCTCTCAAGCTCCAGGCCCACTTGCCTACCTTGACCCCAGCCCCACCCCTGCCATCCTCCCCTGCACGTGTGCTGCAGGCTGCTGCCCTGGCTTCCACTTAGTGCGTGTGTGCACACACACACACACACACACGTGCATGCATATACACACACTTATTTCCTTTAATCTTTCTGCCTAGATCAATTTCTTCATTCCCCTAATCATTTTTTCTTGTTCGCTTTTGAACTCCCTCCAATTTGTCTGCTTTGGTCTGGTAATGAGGTGCCCCTGAACAAAATGCAATATTGTGCATGTGACTTCCCCGGGGTCATATAGATTTTCTTGCTAACTATCGCCTCAGACTCTGGGTGACATGCTTTCTTAGCACAGCAATTCTATTAGTGATTGGGCTCTTAGAAAGATGCTATTAAAAGTCACTCAGTGGAGGGATCTACAGACACGGGGATATCAGAAGCCTTTCTGGCCTCTATCAACCACTTGTCTTTTGCACTTTCCACCTCAGTTATTTGCAGCTTTCTATGTGTGCCTTTGCAAGTGCTGTCCTGAGGCCGGGGGGCCCTTCTCTTCACTCCCATTCTTTTCTTCCATGTGTGTTGACTTTAACTTTTAATGCTTATGCTGACTTGAAGACTGAGCTGCAACATCACCCCTCCTCAGCGGAGCCTGCTCTGGCTGCTCAGGCTGAAGTCAGGTGCTCGCTCCCGGTGCTCCTCTTGCTCACCGTTATGTAACTCCGGTGTTGGGGAGGACACTCTGAACTGTAATCAGGTGGTGGTCCGTCTCTCCTCGGAGGCTGCCAGCACCGCGCAGAGCAGGGCCCACATGGTTTTCTTTGAGAACTGGGAAAGGTAAGCTGTTGTTAGACTGTGTGTTGGGAACTTCCCCATGGGGTATGGCCTTCACTCATGTGTGCATATGAGCATGCCTTTTGGGGTCCAATTCCCAAAGACTTTGTAAGTGCAGTCCACATTCCAGGCACTGTGCTTGGTGCTGGGGACCCAACGGCTAGCAAAGCAGACCTGCTTTCTGGACAGGGGCTGAAGTCTAACGGATGGGCAGATAATAAAAAATAAACGCACAAATATACCAGTGCAACTTGCAGAAACACAATGCACCATATTCTATAAAAAGGAATTCTGATCTGGCCTGAGTGGCTCATATGGCTTTCCGGAGAAAGTCTCTCTGGAGCTGAACTCTGAAGGGTGAGTAGGTGTTAAGTGGCTGAAGACAGCAGGGAGCCAGGGAAAGAGCATTTCAGTGCGTGGGAACAACTTGTGTGAAGGCTCTGCATGGATGTACTTAGTGGGTTCACAGACCCACCTGCAGCTCAGAGAGATGAGGACCAGGCCAGGGAGGTGTGCAGCGAGCAGCAAAGAGCCCAACGGACAAGTGTTGAAGGGATAAAGTTGATCCATCTGCAGCGTGGATCGCAGACGGGGAAGCTGATCCTGGAAGATCAGTTTGGAGGCTTTGACACATGAAAGATGCTGGTAACTTAGATTTGGGTGGTGGTGGTGGTGAAGATATTGAGAAATGGATGGCTCAAAGGAGGTAACATTGCTTAGGTCTGGTGACAGACTGCATGTGGGCAGTGAGGGAGACGTTTGAAGATGCCTCATAGATTCCTGGCTTCCAGCATTGGCAGAAGGAGGCAGGACAGCATATAGTTACGTGCGCAGCCTCCAGACACAGGTCTGTCACTTACTACCTGGGGATCTGGGGCAATGCACCTATTCTTTTTATGGAAAACATGAGCCACTTCTAGGGCCTACCCCATAGGCGTGTAATATGGGTTAAATGAGTTGGCATAGGTTGACATGAGGGACAGTGTCCAGAATACAGTCAACAGTCAGTGTTTTTTTTTTAGTGATATCTCTCCCTGATTAAGAAACACCATAGTCTTCTTGATGAAGACCGTGCTGTGGGACTAAGATACATGTATCCCAAGGGAAATGCAGAGCAGGTGGCTAGAGATACAGGTCTGTTTCCCAGAGGGGAAGGCTGAGCTGGAGATTTGCCCTTGGGAGTCATCATTTTCTTCTCTTGGAGCATGCAAAGGCACAGTTATACTACCTGTGTTTATGGTTCAGGACTAAGTATGTTTGTGGTTTAGGATGTCTGTGGTGTGAGGCAATCTTGTGCCAGTCAGTACATGGTGGGCAGAGTGATATATGGATTTCTACTACTAATCACACTCTTTCCCAAGTAAGAGGAACAAGCCAATGAGAGATGGTCTTTGACTTTTCATGTAAGAGCCTTAGAACACTGTCTGGAAGAAACTCATCTTCTTTGGGTGTGCAGAGCTGTGGGAAGGTGGTAATGGTGGTGAGCACGTAAGGGCATGAGCCTCAAGGTGTAGGGTTTCCATAATTCATGGATTTCTTATTGAGTAGAGACTCAGCTCAATTCTACATCTTTCCACATAAGAATAACCCAAACAACCCAAATAGGCCAGCAGGATCAAGTCATGGTTTGAGAGGGCAAATTAGCATTGTACAAAGGGCTTCCTATCTCACAAGTTTCTCTAATCCGATTTCAAATTACTTTGGCTATTAGAAAGGTCTTCGCTATGTAGGATGACACCTACAACTTTGACTGTGTGGTTAAACCCTCTAAAGCCACACAATCTTGGTCTGTACTTTCTGCTCCAAAAAACCTCTTCAGAGACTTGAAGTGGGTGGTCAGGTTCTTTGTGCCATTTTTTCCTTCAATTTTTACAGGGTATGATTGTGGGGTCTTGAGCGTCTCAGACCAGGGAGGAGGTCTCAGTCTGAAGAGATGCAGGGAGGGAGGAGAAAGAGAGAGAGATTGATAGATTGAGAATAAAGATAAAAACAAAATTGTGGATGAGAGATCAATAGATGATGGAGTTAGTTGCTAGTGATACTCAGAGTGTGATTGATACATCTCAAATTTGACTTCAGGCGGCAGTGTTCACAAAGATTCTTTAAATTTTATTTCTATTGTAATTTTTTGCAGGGGGAGGGTTTCACCTGTAGAAAGTCAAAATCATCTTCAACCAAATAATTTGTTCTGTTCCGTGCCATTTGAAGATAGCAACTGCAAGTCCTGTATCTGTTTCCTCTGCTCAAGGCAGATATCCTTAATGCATCACGATAAGCTTCTCTACTTAGCCTGGATGTGGACTCTGAATCTTTCTTAACATAAACTTCGGACTGTCATTGTCGTGCCAATGGATCTGTATTAGCGTGTGTCCCATAATTTCCTGCTACAGTGATAGTGTTATATAATAGGCAACTATAAAACCTTGGTGATACATAGGTTTTGTTGGTTATGTGTAGGGATGGTTGAAGAAGGCTTGGTTTTGGCTTGGCTTGGCTGGTGATGCCTGGATTCTTTTGGGCATCTGCGCTTTACTGAGGGCTCTGCTGTAGCTGGGCTGGGCTGAGTCAGCTCAGCTAGGGCAGTTCTGCCTGCAGGCTCTCTCTTACACTTGTAGGACCAGCGAGCTAGTCCGAGTAGGTTCTCATGGGAATGGCAGAAGCCCAAGAATGACTGAAAACATGCAAGGCTTCTTGGAGCCTCGGCTGGGACCTGGCTCAGTGTTATTTGTGGCTCTTTCTGAGAGATTCACATGGCTGGGCTCAGATTGGAAAGATGCAAAACAGACTTTATCTCTTTGACAAAATGAGCTGCTAAGACACATGTCAAAGTGTGTGGATAAAGGGGCAAGTGAAAAATTAGGGCTTTTAATGCAATTTGTTGTGGTGCATGAGAAGAATCTTAATTGCTGGGTGCTATGTGCTAATGACACGATTTATTCCTCTGTAAATAAATGGGAGTCTGCATACCATGATCTCTAGGTGGGCAAGAGGACAATGCCAAAATATAAATTTCCTCCACAGCTCCTGATACTTCAGCTGAGCTTCAACATTCCATGAAGACAGCTGAGGCTTAACACATGAGTGTCCTCTGGGGCTCAGCGGAGGGGCCTGATCCCTATGGGGCTACTGTTGTGCCGTGGCTCACTGCTACCGTCATCATCATAGTCATCATTTTTGATGTTACTTTTTGAGCACCCACTTTCTTCCAGGCATTTAACATCCAGTGTATCTCATTATGTAGGATAATCCAGCAGGGTGAGTTTATGTGTATTATTTTATAAATGAGGACACCAGGTTCAAGGAAATGGCATGATACGCCCAGGACATTCAGCCAAGTTAGTGCCTTGCCTGAAACACACTTCACTGGGTGACCTCCAACAGGTGCTGCTGCGGCTCCATGGTGTCTCCTTGCTTTGCCCTGCCCTCCATCCCTCTATGCCTGCCCTGGGGCTCTACCTCCTTCTCTTCTTGGGCTTCTCTGCCTTTGCTACTTTGTCTACCCCAAATCCTACTGTCCTCCCAAATCCCCACTCTCTAATTCTCTCTCACTTCTGATCAGTGGAGAGGAACTAAAATGATATCTATTAGGAAATGACAAGTGGAATTTCATTGAGTTATTGTGGTTAAGAAGCCTCCTTTTGAAAGGTTTCCTTAAAGGAACATGGGCCAAGCACCCTGAGCAGAGGAGCTCACATCCTGGGGGTGAGCGATGGTGAGGTGGGGGAGGAAGGACACAGCTCTTCCCTAGGGTTATACCCCAAGGTGGGAAGGAGGGCAAAGCAGTGCAGTTTGGGGCCCAATGTTCTACAGCTCTTTGAGTTTTTATTAAATTTTATGTGTTAACCAATATCCTTCTCTTCTCTTAGGATTAAACATGTACCTGGAGGACTGGTCTGGACAGATCACAGCCATCAGGATCTATGGAGAATCCCTCTTCCTCATGGAAAACCGAGGCTTTGTTTAGTTGACAATCCATGTCCTTCTTTATCCAGGATGAGTCCTCTCCTAGGGGTCTCCTCAGATTCCAGCTGTACACTTTAGTTGACCTCCCTTCAGACTCACTCAATTAAGTATTAACCCCACTGTGGTCTGTGGAAGGGCATATACTGGAGCCAGAGGCATCCTGAGGAGTCATTTCTGCCTTCACAGATGGGGAAGCCCAGGCTTACCTATGAAAAGGGGATACCACCAACCACAGATGGGGCCTTGTGGTTTCGCAGCATGGGAGCCAACTAGAGGCTCTGCTCTTGAACTAGAGTCTGGTCCAGTCTATCCAGGAAGGAGAAGGATGTGTTAGTTGGAGTTAGCTGCTATGACAAATAATCTTTAGAACTCATAAGCCTCATATAGAAAGTATATAAGTGTATATTTCTGTGTCCATAAAGCTTATATTGGTCAGGTATTGTATTGCTCTCCTAGACTCTTTCCTTCAGGCAAAAATGCAAGAATTAAAGCTTCTTCTATCTAGTGGCTCCTCTGAGGTCTTGGAGTCCCCTGTTAGACACTGAAGAGAAAGAGAGGAGAGGGGAAGTTGGCAGATTTCAGGGCCAGGCCTGGAAGAGGTAAGCATGACTTTTGCCCATATTTTATAGGCCAGAGAATGTTACCTGGTCCCAACTAGAAGCAAGGAAGTTACAGTTTGAAAACCATAGTTTACTAACATTCCCAGGAGGGGAAGGAAAACTTGAGTGAGCATCTTGCCAATCTCTGCTATAGGAGGCCTGAAGTAGAAGTCCAGAGTCAAGGTGTCGGCAAGTATGATAGACGGGATAGCTTAAACAATTGTACCTGTGTGTCTTTTGCCATGTGACCATGCACTACCTCCCACCTAGAGTTTGAAGACTGGCTTTCTCTATCCCAGTAGTTTTGGTTTTGCTCATGTGACTTGCACTGGTTAATGGAATGCTGACGGAGAGGATACAAATAGACTTCCAAAGTGCTTGTGCTCCTGCAATCCATCACAGGCAGGACTGTGGCCTGAATAGCCTTTGGTTCCTGTAGGAAGATGTATGGAGCATACTTGAACTTAACCCACAGCCTGGAGTGAGTCAAGCCCAGCTGAGGCTGGTGCTCCCCTCTGAACCCCTGAGAACATGCAAGGATTGTAAGTCCCTGGCACTTTGAGGTGGTTTGTTTTGCAGCATTTTTGCCACAACAGCTGACTAATTCAGGGAGACAGAGAGTTTGAATGTGAAGACCGAGGAAGTGGGAGGATGATCTGATTGGTCTGGGAGACAGTGGCTTGTAGCAGCCAAGACAATGAAGCTTTGAAGTCCAACATTCCTGGGTTCAAGTCTCAGTTCTCTTAAGCACTGTGTGATCTGGGGTAGATGGGTCAAATGTATTTTGACACAACTCTTCTCTTATAAAGTGAGGATAATCATAAAACCAACTTCAAAGGGTCATCGTGAGAGTGAAATATAATTGTGTAAGCTCAGCACAGGGCCTGACTTATGTTCCCTTTGCATGAAAATTCTCATCTCATTGTCTCTATTTTTACATTCTTTTATCTACTGTTCATGTTTTGTATGAGATAATGCTTCCTCACAGAAGTCTTCCTTGGCTCCCACTCTCCCACCCCATGATAGAACCATTTTTTCTTCATAACATTTATAACAATTTGAAATTACAGAAAGGTACAATTATGAGCTGTAATGAAATGTTTATGCCAACTCTCCTCTACCAGCTTCTACATGCTGAGAGGGCTGGGACCATGTCTATACTTAACACAATGCTTGGCACATAGTAGGAGCTTCATAAATAGACAAAAGCAGCCCTAATACACAGAGAGGATTGATTGCTTCTACCCACACACCTGCCTTTGCTCTTTGCATGATGTGTTGCAGAATTGGATTTCTTTAAGGACTTGGGTGAGCCACTGGAAGATAGATCTGGAACTGGAATTCAGGTCCATCTATTTCCAGTCAGGTGGTCTGCCCTAGGCTCCACGCCATCCCCCACTGTTCCCCTACAGAGCCACAGTTCACATGCTTGGAACATTGCCTGTCTGCCTGAGAGTGTTAACCAGCCTCCTGTTTACCCACCAATAGATGGAAAGACTCTCCATTTGTGCGCAACAGTTTAACTAGCAGTTTACCTTAACTTTCCTGCGTGCACTGTCTGGCAGCCTCACATTGATCCTTGTGGGGAAATTGATGCCAACTCATGCATGCAAGGCACATGTCCCTTCCACAGGACATTAGGCCAGATATTGAAGTTACATTGGTTGGAAAGGAAAGTTCTATTTGTAACTGAGGCAACTGCAGAAAAATGATATTCTCATGTGTGTATTGAGTAGATAACATGAGTTCTCCCCCTCCCCACGACTCTGGCTGTTGGCAGCGTTTCTCTCTCCTAAAGGCTGTTGGCACCAGTAGCTTTTTTTCAGGAATTCTTATCCACTCATATACTGGAAATGAGGAAAGAGGGGTTACTCCCCTTTTGGGCTCCTGTAGTCTAATTCCAGTGTCCCTGATCTGAAGTTGGAGGACATGTATATCATAAGTCTTAGTTTGTCCAGGGCCTCATTGAACAAATCAGCACAGGCCAGTTTCACTTTTCAGGTGGTAGTTTCCTCATTGGAAAATAAAGGGGTTAAATTTTATGACTATCTATCTATCCATCCATCCATCTATCAATCATCTATCTATCCATCTATCATTTTCCATTGTAAGGGGTGTACCATGTTAATGGCAGCCTTAAAAGAGTAATAGAGAAGGACATCGATGAAGTATCCTCCATGTTAAAAACACTTAACATTCATTGTCTTATGGAATACTCTCTACAACCTTGTGATCCCATTTTCTATACAAAGAAACAGGCTCAAGGGGGAAGGTGACTCACTCGAAGTCATAGAGCCTGGGAAGAGTAAGACCATATTTTCCCTTCCACATCAGGTGAGATGTTGGGATATAGAGATGATAGCCAGCGACCACCTGCTATGAGTCGAATTGTGTCTCCCCAAATTCATACATTTTAGTCTTAACACACCTCCCCCTACTACTTTAGAATGTGGCCTTATTTGGAGAAAGGTCTTGACAAAGGTAATCAAATTAAAATAAAATAACTGTGTCCCAGGGGTTGAGGTCTGACTTTTAGGTAATATTCCTGGGACATCAGGCACAAGGTAGATCAGGCAAGACACAAAATATTATCAATGAGAACAAATCTCCTTGATGTTTAGCACTGATAGAACACTTTCCCATCCATTCTTTCAATTTAAGCTTCACACATCATTTTTCAGGTAAGGAAACTGAGATGCTTAGAGGCTAAGTATCTTCTGGATACTATGCAAATGTGTGCAGACAGTTAGTGATAACGTTGAGACTCAAATTCATGTTTGACTCCCAGTTCAGTGTTCTCTTCCTAACTGCAGCTCCTGGAGGTCCCAGAGCTCTTCAAAAGAGACTTGTGCTATGATGGTGGTGATGGCGATGATGATGATGATGGTGGTGGTAATGATGACAATGATGATATGATAATGATCAAGGTGATGGTGATGGTGTTACTGATGGAAATGACAATCATTATGGTGCGGGTGGATCTCATTTGGAGCTAAGTCTGGAGCTGGCCTGGTGCACTATGAAAAAAGAGGCATCTTGCAGGTAGCTTTCTAAATGATAAGAGCCTTTCTGG
>NW_003852409.1:23064334-23065160 GCF_000181295.1 Otolemur garnettii | reverse complement strand
CAAGGCTGGAGTCAGGGAGGGTACAGGGTGTCACAGGCAGGGAGAGTGTCTCAATGCCAAGCTTGAGATAGCTACTGTAAGGGGTAACTTTAATCCTGTCCTAGAGGGAATGAGCAGATGCAGATTAACTGGGACATTAACGCTGAAGATCAGTTTCAACAGAGAAAGTACCAGGAGAATGAAGTTAGAATGACAGAATGGGCATTTGACCCTGTTTGGGTAAAATCTCATGTTCTTTTACCAGGCTTCTTTTACTCAGGGCCTGGCAGCTTTCTCTGGACCACAACTTGCCTTGATGTCCCAGAACTGAGCCATATGACCAGGCAGAGGTGGTGCTGGATAATGGTGTCTCCTTTCTTGAGTTTACATCTTGGTAATTTGTGGTCTGGTTACAGAGCTGGATCCATGAGAGATGGTGAGTACAAGTCTTGATTAGTTCTGGTAATAGTAATAATAATAGTGGATTGCATGCTGACAACAGATCACCTGACAGACACTGATCTCTGATTAGAGTTAATCCTTCCAACAGTCCTGTAGCATAGTTCTTATAATGTCCACTTTTAGATGAGGAAACTGAGAGTCAGCCATGGGAAGTAGCTCCTCAAGGACCCCAGCTTGAAGGGGAGCAGCTGAGATTCGAGGCAAGGTTAAACCCTCTGGGTTATCTAGCTAATAACAGCAAAAGCATGCTCTGATGTTTCTTCTCCAGACCCGTTAGTGGCTTTGTCTGCTGCAGAGCACAGGGAAAGTCAGAATTTGAGGTGGCTGTAGGAGAGGGGCTTCTCAGTATAGTCCGCCATACTGAGAACAGACAATCTGTTGGAAG
>NW_003852409.1:23062639-23064203 GCF_000181295.1 Otolemur garnettii | reverse complement strand
GTGCCCTGGGCATCACAGGGAAGGTACCACTAGAGAGTCTAACGAAGGTGAGCAGTGAGAGCAGTGGCCTGTGGGTGACCTTCCTAGATGCCCAAGTTGTCCATTTTCTTAAACCCTGCGGGTGTTCCCAGTCCTTCCAGGATGAAATCTTTAAGACTGACTGTGACCTCTAAGACCTGCTGTAACACAACCCCTATTATGTTCCCAGAATGAAGCTTCATTTTTTCCTCCTGCCGTGGGCTGAATTATGTCCCCTCAAATCCATTATGTTGAAGCCTCTATCCCTCATGCAACTATATCTGGAGATAGGGATTTTAGGAGGTACCACATAATTAAGGTTAAATTAGCTCGTAAGAGTGGGACCCTCATCCAAAAGGACTTGGCCTTATGAAAAGAGGAAGGTATCTGTCTCCCTTTCTCTCTCTCAGTAAGAAGGCAGCTGTCTACAAGGTAAGAAGAGAGCCCTCACCTAAACTGACTGTGCGAGCAACCCGATCTTGGACTTCCAGCATCTAGGGCTGTGAAAAAACAGATTTCATATTGTACAATCTAAGGAGAGTTTTGTTTTTAAAAAAGTTAAAGGTCTTACTTTGGGTTGATTTATAGATTCACAGGAAGTCATAGGAAATAATACAGATAGAGCCTCTGTATCCTTCACCCTGTTCCCCCAGTGGTACCATTTTATAATACATTAGTAAATGGTCACAAGTAGAACATGGACATTGATAACAGTCAGGTCTAGAGCATTCCAGCACCACCGGGATCCCTGCAGAGGCCCCTTTTGATTTGTTTTAATTGACATATAAACACTGTATCTATTTATGGTGGGTAACATGATGTTGTGATACACCTATGGGTTGTAGAATGGCTAAATCAGGCTAATGAAAATGTGTACCACTTCACATATTTACCTTGTTTGGTGGCAAGAACATTTCAAATCTATTCTCTCAGCAATTTTTGAATATACAATACGTTGTTATGAACTATAGTCACCAAGTTGGACCGCAGATCTCTTCAATTGATTCCTCCTATCTAGATAAAACTTTGTATCCTTTGACTAACATTGTCTCAATATCCAGTCCCCAACCCCTTAGCTTCTGTGATCACAATTCTACTCTCCGCTTCTATGAGCTCGACTTTCTTACAGTCCACGTATAATTGACGTTGTGTGGTATCTGTCTCTCTGTGCCTGGCTTATTTCCTCAGCACACTATCCTCCAGGTTCATCCATGTTGTGGTCAACAGTGGGGTTTCCTTCTTTTTTAAGGCTGGATAGTATTCCATTGTGCATAGAGGCCACATTTTCATTATTGCTTATGACCACTTTTAGCCACATATTCTAGGCATAAAGAATAATATGTAAATGACCAGAGGAGAAGAAGATCATTCTGGGTCCTAGCATTAATCCAGCAAGGAACAAAGCATGATAAGTGAGGAGGTGGCAGAATTATTTCTGGAGATACATGGACTAATATCTAGGATGACACCTTCTCGACTGTCCAGAAGGAAGCCATAAATAGAGAAGGGCATCTCATCTTGTAAAGAGATTTACATTTTGTGGGTC
>NW_003852409.1:23060727-23062355 GCF_000181295.1 Otolemur garnettii | reverse complement strand
TAACTTCCTAAGGATGAAAAATACCTTTCCATTATCCCTGGGATAATTCAAGCCCATTGCATAGGAAAACGTTATATATCTTTGTCACTACAATCTCAAGGGTGAGAGATTAGGATGTACGGTGCAGGGCAACCCAGTGTGGTTCTGCCAGAAACTTTCTAGGCCTGCTGATGAGCTGGGTTTCAGAACCCACATGAAGGCACCTAAAGCGTGGACTTCCCAAATGGGCCCCAGGAGAGGCATCAGGTTCCTGAGATTAGTTGAGAGAAAAAGAGACACCGAAAGAGGCAAGAGGAGGGCTTCTTTCCTTTGAAGTACAGGCCACAAACTCCCGATAACCTTGGGATAATATCAAATACTATTACTTAACATGTATTGAATTCTTACTCCATGCTAAGAACTGTGCTATCCTAACCTCACATCCTTCTTGCCTCCCTCTCATCTTTGTTGACGTGTTGATCTATTTTTAAGAATTTTGTGATGAAGGTGGAGCCTACATGACCAAGTGCACTTGTTGGAGCTATGTCAAGCATACGCTTTGATGGGTGTTCACATAAGTGCTGTGCAGGGGCCAGCACCCAGGTCAAGACACTGGCTTTTTCCTGTGAAGTTTCCTTTGGCCGTTCCCAGTTAGCATCCCACTCTTCTGACTTTAATCACCGTCTCTTAGTGTTCTCTGTTCTTGAATTTCATATAAATGGAAGCTTCCAGCATGCACTCTTCTGTGCCTGGCCTTTTTTGCTCAGCACAGCATCTACGAGCTCCCTCCGCACTACGCCTACCAGTAATCATCGTTTCTGTTGCTGTGCACTGTTCCATTGCAAGAACACACCACGGTTTATTTATTCCTTGTTCTGCTGATGGGTGGCTTCTCATTTGGGGTTGTTTGAATAATTTTCTGCTTTTTCCTTTATTTATATTTATTACTACTTAGCATACTAAATATCTTACTTTTTCATTTGTACCTTTATCCTCTAGCTAGAATATAAGTTCCATGAAGGCTGATAAGTTGTTTCTTTTTCTCTACATTTCCCATACCAAGAACAGTGCCTAGGATACAACAGACACTCAATAAATATAAGTTGAATGGATGAACAAGTGAATAAATTGCCTTATCGACCGTCATCTCTGGTGACAATTGTCCTCATTTGCCTGGGATATGGCCATTTAGCATGGAACGTCATGCATCCTGGAAAACCCCTTTGTCCTGGGCAAGCTTATGAAGTAGTTTTTATTGTGATTCCTGATTTTCAGATGAAGACTCTGGCTCAGAAACTTTCAGTGACTTGTCCAGTTATCCCACCAGGGATTGGTAGAGCCAAGACTCAAGCCCAGGTCTTTGATGCCAAAAATGGAATCTTTGCCCACCATGTTCTGAGAATGAGATCTTTTTGTAATAAGGATGACTTGTATCTACTAAGCTCAGGAAATCTGAGAGTTCACACATGTTGAGTTGATAGTCCTGGGCTTGAATACGAGGGTGGCCACTTGCTGTCATTGTGAGAGTGAGGGAGTCACTACAGCTCTTTGAGGCTTGTGTTGATGATAAGGGGATGTAAATACCTCCTTCACAGGAACTGTGAGGATTCTACAATTTGATGAATGGAAGCACTGAGCTCTAACCTGAC
>NW_003852409.1:23056172-23059776 GCF_000181295.1 Otolemur garnettii | reverse complement strand
CTTTTTAAAACTTACTACAAAGCTGTAATAATCAAAATAGTGTGGCAATGGCATAAAGACACATACAGACCAGTGCAATAGAATACAGAGCCCAGAAATAAACACACACGTGTGGTCAAATGGTTTTGGCAACAAAGGTGTCATGACCATTCAATGGGGGAAAGAACAGTCTTTTAAAAAAATGGTACTGAGAAAACTAGATATCCACATGAAAAAGAAGGCTGCTGAAACCTTACCCTCCATCATGTACAAACATGTCCTTACAATGGATCAAAAGCCTGTAAAACTTTTAGAAGAAAGAATAGCAAAAAATCTTCATGACATTTAATTTGGCAATTTTTTTTTTTTTTTTTGGTTATCACCCTCCCCAAGCACATGTAATAAAAGAAAAAAATAGATATATTGGATTTCATCAAAGCTAAAAATGTGTTTATTAAAAAACAGTATCAATAGAGTAAAAAAGTAATTCACAGGAGGATAAAGTATTTGCAAATCATATATCTGATGAATGGCTGATATTGAGAATATAGAATAAACTCCTACAATTCAACAACAAATAATCCAGTTTGAAAAAAAATGGACAAAAGACTTGAATAGACATTTCTCCAAAGAAGATGTACAGATGGCCAATAAGTACATGAAAAGATTGCTCATGTCACTAGTCAAATGCAAATCAAAATCACAATAAGATACCTCTTCACACTGATTAGCGTGGCTACTATTAAAAAAAAAAACAAACCAGAAAATCATCGTTGGTGAGAATGTGGAGAGATTGGAACCCTTGTGCAGCGTTGATGGGAATGTGAAATGGTGGAGCTGCTAGGAGAAACTATGGTGATTCCTCAAAAAGTTAACATAGCATCACTGTATGACCTGGTAATTCTGGTTAGGGGTATTTACCCCAAAGACTTGAGAGCACAGACTTAAAATAGATATTGTACACTTGTGTTCATAGTTGTATTATCTGCGATAGCTGAAATGTCGCATTATTCACAATAACTCACATGTTCATCCGTGTGTGAGTAGATAAACAAAATGTGGTATGTACATATAGTGGAATATTATTTAGTCATAAAAGGAATGAAATTCTAATATATGCTACGATGAGGATGAACCTTGAAGACGTTATACCAAACAAGAAAAGCCAGAAACAAAAGGACAAATATTGTATGATTCTGCTTACAGAAATAAATACCTATAATAGTGGAATTTATAGAGACAGGAAGTAGAATGGCGGTTGCTAGGGGCTGGGGGAAGGGGAGTGGAAGGTTATTGTTTAATGTGGACAGAGTTTCATTCTGGGATGATGAAAAGATCCTGGAGATGAATGATGTTGGTGGCTGTTAAACAATGTGGATGTACTTTATGCCACTGAAGGGTACCCTTAAAAATGGTTAAAGTGATCCATTTTATGTCATTATATGTTACCATGACAAAAAAGTACCTAGTTACTTCAATAAAACATTTACTTAAAAATGTCTTCCCTAGGGACCACTGTGGGTCTAATAGATGGGGGTTGGGGGATGGATGAAAAACCTCACCCTGGTCAGGCTGGTCAGGGTCACGCCTAGTATTGAGAGAAGGACAAATTTTATCCACATGGACACATTACGGCTCTATTTTTCAAATTTTGGATTGGGAGCCTTTCTTTAGTGGTCATGAAATCAGTGTAGGGAGTCTCTGACCTGAATAGAATCGAATAGGAATTACCAGATGTTGTAGCACAGTAGATGGGGCTGACTGTGTCTGAATTCTGGCTCTGCCAGTCTCTGGCTGTTACTCAGACCATAGGCAAGTTACTCGAGGGAATTTGGGCCTCACTTTTCTCATCTGTAAAATGGGGAGAATAATGGTAGCTATTTCAAAAGGTTGAATTAATATTTATAAAGTGTTTAGTACATAGGATCTACTAAAGTGTTTGCAAATATTGACCCATCATATTTTGTAGTGCTTAATGCTCCTGTTTTTCCCATTTATCGATACCTACCCATGTACAGCACTGTGATGTAGAAGACAGCTCTTTCTGTGAATTGTGTATTTCCTACTCTGGTCACCCAGATGATGCCTCTTGTAGGCAGTGTCTGGGATCTCACTCTGTCACCTCCCTCCCCTGAGCTGGGTGCTGCTGTTGGCTTCCCCCCAGTACAGGTGAGAGTGTGAAGACTCCCAGGAGTGGGGAAGTTGTGTCAGAAATGATGACCAAGGACCTCAGCCCTGGTGCTCTGTGTCTGTCACCCAGAGGTGAGAACAGCCTCTGTTCCAGCACGGGCTTCGTGGGAGGTGAGTCAGCTTCTTCTTCACCCAGGCCGTCTCCTTAGGGGTGGTGAGTCAGGCTGTGGAACAGCTTTTTCACTTCAGATTCGTGTGTTGATGTGCACATGCCTTTCCCCTCTGAGACTTACGCTTGTTGTCATTTTTCCTTTTTCCTCCCAGCAATAAAATCTAATCTAATTTCCAGTATGTTTAACTGACATTTTATTTCTAGAGTTGGGTCCTGAAGATCCAGGCCTAGGAGTTGCCCTAATGTCTATACTGACCGCAGCAAATGAATAATAAAGATGAATCTCGAACTGGCTATGAAGATGGGAGGATGAGGACTGTCACCTGGGTAGGGGTCAGGGTTTACTTCAAAGGCAAGGTGCAACAGAGATGGTCGGGGACAATAAACCTCACCTCTGACAGTAGAGACAAAACGCTGCCCCTCCGTAGGGACAATGCCTTCTTCATTTCAGAGCTGTCCCATATTCACAGAGTAGCATACTGTCAGGGTGAGAGGGATCCCAAGGACCTAGTGAAAAGATGCATGCCCATATATAGCAGAAACAGGCCACACTGTCCTAATAGATTGTCACTGCTGAATGCCTATGACATGCTGAAGTATCTTTAATCTTCACCTATACAAGCTTTCAGTACGAAGTTACATATAATCTCATTTAATAAGAGAGGGCAGGCTCGGCACCTATAGCTCAACCGGCTAAGGTGCCAGCCACGTATATCTAAGGTGGCGGGTTCGAATCCCCAGCCTGGACCCACCAAACAACAATGACGGCTGCAACCAAAAAATGGCCGGGCATTGTGGTGGGCGCCTGTAGTCCCAGCTACTTGGGAGGCTGGGGCAGGAGACTCGCTTGAGCCCAGGAGTTGGAGGTTGCTGTGAGCTGTAATGCCACGGCACTCTACCCAGGGTAGAATAAAAAAAAAAAAAAAAAAAAAAAAAAAAAAAAGAGGTCATTGAGGCTCAGAGAGGTTTATTAACTTTCCTAAAGTCACACAGCTACCAAGAGCCATAGTTGGGATTTCAACAGTGTGTCTAACTCTAGGACCTCCAGGTGGGCTCCTTGTTTCAGCAAGTTTAGTATTACCTAGGAACTTATTAGGAATGTAGAACCCAGACCCCCCCACCATTTCCAGACTTTTGAATCGGAATCTTCCCTTTTAATAAGATGAAGAAAAGGCACCTGAAAGACTGAGAAGCATGAATCTAAAGGATTTTCCTTCCCGTGGCTGTGTCTCACAGTCTAGCTGTTACTAAATAAACAGACTCATTAACTAACGAGCAGATAGACCTACTCCCAGTTGAAATCCAGGGTTCAAGAGTGATCTT
>NW_003852409.1:23006968-23055428 GCF_000181295.1 Otolemur garnettii | reverse complement strand
CTGAGCTGCCCTGGGAGTACCTTCTGCCCAGATCTGAGACTCAGCCACCTCTACAGAGTTGTTTTCTGAGCTGGTGTTGGGAGTACAAACCCCTTTTGCTCTCAGACCTCTGAACCTATCTAGGCACGTGCAGAGACGGGGCTGTTGTGGGGGACAGGACCTCCTTTTCAGGAAAGCCCCAGTACCTACCTACTTACTCACGGCTTCTCAGAAATCCTTCCTTCTGCGTTGGCAACAGAAAGCCTTGTTCTGCCTCAATGTTTTTCCCCTGAATCAAAATTTATGTCCTGGCTCTCACAGGGTCTCTAGGCTTTTAAATCTTTTCTCTGCATTCTAGTTTGATATCCCTTCCCTGCAGCAGTGAATGTCTGGGAGACCAGCCACCTTTCTGCCTGGGTGGAGAGGGCTAAGCATGGTGGGCAGCCAGGAAATATGGGCTGAAAAGATCTTAGGTTATAATTTAAAGTATTATCTCATTTAATCCTGCAAGTCTGCAAGTGAGTTAATATTCGCTATGATTGCTACTCCCATTTGAAAGTTGGGGCCACCGAAGCATGAAAAGGCAAAGAAATTTCCCAAGGACACAGAGTTAATAAAATCTGGAGCCATAACTCAAACTCCACAATCTGAACCAGGTCTAGAGCCCAAGAATGTGAGTCAGAGCATGAAGGGTTGAATCTTAGTGCAGCCACTCCCCAACTGTGTGTCTCTGGGCAAATCTCTTAACCTCCCTCAGCCTCTGTTTCTTTATCTTCTAAATGAAGAAGGTCACTTGGGTGAAAGTTTAGAAAAAGGCCAATGTAAGGAAGAACTAGATAAGAATTCCAGGTACTAAGCTGTAAGTGGAGAGCCCAAGTGGCTTTGGAGAACGATTAGCCACAGCTGCTGCTCCGTAAGGTAGTAATTACAGAAACTTCTAGCACATGTAATGGCTCAATAAAATTTGGTTATTCTTATCATTTTGCCATTATATCTTCTTCCAGGCAAATAGGAGACAGCACCATTTAAAGTACTAGAGCGTTAGAGTAGCAGGATGTCATAATTGAAAGAAAGGGACTGGAAACCATCCACTCAAACCTCCACATTTTTACAGATGGAGAAACTGAAGCCCCGGGAGCAAAAGAATTACCCAATGGCATAGTTTGGTGCCATGAAAAAGAAGAAGGACTGATTTTGGTGAACGGTAAACAGTAAATTTTGTAGATAGATGCCTGCGGCCACTCAGGTGGGATGTCCAGCAGCAGCTGGACTTCAGGCTTTGGCTCAGCAGACACACCTGAGCTAGAGCCTCAGCCCGAGGAGTTGCTGGTATTTGGTTAGCCACGGAGGTGTGCGGATCGGTAAGAAAGCAAGGATGGGCAGTTTGGGGACTCACTATCATTTAAGAGGGAAGCAGAAATAGTGGCCATTGTGGAGTTCTAAGAAGGAGACAGCATCAGAAAATCAGAGAAAGCTGCCAGAAAAAGAAAATGCAGCTTTCTGTTGCAAGAGGAATGATCTTGAAGAAGCCAGCGGGAGATGGGAAGGCGAGGGAAGGAGGTGAGTCGGGGGGCAGCATTTAGTCACGCCTAAGCAGGGGCTTCTGACGTGTCCCTGAACATGACCAACCCTGCGACGGTTAATAACGTCCACTGTCTGTCGAGGATCATGACGATAATTAACTTCATTGAGCACCTTGGGCCTTGGAATTATAATCAATTATTCACTCCCCCACTCCCTTTGTTTGGTTTGAAAAAAAATTGAGCTTTATTATAAATTGTCTTTATTTCCTGCCATGGAATCAGAAATGAACCAGGTTGACAGTTCCCCGATCAGCAAGGTTTTGGCTACACACCCACATACGCAATCGTTTTCTTGGAAGCTCAGACCGTGAGCTGGAAGAGGTCTCGCAAGGTAAATCAGTTGGCTGCTCACCCAGGGCAGGAATCTCTCTGTGGCGTCTGTGGCTAATGGTTCTCCAGAATCCACCTGGGCTGTCCACTTGTGGTTTAGTACCTGGAATTCTTATCTAGTTCTTCCTTACATTGGCCCTTTTTAAAACTTTCACCCAAATGACCTAGATCTGGCCCCTGGAGTCACATTGAACCATTATTTTCTCATTATTGCCCTTTCAAATAAGGGCTTTTCCTTATTTGAAAACATCTCTCATGTTACCCCTTTGGCCTCCTTTTCCTTCCATCTCTGTTCTGTCATGCTTGGAACATTCCTTTGGCCTCATGAGCCATATGGGGCAGGCACTGAAGGATGCCCTGGCACCTGCCCAGCCTCTGCAGATGTGGTCTTGAATCAACCCAGGCAGTTGCTTGGATTGCTCATTACTTTTTCAACCTTGACCTCTTTAGCTGACTCTGTTCTTTTAGAGTTCTCATCTTAGATTTTACTCAACTGATTGTTAATTCGAAGTCTGGCTTCCCTGCATGTCAGCTGGGTGATCTGTGAAAATTTCTTAAACTAAAGCCCCATTTTTAAAATGAAGATAATAATTGTGCCAACCTCATAGGATTATTGTAAAGAATAAATGAGACAGGCTAGGTGCTCACACCTATAATCCCAGCACTTGGGAGGTTGAGGCGGGTGAATTGCCTGAGTTCACAAGTTTGAGACTAGCCTGAGCAAGACTGAGACCCTGTCTCGAAAAAAAAATAGCTGGGCATTTTGACAGGCAGCTGTAATCCCAGGTATTTGAGAGGCTGAGGCAAGAGGATTGCTTGAACTCAAGAGTTTGAGGTTGTGGTGAGCTAAGATGCCACAGCACTCTACTGAGGGTGACCAAGTGAGACTCTGTCTCAAAAAAAAAAAAAAAAAAGAATAAATGAGACAATGTATATAAAGAATTTAATATTTGATAAAACTCAGATTAGCTGTCACTGATGGATTTATCTTAATTTAACTAGTATTTATGCTTAATTACTATGCACCAGTGCTATTCCAAGTATTTGGAAATACTAACTCATCTAGCTTAATCACTTTGGATAAGTACTATTACATCTTTTCTATGGATGAGGAGCCTGAGATGTAAAGTAAATTATCTCATATTGTGCTAATACTTAGTGTTGTGGTATCAGTTAGCTTTTGCTTCATCACAACCAACGACAAAACTCTGATGGATCCTGCTGGCTTGGGCTCCACTGCCCGGTGGTGCTGGTCTTGGCAGGGCTCACTCGTGTGTCTGTATTTTGGGGACTCTGCTCTAGGTTGGGTTTGGCGGGGGGACTGAGCTCTGTGTCATGTGTGTCTTTATCCTCCCCCTTGGACCAGTGGGCTACCCAGGGTACACCCTTCTCCCAAGAGCGAGCAAGCCAGTTACACACTGGTTCCTCCAGACTCTGCTTCCTACATCTGCAAACATCTCAGATGGTCCCTAACAATCCCTACTTCCTGCCACTCACACCTTCAGGTAATCCTCTCCCTCTGAATATGAATAGGACCCCTGGCTTGGTTCTAACGGACAGAATGTAGAAAAAGTAATGGACTGTCACTTTTGTGATTATGTTACAAGAAATTATGACTTCTGTCTTGCTAGCAGGTTCTCTTTACTGTCTCTTTGGCTATATGCTTTGGTAAAGTGTCCACTCCAAGGGATGGAGGGCAGCCTGGATCCAACGGCCTGGCTAGAACTGAGCACCTGAGCTTGGAGGTGGACTCTTGAGAGGACTACAGGTTTTCTGGCCTTTTTTTTTTTTTTATCATAGCTCTGTACAGTGTAGGACCCTGAAGCAGAGGACCCAGGTAAACTGTGCTGAGACTCCCGATGCACAGAAGCTGTGAGGTAATAACATTTGGGGGTAACTTCTTACACAGCGATAGATAATTAATATGCATTCCTTTGGCCAGAGCAAGTCACATGGGGAATTATACCCTGTGTATAGTGAGATAGCATTGCAAAGTTACAAGAGAAATGATGCGGAGACATGGAGAGGGGGAGAGAGGGAGAGATGGAGAATTGGGGTCAGAAATGCAATTCACCACAAGCATCGACTCCGTGCCAGGAGATACAGACACAGGAGACAAAGAGCTGAATAAGACCCCTGCCTTGGCCTTGGGGAGCTCATGAGCTAGTGAAAGAGCCAGAGCGGCCTTTTGACATCTGAGTAATAATTTACTCAATGGGCACGGGACACTAATTCTATGCGGAGCTTCCTGCAAATGGCACCACCTTACCCAGAAATCGACAGAGGGACTCTTGAAGTTCTGGGAGTATCTGGGAACTCTCAGGAGTGGGGAGAGCTCAGGGGCTTTGCAAATGCAGCTTCAGTGGCCTCAGCTCTTGTCAGCGCCAAGTGGAGACCTGCAGGCGATGAAAGTCATCTGTCCAATAAACAGGTCTGGGCAACCATGGAAACCGAAGCCTCATCCATCACTGGCAGCGTTCAAATGAACAGGAGGTGGTTTGGCTGGGGAGGAGGACTGGAGGGAAGGGACAGATGTGAGGGACCTGATACCACCAGGGGAAATGGCAGTGTATGCTGTTTACTTCGTCTGTGCTGGGCACTGTGCCGGGTGCCACTGCATGTCAGCAGCACGATGGCTCTATAAAGGAGGCATTCTTGTCCCCATTTTGTAGATGAGAAGACTGAGGGCCAGAGAGTGAAGTCACTTACTCAAGGACACACAGCTCCTAAATGGTGGAGCCAAGATTTGAACCCAGGGTCATCTCATGCCAAGCCACTGTTCTTTCCATAGGGTGACCTTTCAGGTCATCTTCCTCTTACCTTCTGTTCACCCTGATCCTAAGATTCTGGAACACCAGACAAAGAGTCTGATAGTCCCACATTGTCATTGCTATTGTCACGACTCCTTCTGTGATTTCAGCCAAGTCACTCCCTTTCTGTAAACCTGGTTTTCCCATCTGAAAAAGGACAGGTTTGGATTTTGTCTGGGATGTCAGATAAGTTTTATTTTGCCTGCCAGCTCCGACCAGCTGGCAGTTGCAGCCTGACATGCGATATTGATGAGGTCCATGAAGCTGGGTTTGGATTCAGTGGGAAGGAGTGCAGTGCTGGGTCAGGGAGGTCTGCGCTGGGTGTAGCACAGGGGAGTAGGTGATCTCCAAGTTCCTCTGAAGTTCTTTGAGGGTGTGACTCTCTTCTTCTCCAGTCTTCTTTTTCTTATTGGGTTTTTAATCAGTCAAAGTCAATCAAGAGAGGTCCCATCTGCCTCTGCTGAATATTAAACTGATGTATGTAAATAGCAAGCTGGCTGGATGGCTCACAGATCTGCGGGGGGACGAAACCTACACAAAGACCCATATGTCGCTGCTCTGATGGCACTGTTCTACTGCTGAGCATAAAACCCCATCTGTGGTGGGTGACCTGTGAGAGCACTGAGGGCAGTGTTTAACCCCCAAACCATCAACTAAAGGGCCATAGATCCCCACTTGAACTGTCAACTTTTGGATGTTGCCCAGACTGCACCTTTCAACCTGGAATTTGGCCAGTGGAAAATGTGAACCCTCAGGTGCCCAAGTTCAGGTTTGAGCTCCCCACCTAGAACATACACAAGGGAAGGCACCTTTTTAGGCCCTGGGGCTGGGGGTAAGGGCAGCTTTCCTGCTGGTCCCTGTGTTCTATGTTTCCACTGCTTTGGCCACAAGCAGCAAGACTGAGGGCCTGAGGGTCATCATTTGCCCCAACCTGGTGACACAATGCACCATACTGGGGACCCTGTGAGGTTGTCCTAGAGTGCACAGTCCACCCTGTGATGTTAACCCCACAGTGCTAGGGCACTGCCTGTGCCCTTTGCCTCCCTATGCTACTGATTCCTCAAGCTCATAGGGACAGCAGTGGGGGGGGGGGACACATAGCAAAGCCACTTGCCAGCCCTGGGCTTCCCAAAAGGAGAGAAAAGACCCCCTCAGGGATCACCAGAGATGCAGTCCCCTTGAAGACACATGTTGATGGCTTATGAGAGATGATTGTATCAAGAAACACTTTTAGTCAATCAAAAACTTGCTGACTCTTGCTTTATTAAGTGATTATTGGTCTGAAGACACAAACAGATTGGGTGCTTCAGCTGGAAAAGCATTTGGGTCACCTTCATCAACAGCTTAAAGAACTAGGGGGTAGGGGGCAGCCTCTGCAGGCTGCGGGGTGTGTGCTCTGCGCTCTCCCCAGGGGTCAGGGTGCTTAGCACAGCAGAAAGTTCCCTACTTGTAGATTTCATGTCTGGGGGGAAAAAGGGGTCCAACTTCCTTTTTCTTTTTTCTTTTCTTTTCTTTTTTTAAAATTATACATCAAATTTCTAAGGTTGGGCATGGTGGCTCACAACTACTATCATAGCACTCTGGGAGGCCAAGGATTTCTTGAGGCCAGGACTTTGAGACCAGCCAGAATAAGAACAAGACCTTGTCTCTAGAAAACATAAAAAAGATATCAGCCATGGGCAGTGCCTGTGGCTCAAGGAGTAGGGCACTGGCCCCATATATCGGAGGTGGTGGGTTCAAACCCAGCCCCAGCCAAAAACTGCAAAAAAAAAAAAAAAAAAAATCAGCCGAGTGTAGTGGTGTGTACCTGTAGTCCTGCTACTTGGGAGGCTGAGGCAGGAGGATCATTTGAGCCCAGCTTCTGAATCTAAGAGAGTTTTGTTTGTGTAGCTGCAAATGGTGTGTTAAGTAAGGGGATTGGTTGGATGGAGCTGGCTCCAGTTAGAGGTTATAAAAATCACAAGGGAGAGAGGTATGGAGAGAAATGGGGCTTTCTTAGGCAACAGGCTAAAAGTAAAGGGAAGTCCATAGGCAGATGTCTGCCTAGTCAAGCTCATTACCAATGTCAAGTTACCAGTGGTGAGTGGGAAGAAGGGTCTTTTCTCTCCTGCCCGTCTGGAACCCCATCCTGCTCTAAATCAGCACTGAATCACTCTACCCTCAACTCAGATTGACACTTATTTCCTTCCAGATGATTCCATGTTTTATACACATGTGTACACAGATTCTCACTGTATCTTTAACTGGGCTCATTTTGCCTTGTAAACTGCTTTTTCCATTTGCCTCTATGGTCAAATATGGCTTGCTGTTTTGGGGTTCACTTTTCTTGCTGTCCTTTGGAGCTATGCTGCAAAAATAATACTTTCAATGCTGTTATAAATTTGACCTCTTTTATTTCAACCTCTAAATCACCCCTGCAAACTGATAGTGTTAGTTGCTTTTGAATCTCGGGATTCAGTTGTGCTCAGTGTTGGCTGGGTATGAATTGCTCCAATGGGCTTATTTGCACCTGAGCTTCTGGAGGGGTCTTTGGACTGGGAACAGGCCTCTGCTTGCTTTCTTCCTGAGAGCAGGAGGCTTCAGCCAAAGAAAGGACATTGAAATCAGCTGGAAGAGATCCACCTGGCAATGATCCTTCCACTGCTAAGAGTAAAGGGGTCAGCTCTCAGAATCCAACAGGAGTGCCAGAGACCCAGCCTGCAGCCCGGCTTTGTTCCCCACAGAGCTATCATCGGGGAGACGATTGTTGCTGCTTCTCTTTTGAAGGTGCCTTTCTCATGAAAGAGGGAGAACTGGTCTGGAGGAGGGGACAAGAAGATAGGAGGAAGAAAACAGTCGAGGAACGGACAAAATGTTGAAGTGGGAGTTTGGGAGGGTGTGACACTGGAGTGGTTGGTAGGTTTATTGTGACATTCTTCCCTGAAGAACATTGTGACTTTCTTCCCTGCAGCCCAGTGGGCGTGGGCAATGTTTGCTGATTGAATAAGTGAATGAGTAAGGGAGTGCTGCCAGGTTCCATGGGATTCCTGGCCGGTGATTCTCCTTTCTCTACTCCCTTCCCATACTGAGCTCAGGCAGCTTTTTCTCCCGAAAAAGAGGTGGCAACTCAAAGTCATGGAAAGAGCATCAGTTTTGGAATCAGGCAGTCTTTGTTCACTCATTCACCTGAGCTTTTTGAAGCTTTGAGTTTCTGCATCCATAAAATGGGAGGAATAACAGGGTCTACACTGGGCAGAGTCACTGTGAAGGATCGATGAGAAAATGATATGATGCACTGGGTACTTTTGAGACTTGAATTTTCATAGGAATTGTTAGGCAGTTAGCTAGATATGAACAGGTGGGTGACATATATGGTTAGGCTATTTTGAATTAGTTTGGGTGAAGCTGACCTGGACTATTTTGGGAATGAGGCCTATTAAGACCTATTAGGTGGGTTTTTTTCAATACCTTGCTTGTAGGTTGTTTTGAGAACAGTTAAGCTCTTGGGAGACTCTTGGAAGTAGCTGATACTACTCAAAGTTGTGCATAAAAACGCAAACTGTGCTTTGCACAGAGGCTGTACTCACTAGGATGGGGCCTGGCTTGCTATGCAAGTCATTAATAAACTTTCTTTTTCTTTCTTTCTGGGTGGTGCCTGTGGCTCAAGGAGTAGGGCACTGGCCCCATATACCAGAGGTGGTGGGTTCAAACCCTGGCCCTGGCGAAAAACTGCAAAAATTAATTAATTAATTAATTAATCATGTAAAAAAATAAACTTTCTTTTTCTTGCTAAAACTTCACTTGCTCTTTTTAATTATTTTGGTGACTATCCTGAGCCACCGTGCTGCTCTAACCAAATCACCTAGAGTTTCTGGTTTAGTAGGCTTGGTAGGAGGCCCTAGACCCTGCAGACCTAACAATATCCCATGTGATGCTGATACTGCTGCATTTGAGCTACCTCTTAAATAAATCACCTCCCCCCCATGTCTTCCCTTCCCTTACTCTTTGCTGGTCCATTGGAGCCTTCCCAAATGTGGTGTTTCCAAATGATCCTCCCATGAAGACCCACCCCCTGCCTTGCCTCCCCTTCCCCATCCCCCAGGGCTCGTATCTTCTTCCCCACAGCCCTTACAGCAGACTCCCACTTGGCTCAGTATGTCTGATCATGGGGAGTTCAAGGCTTGGGACTCAGCCTTCTGGATGTTTCTCCGCAGCATCACTGCCTCTTCTTCCCGATGTTAAAAGACTCTCTGGCTACTCCTCCTGGAGCAGGCACAGGGAGTCCTGAACTGGGATGGGCTGGAAGAACCTGCTGGGCACAGAGGACAGCCCTGAGGCCGAGCCCCATGAGTGCGGGGCTCCTGGCTAGGTATTTTAACTGGAGTAGGTCCACGGGTCTGTCTGGAGCCCAGTTTTCTCTCTTACTACATTCCACAAGAGAGGGTTGGATTTGATGAGTGGCTGTCAAACTATGTTTAAAGGAACTCTCGGGTCCCAAGGGAGCTCCAGTAACCCAATCCAGAGTAAAAATATAAGTTCTTTAAAAAAACCCAGTAAGAATCATAGCTAACAGTTCTATCATATTCCGTTTCCAGGCACGTCCTCGAGGCTGCCCATGCTTTCACGTATTTGATTCTCATACCAACACTGGTGTGTAATTATCCCCATTTTTTAGATGAAGAAAGTGAGTCTGAGAGAGGTTAAATGGCAGGTTCAAAGTCCCACAGCTGGTTCACAGATGGTGCTCTTAGCCTCCATACCGTCTCTATACCATAGAGCAGGCAAGTTCAAATGTGCTGCTTTCTGAACTTTAACACATTTTGTAGGATGCAGGGGCATTTGCTCAGCAGCCATCAGGGCTTTGGCCTTCTGCAGCTCCTTTCCCCCATGTGCACGCTCAGCCAATGACTTCTATTCCTACTCTACTGAGAAAATACACTGCTCACAAAAGACGTTTCACTTCTCCCCTGCCTACCACCGACCTGCACTGGGGTCAGTTACTTTGTTAACACACACAAACTCATTATAAATGAGTCTTCAGTTAGTGAAATGGCAACTGCAAGTGTCTCTCTAAAAATTGCTCCTGCGTATGTCTGCTCCTATGAAAGTTTATTACTACCGTGTTTCCCCAAAAATAAGACACTGTCTTATATTTATTTTTTCTCAAGAAGACACACTAGGGCTTATTTTCAGGGGATGTCTTCCTCTCTATGCCAAAATGCATGGCGTGGCTATGCAGATAGGCTGCGTAGCCATGCCCATCACTAGGTCTTATTATCGGGGTAGGGCTTATATTTAACAAATGCATAGAAATTCTGCTAGGGCTTATTTTTTGGGTAGGTCTTATTTTTAGGGAAACACGGCACCTGCATATATACTACTGCAGTGCTCAAGGGCTGAGCAAAATGTTTTTCTAAGGTCAATTAAAATTCCTGGCAAACTCAGGTGCGTCTCAGGTACCTGCTCCCTTCAAGGAGTCATAGTTGGTTGTGCACAGTGCATCACACCATGGTGTGATAATATCATGTTACTGTACATTTTGGATACTCCTTGACTGACTTTCAGTTGTCACAGCACTGACAGCTGATGACGTGTCAGGAGGAAAATTGAAACTTACTGTTCAGCCTCAACATACATACATATAAAAAAAGGTAAATTAGACTGGAAATTTTGAGAGTGTATCCAGCAGAAATGGGCCAGGTAAGATTTAACAAATGATTTTGTTTGATATCTCATAAAAAGTTTCATTTCCCAAATGTTTTTGGCAGACCAATTGAGCTGGAATTTTAACCCACCGAAGAACCCATTTGCTGACTGCCTCGAACCGTATAGGTAATAATAATAGCTCACATTTACTGAGAGGTTTAAATGTACCAGGTACTATTCTAAATGCTGTATGTACATTAGCTCATTTAGTGTTGACTTAAGGACCTGGTGAAGGAACTGAAGCACAGAGAGGGAAGGGAACTTGCTCAAAGTCACACAGCCAGTGAGGGATGGGGTCAAGGATTTGTGACCAGGCATCTTGTCTCCAGAGTCCATGCCTTTGGTTCCTGTCCTCATAGTTATTTGTCATAACCACAGACCTGCTCATAACCAATTCTGTGCCTACTAGGTGCTGCCCCAAAGCAGCTGAATATAGCTAGAAAAGAAGCGAACAGTGTGCTGACTACCTGCCGTTTAATTCATGAGCGCCAGTCTCCCCCGGGGTCTTACACTGCCTGGCAACCACAATCTGTTTCTCTGGTCCACTTGCTCTCCCTTTCATCTAGTTGATTTTTTTCACATTTTCTTCCTCCTTGAACCTCCAACACCTTCTCCCTCTCCCTTGTTCTCATCTGATGACCAAGTTCTCATTTCCTAGAGGCAGTAGGAGCAATCTTCCATGGTTCTAGCAATCTTCCAGTCTGCTGCCCTGCCTCGGTGTGCTGGTGCCTTCCCTCCGCCCTGTCTCTGTAGGGGCACTGCCCTCCCCCTCCACGCTCATCCAAGGACGTGGTTTCACTGATTCTTCTCTCTCCCTCCCACATCATAACACATTCCCTCTCTCCTGGATCCTTGACATCAGTGTACAAACATGCCAAGATCTCTCCTGTGTTAAAACAGGCAAAAACAAACATCCCAACTCCACCTCCCTTTTCAGCTGCCATTTCATTTCTCTGTTCTCCTTTAGAACAAAAATTCTGGTAAGACTGGGAAGGTCCAGCTCTCTCTTTCTTTTTTTTTTATTGTTTGGAATTCACTGAGGGTACAAAGAAAGGTTACACCGATTGCATTTGTTAGGTGAAGTCCCTCTTATAATTGTGTCCCGCCCCCAAGAGGTGTGCCATATACCAGGACCCCCCAAACTCCTCCCTCCTCCCCTCTCCCCGCTACCTCATTCCCATACCCTGCAACATGCATTAGCTCATCCACTGCCTTCATATTAGAATTGGGTACATCGGGTTCTTGCTTCTCCATTCCTGTGATGCTTTACTAAGAAGAATGTGTCCATCTTTATTACCACTCCAACCCTTCTCCTCTATTTCCTTCTTAACAATAGCTGGGTCAGCCTTCTCCTATGACTCCATAAACACTTGACATATCAAGGTCACCTATGACCTGTGACCTCTGCTTGGCTAAAGGTCTGTTTCAGGCCACTCTTATTTATCCCGTCAGCATTTAATGCAGCTAAGCGCTTCTTCCTTCTTAAAGCACGTTCCTCTCCTGATCTCCCATCCCCATGCCACCTGCTCCTTTTCGGCCTCCTTCAGATTCATTCTCCCTCCCTAGCCTCTTACTGTAGGGAATCCCCAGCCTCAGTCCTTACACTCCTGCTGAGTCCACTCCTGCTGCTTGGGTGACTCTGGCCATCTCCCTTGAACTTTAAGCACCATCTGCAGTAAATGACTGTCCAAATGATATTTCCTGGCTGAACCACTTCCCTAACTCCATCTTTCCAACTTCACTTACATTTCTAATGGGAATCATGGAGTTCACTCTCCTAAACCAAACTCCTGATCCACAGCCACCCAAATCTACTCCTTCCTTCCTTTTTCCCATCACAGGGAATGGCAGCCCCGCCCGACTAGATGCTGGTGGGGTGGAGGGGATGCAAGCACCTTGGAAGCATCCTCCACTCCTCTTCTTTCATACCCTACATCCAATCAGTCAGAATCTCCCATAGTTCTAGTTTCAAAACACATACAGGATGCAACTACTTCTCCATGTCCACCACCGTGGGTCTGAGCCACCAGCCATGCGTCCGAGATCATTGTAGATACCTCCTCTTCTTCCTGCTTCCATCTTTGCTCCCCACACTCTATTCTCAGCCCAACCTCACAAGTGATGCTATGAGAATATAAGCTACTCTCTACTTAAAAGTCTCCAATGGCTTTCCTTGTATGTGCATAGAAGCCAAAGCCATCGTAACGGCCTAGGTGGCCCACCTCAATCTGTTCCACCCCATCCCATGCCCTCCTGTCTTCTGATCAGTTTTATTTTATTTTTTAATCTTTTTTATTAAGTCATACACATAGATCATGAATACATTTATGCATATGTGGGGTACAATGTGTTGACTTTTTAATGCAATTTGGAGCACTTACATCAAACTAATTAATATAGCTTTTGCCTCATTTACTTGGTTGTCTTATTGTGTTAAGACATTTATGTTCTGTACTTGATAGATTTGACTTGTACCCTTGCAATATGCTCCATAGGTGTGGTCCCACCGTTTATCCTCCCTCTATCAGATCTCTCCCCCCTCCCGTCCCACTCCATTTCTCTCCTTCATCCTAGGCTATAGTTGTGATCTATCTTTCATAAGAAAGTGTGAGTAAATATAAATTGGTTTTATAGAAGTATTAAGTACATTGGATACTTCGTCTTCCATTCTTGAGATACTTTACTTAGGAGACTATGTTCCAGGTCCATCCATGTAAACATAAAAGAGGTAAAGTCTCCATCTTTTTTAAGGCTCACAGTATTCCATGGTATACATATACCACCATTTATTAATCCATTCATCTGACCAGTTTTAGTCACTCACTCTCAGCCTTCTTCCTCTTTCCAGAGCTGGTCAACAGGTGTCTCTCCTCTCTCCAGGGCGGTGGCACTGGCAAGATTCCTGCCCCAGCCTTGGGACTGACTGGCTTCCACCCTCCTATAGACTTGTGCACAGACCTTCTAAGTGAGGAGCCCTTGACCTATTTCAAATTGAACCAGCCTTGACTCCAGAGTCCTTTGCCCTTGTTTCTGCTTTATTTATTTCAGATAACACTCATCATCATGCTATAGATTTCACTTATTCATCTCTCACATACGAAAGTTTTAAGCTTCAAAGGGAGATGAGTGCCTTGGTTGTACTCCCTTCCATGACTCTGGTGCTTAGAATAGTACATAACCCCCTGTAGGTGCTCAGGAGGTATTTGTTGAATAAATGGGTGCGTGAATGAACCTCCGTGTTGTGTATATGAGCTGCATAGGATATTTTGTATAATTCAACTGTGTCTCTCTAGCTCCCTTTAAGCATCTGAATCACTTTGAAAAATAGTCAAAGATTGCAAAGCCATCTTTACTTTTTCTCCTCCTTCTTCTTCTTCTTCTTTTTTAAACCTGTCAGCATTTGCAGCTACTCATCTGAGTAAATAGGGTTTTCAAGGTACTGTACAACCAAAACTAATGAAAATTATCTGGCTGTTTTGATAAACACAAATAATGTGAAGTCAAGGGGTTATGGATGACAATTGCGGTTTTGTATCAACCTGAGCATCCAATTTGTTTAATCAAAACAGCCTTGTTCTCATTGACTGACTTTATAATAAGTAAAAGTTATCATCTGTACGCATAAAATAAATTCACCCAAACAAAACATTGCTTTAAAAAACTGGCTTTATATATTGCATCCCATGCAAGATTTCAAAAGCAGCTTACAATAAGTATAAAAACCAATGACTTAGAACATAACCTCTAAGAGATCTCTCTTTGGGGTCGGGCTGAAGCTGAGCTGGTCATTGTCTGGCTCAGCTAGTGAAAGTATTTGCATTTCCTCTGTTCCGTGACTCACTGGTTCACTTATTTCTTGTGACACTGGCCTCAGATTAGGTCTCCAGAGGATCCTGACTCCCCCCTTTTCTCTCTATCCCAGACTACACCTTTCTGCTCAAACTTTGAGAAATGTCTCTCATTTGCATAATTTAACATCATGGATGTTTACTCTTGACATGCCTAGAAAGCACTGGAACTGGAGCATATCTAAGTTAGAAGGATTCTGTGGTTCAGGTGGGGCCCAGAGAGGGAAAGCAACTTGCTCAGTGTCACACAGATTCAGAGGCTAAGCTGGATCTGGAATTCAGGTCTCAGGGACTCCAGCCCAGAGCTCTTTCTACCATATCATCAAGCATCCCTTTTCACCATTTGGGACTCTAACTCATGCCTGAAGCTCTTTGTTAAAGACTGACTTATTTTTCCTTTTCTTATCTTTCTCTCTCTCTTTTTTTTGGTCTTTTTTTTTTTTTTGAGACAGGGTCTTACTCTTTCACCTCGTCTAGAATGTATGCAGTGGCATCAGCCTGGCTCACAGCAACCTCAAACTTCTGGGCTCAAGTGATTCTCCTGCCTCAGCCTCCTGAGTAGCTGGGACTGTAGGCACCCACCATGCATGGCAAATTTTTATATTTTTAATAGACATGGGGTCTCACTGTTGCTGAGGCTGGTCTCAAATTCCTGAGCTCAAGTGATCTTTCCCATCTTGGTGTCTCAGAGTACTAGGACTACAGATGAGAACCATTGTTTCTAAGGAACACTGGAAATGTGTACACTGGATTTGGGAGCCAGTTTTCCTGGTATTAAAAGCCCAGGTTCACGGGCGGTGCCTGTGGCTCAAAGGAATAGGGCGCCGGCCCCATATGCCGAAGGTGGGGGTTCAATCCCAGCCCTGGCCAAAAACTACAAAAAATAAATAAATAAATAAAAGCCCAGGTTCACTGCTTACCCTCTCTATGCCTCAATTTTCCCATCTGTAAAATGGAGAAAAAGGGGAGGATGGCAGTAAAATATCAGCCCATGACTTAGGGTTGTTAATAAGTCTAAACAAGTTAATAAAACTAAAAAGGCTTTTTAGTACTGTATTGTTAAATTTTTTTTTTTTTTTTTTTTTTTTTTTTTACCCAGGTAGAGTGCAGTAGCAATACCATAGCAATACCATAGCTCACCACAACTTTGAACTCTTGGCTCAAGCTATCTTCTCACCTCAGCCTACCAAGTAGCTAGAACTATAGGTGTACTCCACCACAGTTGGCTAACTAATTTTTTTTCCTTTTGTAGAGACAGGGTCTTTCTATGTGGCCCAGGCTGGTCTCAAACTCCTGCCCTCCAGCAATCTTCCTCCCTTAAGCACCCCAAAGTTCTGAGATTACAGGGGTGAGCCACCATGCCCAACTCACACTGTGTTCTCTAAGGGTCAGCTATTATTATCACCAAGAGAATTGACCCTTGTAAAGTAGCAAATATTCCTAGGGAAGTGGCAGGTCCTATTTGGAGACATATCAGTTACTTTCACCTCAGTACGAATGTCTAGTGAGGCTCTCTGCAGGCTCCAAATCTTACCATGGCTCCTGTGTACCTCAGGGAACAGTCTCAAATGCAAGGTTTCCCACAGTCCGGATTCTGCTTGCTTTCCCAGCTTTATCCTTGATTCTGAACCCCATCGGTCAAATACATCAACCAATTTTTCCTTCTTTACACAAGAAAACCGTTCGTTTTTTAACCAGTTGATTTTTTTTAATTTCAGACTAATAAGAGAATACAAATGATTATATTACATTGTTTGAGTCTGTCAGGTAAAGTCCAAGTTGTAGTTGAGCCCCTTACCCAGGAGGTGTGCCATGTACCCTTAATTGTGCCCAGTAGGATGTGTGAAAATCTGTCATATCTCCGTGAATCTGCTCTTGCCGTCTGTCTACTTGGATTGCTGTTCTGCCTCTACCGGGTTGCCTTTGACCTCTTTCCCCAAGTTTAGTTCAGGTGTCCCCTCCTCTTCCAGAAAAGCATCTCTGTCCCCTTCCCTCTTCACACCAGAGTCCTCTGTGCCCTGAATGTTATTTTATAAAATGATTGTGTTTAAGAGTTGGCTACTGTATATGCTAGACTATGGGTCAGCACTTAACATGAATTTTCATAATTGAGCCTCACAACAGTCCCTAGGGACAGACACCATTCTCGTCGTTCCCATTCAATAGAGGCAGAAATATAGGCAGAGAAAGTGCCCATCTGGGAGAGTGTCCTTCAGATACTGTCTGAGCCGTCTTTGGGACCCAGTGTCCTGCCACCCGAGTTGGCTACTGAGCAGGGACCTGAGGAAAGTTGGTTGCCCAAGTTCAGATTTCATCCCATCTCTCCATGTCCCGAGCCCACCAGGGTGTGTACCGGCTCATTTGTTCTTCTATATGGTGTAAAGATCTCTCTGTGCCATTTAAATTTTTCATCTGGTATTGATAAACTCCTTGAAATAGGCCTCTCTGCACAGCCTCAGAGTTCTCACACCTCTAGGATCTCTCATTTTGTCTTGAAAATTGTGGCAGAAAATTTCTGAGATGCAAGAAATTTCTGACCTTCTGTTGCAAGGGTGGAATGGAGTTTATTATCACCAGCAGGCCCGATGTGGGGAGTTGTGTGGCAGATCTGGCAAATAATATGACGCTGGCTGCAACTCATTCCAGCCTGTGAGGACCAGGCATGTCCACGGGGGACACACAAGGGACTGGAGGTGATTCTTTTGCAAAAATGCTGTGGCTTGATTGGCGGGAATGAGGATCAACAGGAAATGTAATATAGTGTGTTAGAAATTGCTTTGGATGGAGGGGCAGAGCAACTGAGTTTGAGTCTTGCAGTGTGACCTTGGCAAAGCCACTGTTTCTCTCTGGATGGTGGTGATTGGTCCTTTGCCCATGGTGTAAACCTGCAGCCCCCAGCCCTGAGCCATTAGGGACCAGGCCACACAGCAGGAGGTGAGCAGCTGACCAGTGAGCAAAGCTTCATTGGTATTTATAAACCCCCCCCCCCCCATCTTTCACATCACCGCCTGAGCTTGACCTACAGTCACATCAGTGGTGGCATTACATTCTCACACAACTTGAACCCTACTGTAAATTGCACACATGAGGCATCTAGGCTGTGTGTTCCTTATGAAAATATAATACCCTCCCACCCCATCCATGGAAAAATTATCTCCCTAGAAACTGGCCTCTGAAGAAACCTGTGTCTTGGTAGAGGGAGTGGAAGTTGGCAGGTGGGATGAGAAGTGAGGAGTAAGCAGGTGGATGAGAACAGCCAAACCTCTGCACACTCTGAGCTTGAGGGCAAAGATCCAGACTTCTGTAGCTCACGGCCAAAGTCCATCTGGGACCCAGCAACATCCTGCCTGTTTGCAAGTGGAAAATACAAGTAATACAGGAAATACAAGTGTTTTTCCAACCCCTGAGGCCTGGCTGTTCCGTTGTCCCTAGGTGATGCATTTTTTGTAGTCAAAATCTCCCAATACCTAGTGTTTCAGGTATCTTTTACTGCATAACAAGCAGCCCTAGGGGTTTACTTTTTCAGATTAATACGGGGGTACCTGGGATGAGGTTACATCGTTTGCTTTTATGGGGTCCAAGTTGTAGTTGTGTCCTTTATGCAGGGAGTGTGCGACATACCTGTGCATGTACTCATCGGGTGCGGACTTACCCAGCCCCTTCCCCGCTGCTTGAATTTAATTGCGTTTTCTCTCACGTGAGCTTGTAGCTGTGAATCTAGGAGTTCCAATTTAATATGGGGTACCTGTGATGCTTATCTTTCCATTCTTGTGATACTTCGCTTAGGAGAATGTTCTCCCATTCCATCCAGGTTGTTACTAAAGATATGAAATATTTTTATGGCTGAATAGTATTCCTTGGATACATATTCCATAATTTATTGCTCCATTCATGTGCTGAAGGGCACTTGGGTTATTCCCACATCTTTGTGACTGTGAACTGTGCTGCTATAAGCATTCAGCACTCATGGTTACGATTTCTCACGAGTCTGTAGGATGGCTGGGTGGCCCTGCTGCTCTCGACCAGGCTTGGCTGATGGTGCTGAGCCTGCTTGCATGTCTGTGGTCCCCAGGTGGGGCATTCTGGGGCCATCTGGTCTGGCCTGACTGTGACTATAATGTCTCATCTTTCCCACCCAAACTTCTCACATCCTTCAGCAAGCTGGGCCATGGCAGTGGCTGGGTCCAAGCTAGAGAAGTGGAAAAATACAAGAGTTTTTCCAACCTTTGCTTGCTGCACATTGCTACTCTCCCATTGGTGGAAGCAAGTCACAGGCTGAGTCTAGAGTTCCAAGAGTGAGCAAACTGCAAGGGCTGAGGGCACGGAGAGGCCATCGTCTGGGGCCACCAATGCAACCACACCATTACCCCTGGAGTTCGTCTAGTGAATTTCTGAAGAAGAACATAAGCAAACTTAATTAATGAAACAAACATTTCAGGTCCTGGACCTTTTCTGTTATTTTACATGCTGGGGATTTGGAGGTGAACAAAAGAGAATATGAATTGTTTCAAACTCATGTCAAGGTCATGTCCTAAAGGGGACCTCAAAGGGCTTCCTTTCCAAACCCCTCACTTTCAGATGCACAGACTGAAGCCCAGAGTGGAGCAGTGGATATGTGGGTGGGCACAGAGTGAGTGACGGGAAGGATTTGGATCAGACCCCAGGGCTCCTGACACGGCCAGTTCACTCTGGCATGCTGCTCTCCGTCTGAGCAGCTCCGTGTCCTTCAGCGGGATCAGATCATGAAAGGACCATCTTCATGCACACCTCTGCACTGCTAGCCATCCCCCTTTCCATGCTCTCTGTAAGCCTTCCTTAAAACGTCTGACTTGTAACAGAATGTCAGGCTTCAGCAACGTTGCCCAATGCGTGTAGAAGCATGAATCTCTGATGTTGTGAGAGGGAAGGTGCCGGACAGGAAATCTATATTCGAAAAATCATTAATTTCACTTAAAAATCACATCTCCAATATTGACTGTGTTTGCTGCTTGGAATTTAGTTTATGGTTCCACTTTGTGGTTTGGACACTCGGGCTGCAAGGAGGGATTCCAGAGATGGGTGAGAGAGCTGATCCATCCGTCATTTTTTTGTGCAGCCACATTTGAGGCTTGCCCAGAACAAGGTGGTGTTACCGGGAGAAAACTAGTATTTGTGGAGCCCTACAATGGCCCAGTGGGCACTCTGATCCCTAGTTTATAAGAAAGGAAACAGGATTTAAGGTCATGACTTGCCCCAAGCAGAGAGGTGCAAATGGTGGACCCCAGGCTGGGCTGGACTCTCTAGTTTCGCTGACCATCCTACCACTTCAAGGACCTGTTTCTGGCCGCTAGCTTGTAGGTAACATCTTCTAACCTCCCGCTCTGTCTCCTCTTCCCTCCCTGGCAGTGCAAGGACTTTATTTTGCGAAGGCACAAACCGTTCCCGACATAAAATCATCCCCGAGAAGATATACTTTCCTGGGTGACTTATCGTTCTTTGTGTTTTTAGTGCTTTAAGATTTTTATGTTTCCAATAACCCAAAGAAAGATGATGGATATATAATAACACTGAGCAATAACAGACTGTATTTACAAACACATATATATGCTCCATCAAATGTACATATTTTTATACCTCTCACCCATCTTTCCAGGGCAGCTGCATTTTTTGAATTACACGGTGTAAGCAATGAGCCCATCATCCTGTTCACACATCCATAAATTACCCAGAGAGAGCGGGGCATCCTGGAAGCATCTCTGTTTTAAATCACCTGCAAATATATTTCACCCCTCCTTTTCCCTGGATGGTTCCCTTGGGAACGGGGTGGTGGGCATTTTAACAGGGTGGGAAAAGGGTTACACTGGGGAGGGGGAAGAGAGTTCTAGTTCTCCTTCTGGCTCTGTCACTGGCTGGCTGTGTGATGTGAATGTTACTTCTCAAAGCCTCAGTCCTCCCATCTTTGGAATGGGAAACTGAAACAAGAGAAGAGAAGCTCTTGGCTGGGTTATTCAACCAAGCAATGACAGTGGGGAGACCCGATCAGGCCCAGGCAGGTGTCCTGTGTGTCCCCATTGTGTCTTGAAGCTTTTGCAGGTTGATAGTATAAATAACTCTCCCTCTATCTCAATAGTGTGTGCAGACACCTTTGCCCAAGTATAGCTTTTAGGGGAAAAAAAAATCACAAAATTGTGGTCTGGAAGGGTGACATTGCCTCATTCATCATTGTCTGTGTTGTATACAATAGTTGCTAGGTTTATCTTTAATTTCCTAATATGCTGTAGAGGAAATAAAATGTGGGAGAGGGGGGTAAAGCTTAAAGGCTACTGAGGAGCAAGGTCAGGACAGGGGCACCTGCAGAAGTGAACAGGCCAATGCTGAAGACTCCAGGTTGCAGAACCCAGGGAAGGTGGGGAAGGCGTGCCTTTGAGGTGGAGTGCGGATAACCACGAGATGGATCGTGGATTCCAGAACTGCCTGCTGTGGTCACAGCTGAATTCAGCTAGAGCATCCAGGTTTTTCACGCTCATCTTTAATTTACCCTCCTGGAGTTTTTCAGGTCACCGTGCATTATTCATGAGCCCCTGTGAGCATAGCATCAGAGGCTCTGGATAAAGAGATGCCAGAACCAATGGAAAACAAAATCTGATCCCTAAAGAATTCAGAGGCACAACCAGGTGACCTGAAAAAAATAAAAAAGGAGTTGCTGCTGGACTCAGTGTTTGGGGGGCCCTTCTCTTGCGTTTTTTGCTGGCCTGCATCTGTAACTGAATCTTCATTTGGGAAGGGGCTGTCCTCCCTTGGAAAAGAGTTGATGAATAATTGAATCTTCATCTCCCCCACTTCTTCTGTAGAGGGAATGCCTGGCTCCTTTGGTTGTCATGGGAGAGAAAAATGTGCCAATTGGTATGTTTGCATGAAGAGGACTTAGTGGAACGAAGGCAGAAGGAAAAGTGGAATGAGATGAAAATGAAGCTACTTTGTTTATTAAATAAGTTGCCAAACATTGGTCAGTCCATTATCTCAATTCTTCCAGTTCCTGCCTGAGCCCCCATTGGCTGCTGGCATCAGGTTCAGCATGTCACAGTTAGTGCCCAAGTGACCTTGGGAGGGAAGCGTAATTATCAATCCCATTTTACAGAAGAAGAAACAGAGGCACAGGGAGGGCAGGTAATTTTCCTGAGCCAGTTTACAGAGTGGAGGTTTGTTTTGGAAAGTGATTCCCAAGGAACAAAAGATGGGACGAGGGCTGGAAATAGTGAAACAATAAGGAAGGAGAGACCCATCCACAGGTGTGTTACTGACCTAGTCAGCGTTGTGGGCAACTACGGCGCAATCCTACTGGAGGTCTGAGAAGGCCTCAAAATTATCTACTGGAAAAGCAGAAGCGGGGATATTCATGTTCTAGTTTCTGCTCCTTGTTGGTCAATGGTTGCCTCAAGGGTTGGTGATTTCTTCACTCTTCCAGGTTTGTGCATTGTGATGGTTAATTTTATGTCAACTTGACTGAGTCACAGTGTCCCAGATAGGTGGCTCAATATTATTTCTGGGTGTGTCTGTAAGGGTGTTTCTATAATAGATCAGCATTGGAATTGGTGCGTGGAGGAAAGCCAGATGCCCTCCCCAACATGAGTGGGCATCGTCCCATCCATTGAAGGTCTAAATAGAAGAAAAGCTTGTAGTACAGGAAAACTTTCTCCTTCTCCCTGACTGTTTGAGACAGGACCTTAATCTTCTCCTGCCCTTGGGCTGGAACTTACCACCAATTCTCCTGGTCCTCAGGCTTTTGGTCTTGGACTGAAATTACAAAATTGGCTTTCTTGGGTCTTCAGATTGTGGGACATCTCAGCCTCCAAAATCATGTGAGCCAATTTCTGACAATAAATCTCTGTATATACAAGTATTCCTATTGGTTCTGTTTCTCTGGAGAACTCTGATTAACATGCCTGGACCAGAATGGCTGCATCAGCTTCCACAGTACTCTATCAGGCAGAGAAGTAGTCCAGGGCAGAAAGCAAGAGATAGTGTAGCTGGTATGAAGTTCTGGGCCACATCTGGTTGCATCTGGCAGCCATAGCAATAGCTGGGATAAAAAAGTCTGCCAAGAAGAAATAAGACAGTTCATAAAAGGATGTCTGACACAGTCCACCTCTTGCATTTGTTGTGCTTATCATTAAGTCCGGTCTGCCACCGTCTTCAAGGTACTCAGTGTGGATGGATTAGTAGATCAAATTACAATTCTGAGCACTGCAAAAGGTCCTAAGACCATAGTTGATCTTCATCAACTCTTATCTCCAATCACTCGAGATTTTCTTTACCATTGGCCAAGACTTCAGGAGATCTAGGTTGCTCGCCCAGCGAGGAAACATAAACTTTATTCTTGAAAAGTCAGAACTCTTTGTTGCTTTACTGTTGTCAGCTCTGGTTGTTGCAATTACCATGTATAGTGACCATGTATTATGACAGCACCAAGAGAGGCTGCCCTGAGGCGTTCCCGGGGTTCCAGACATGCTTCTTTCTGCCATCAGTACACACAGATAGGTGTCAGGGTCACCTATCCCTGCCAATCTTGGAGGGTTTTACTTTTCCTCTTCAGAGTTAGGGTCCCTCCTCCATCCCATGGGAACCAGGATACGGGAATAGGAAACACAAATACCATGATTGTGTCATAGAATGGGAGTCAGGGTGACCAATCCTCCATTTACTCTGGCTTCCTAGATCTGCATTTTCTGACTATTGGTGACTCATCCTGAATGACAGTGTTCCCAACTTGCAGGTCATTGTCTCAAAGTTGGTTTCTTAATTGAGCCTTTACTAGGCTCATTTAAGTGTCTGAATATCCTGGACCATGTACCCATTGTTACAGCTCTTTCATGAGTCTCTTAGCCTCAGGTGATATGGTGTAGCATATTATATTGTGTGTTTTAACTAGTCTTATATTCTTTAAGTCCATGATAGGTGGTGCTGGCCAGAGGCAATGCAGACACAGAGAGAAACTCATAGCTGGTGTGGCCATCAATTCCCATATGGACAATTGCTGCTCTGTTTTCAATAAGAGAAGCCTGATGCAATTAATCTGCCACCAAATGGTTATGTGGTATCCTCATGGTGCCATTTTGAGGGTTTATTTTCAATCTCTGCTGCTGTTGGTTTTGGCATTCATCAGTGGCAGAGGCTAGATCAGCCCTTGTTAGAGGAACTCCATGCTTCCAAGCCTATGCGTGACCTCCTTCCTTGCTGTCATGGCTGATCTGTTCCTAGCCCCTTGCACACCACTCAGGTGACCAAGGAAGGAGGCTGGCTGATATTCACTGGACTTCTATTGTTTACTTGTTGAATGTTGCTCCTGCTTGAGTGCTCTTTTGGGTGAATTAATGTGAAATAACAATATCTGTATGTATTGTATTCATATTCATAGCTCAATCCACATGTTTCTTCCCCAGATTTCCCTGTCCCAAATCTCTACTTATCCTCTTTATTTTTTATTGTTTGGGATTCATTGAGGGTACAAAGAATTAGTTTACACTGATTGCATTTGTTAAAGTCCCTCTTATGCTTGTGTCCTGCCTCCCAAGAGGTATGCCATACACTGTGTCCCTCTTCCCCCTTTCTTCTCCCCTCTCTCTGCTACCTCATTCCCCTACCCCATCCCTTGTATTTGCTCATCTGCTGCCTTCATATTAGAATTGGGTACATTGGATTCTTGCTTCTCCATTACTGTGATGCTTTACTAAGAAGAATGTGTTATATCGCCATCCAGGTTAATACAAAAGATATAAAGACTCCATCTTTTTTTTTTTTTTTCAGTACAAAAATTTTATGACAGCACCTCAAAAACAGAAGCAACTAAAAAATAGATAAAATGGGACTAAACTAAGCAGCTTCTTCACAGCAAAGGAAACAGTCAATATGGTGGAGAAGACAACCTGTTGAATGGGAGAAAGTATTTGCAAATTATTCATCTGACAGGCGCCTCATACCTAGCTTATGCAAGGAATCAAAACTCAACAACAAAGAATCCCAGTAGACTATGGACAAAGGACATGGCCAAACTGTTCTGAAAAGGAAACATACAAGTAGCTGACAGGTATATGAAAGATGCTCAATGTCACCAGCCATGGGGGGGGGGGTGCAAATCAAAACCACCACATTTTCTCATCCTGGTCAGAGTGTCTGTCATTAAAGGGAAAAATCATAGATGCTGGTGAGGGTGTGGAGAAAAGGAACTCTACACACTTAGTAGGAATACCAATTAGTATAGCCAGTATGGAAAAAAGAGTATGGAGATTGCTCTAAAATACTAAAAAGACAACTACCCTATGATTCAGTAATCCCACTACTGGGTATTTACCCAAAGGAAAAGAAATGTATCAGAGGTTACCCACACTCACGATTGTCAGGGCACTGCCAGCAGCAGCAAAGATAGTCAACCTAAGTGTCATCAGCCATGGATATAGAAAGTGCGTGTACACAGGGGTATACTGCTCAGCCACAGAAAGAATGGGCTCACAGGAGTGTCTGCCACATGGAGTGTGTGTTGGGGAAAGCAGGACAGAAGACTGGGACTGCCTTTCCAAAAGTGCCTTGTTCACAGCATGCAGGACAGAAAACTAAATCATTAGCAGCTTTAAAACCTGAAACATCATGGAAACAGGATTCAAAAATACAAATGAAATAAAAATAAAGCATAAAATAACAAAAATGTGAATATTTCAAGTATATGCTTTGTGATATTGGGCATGTGTATGGGTTTTCCAGAGATTCCTACAGTTTGGGGCTCAACATTAAATGTTTTAAGCTTCTCTATCATGTGAGGATAAGGAACAGAGACTGGGTCCCAGCCAGGTGAAGTGGTACCTTGAGGGCTCCTGGGCCCTCAGGTTTCCCATCAGTGCCCTGAAGGACTCCATCTTTTTTAATGGCTGAATGGTATTCTGTGATATACATATATCACAGTTTGTTAATCCATTCTGGAGTTGGTGGGCATTTAGGGTTGTTTCCACATTTTGACAATTATAAATTGAGCTGTGATGAACAGTCTAGTGCAAATGTCCTTATGATAAAATGATTTTTTTTTCCTTCTGAGTAGATGCCTAATAATGGGATTGTGGGATCAAATGGGAGGTCTCATTTGAGTCCTTTGAGGATTCTCCATATTTTCCTCCAAAAAGGTTGTATTATTTTGCAGTCCCACCAGCAATGTAAAAGTGGTTCCTTCTCTCCAAGTCCACTCCAGTGTCTGCAGTTTTGAGACTTTGTGATGTGGGCTATTTTCACTAGGTTAGGTGATATCTCAGGGTAGTTTTGATTTGCCTTTCTCTGACAATTAGGGATGGAGAGCATTTTTTCAAATGCTTGTTAACCGTTCATCTGTCTTCTTTACAGAAGGTTCTATGCATGTCTTTTGCCCAGTGTATGGGGTTTTGGAGTCTTTATTTGTTGATTAAATTTGAGTTCTCTGTAGATTCTAGTTATCAAGCTTTTATCTGATTAATATATGCAAGTATCTTTTCCAATTCTGAAGAGTGTTTATTTGCTTTGTTGTTATTTTCTTTGCTATACAGAAGCTTTTCAGTTGAATTGAGTCCCATTTGTTTATTTTTGTCATTGTTGCAAGTCTTCTTCATGAAGTCTTTCCCCACACTGATATCTTCAAGGGTATTTCCTTACACTTTTTTTTTTTTGAGACAGATGTTATCCTTGGTAGAGTGCTGTGGCATCACAGCTCACAGCAAGCTCAAACTCTTGGGCTTAAGTGATTCTCTTGCCTCAGCCTCCCAAGTATCTGGGACTACAGGTGCCTGCCAAAATGCCTGGCTAGGTTTTTGTTTTTTTTTTTTTTTGCAGTCTTTGGCCAGGGCTGGGTTTGAACCTGCCACCTCCAGTATATGGGGCCAACATCTTACTCCTTTGAGCTACAGGCACTGCCCTTGGCTAGTTTTTTGCTACAGGCACTGCCCCCAGCTAGTTTTTTGTTGCAGTTGTCATTGTTGTTTAGCAGGCCTGGGCTGGGTTTGAACCTGCCAGCCTGGGTGTACATGACCGGTTCCATAACTATTGTGCTACAGGCACCAAGCCCTTCCCTACACTTTCTTTCTAGGATTTTTATTGCTTCATGCCTTAGATTTCAATCTTTTATCCATCTTGAATCAATTTTTATAAGTAGTGAGAGGTGCAGGTACAGTTTCAGTCTTTTACATGTGGTTATCAAGTTCTCTCCACACCATTTATCGAATTGGGATTCTTTTCCCCAGTATATATCCTTTTGTCAAAGGTTTGTCAAAGGTCAGGTGGATGTCAGATGTTAGTTTCATCTCATGTTTTTTTTTTTTTTTTTTTTTTATTTGGTTCCAATTTCAATGTCTCTCCAAACCTTGCTGTTTTGATCACAATGGCCCTGTAGTATGGCCTAAAATCTGGTAGGGAGATACTCCTGGCTTTGTTTTTATTACTAAGAATTATCTTGGCTATAGGATTTTTTTTCCTGGTTCCATAAACAACGAAGAATTATTTTTTCCAAACTTGAAGGTATGATGATGATATTTTAATGGGGGGGTTTCACTGAATCTGTAGATTGCTTTGGGAAGTATAGACATTTTGACAATGTTGATTCTTCCCAGTCATAAGCATGGTATGTTCTTCCATTTGTTAGTATCTTCTGCTATTTCTTTTCTTAGGGTTTTGTAATTTTCTTTGTAGAGGTCCTTCATTTCTTTTGTTAGGTATATTTTTAGGTATTTAATTTTTTTTGAGGATACTGTGAAGGGAGTTATGTCCTTGATTTGCTTCTCATCTTGGTTGTTATTGGCATATGCAAAGGCTACTGATTTGTGGATGTTGATTTTATATGCTGAGACATTACTATATTTTTTGATCACTTCCAGGAGTCTTGTGGTTGAGTCTTTGGAGTTTTCTAAATATAACCTCATATTGTTGGCAAACAGTGAGAATTTGACCTCCTATGTCCCCATTTGAGTATTTCTTGCCTGATTGTATTATTCCATTTCTTGCCTGATTATATTGTCTAGAACTTCCAGAACTATGTTCAATAGTAGTGGTGACAGAGGACAACCTTGTCTGGTTCTTATGCTAAGTGGAAAAACTTTCAGTTTTACTCAATTCAGTATGATAGTAACTGTGGATTTGTCATCAATGGCGTCAATCAGTTAAAGAAATGTGTCACCTGTGCCTATATTCTTAAGTGTTCTCATTAGAAAAGAATGCTGAATTTTATTGAATGCTTCCAATGCATCTTTACATTGCTTGATTGTCTCTTTAATTTCCTTAAGCTCTGCCATATCCTTTCTATATTCTAGATACCTCTCATCTGACTTTTATTGTCTTTATCATCCATATTTTGAATAACCTTTCTTTCAAATCCATTAATTATTTATAGGTGTAATATTCTGCAGTAGCTGCCTCATGGTCCCTTGGGGGAGTTGCTCTGTTTTGGTTTTTCATGTTGCCTTAATTTTTTTATTTGTTCCTCCTCATGTGTTCTTTCTATTTGTTTACCCCTTTGACCTCTTTTTTCCTTCTCACTTTCTCCTTTGTTTCAAATTATTTTGTCTCAGAGCTTAGGTCAAAAGGAAGAGAAGGGTAAAGTGCAAGCAGGGAGAAACAGGAGGAAAAGAAACAAAAGAAGGAAAGAGAAAAAGAAAAGAAATAGAAAAAATAAGAAAGGGGGATGAGAGAAAAGAATTGAAGAACAGTAGAGAATGAGGATAGGAAAAGAGAATGAGAGTGTTAAAAGAAATGGTATTCATTGGCACAGTATTAATACTGCTCCTGTAATTAAAGGATTTTGAGGGTCTGGGCTTGAAATCAGGAGCTCTTTACCAGCCTGAGTGTATCCAAACTCTTCCTCATGGACTCTTCCTCAAGGACTCCTCCTCATACAGAAGTCTTTGCTCTTGATGAAAGTAAAAATGGAAGTTAAGAATAGAACCAACTAAACAAATTAGCAAAAACAAAACACAACACAGCAAAACAAATAAAGCTCAAATAGCCCAAAACTTCAGCAACCTCAGCAATATAGAAAACAAACAAACAAACAAAAAAATTAATAAAGAAAGTAAAAAAAAAAATACTAACAAAATATTTATATGTAGCAGAAGAGACCAACTTTAATAGGAATATGTATTGCAATATTTTGTGCAGACACCAGGTGGCACTGTGGGATATTTTAGGACATGGAGAACGTAGCCCACAACGTCTATGGTCCTTATTCCTAACTTAGTTGTCTTTGGTGATCACCTGATTGTTTCCTCAGCATTCAGACCTCTCTAGGTTGGGAACTTAAAGCTCTCCAGAATCCTTCAGGGTCAGGTTTCACAGTGCCTCCTGACAACAGTTCCCTTGGGGTGCAGGAGTCTCTCAGCCTGTCCCAAGAGTGGAGTTCTTATCCTGGCAGGCAGAATTAAGACAGCTGTGCTTTGGGCCCTTGCTAAGACCTTCTCAGGACCTTCCCACAGTGGCAGCCCCTTGACCACCAAGACCTTTTCAGTACAGCTGCCTCTCCAGCCCCACCAAACCAATGGCAAATCCACTACAAGTGGTAATAAAATCTGATGGCTATATACTGTTCAAGTCCACCCACTCTTCTAAGCTTTCCACTCAATGTGAAGCTTCCCCCCACAAACTGAAAAGTCCAGAAAGGTTTCCTCCCATCCCAGATGTCTGTGAGGGAGCTAACCCATCTAGGGTGGGGGAGATCACAATTACTTACTTAATGAGTCAGATTTCCACTGCTGTGGATCGTACACTGTATCCAGCTCACCACCTCCTCCCTGTGCTCCCTGAGCAATGATTCTAGGCATGGCCCCCATGCCAGGTATGGCTGGGTTCTCTCTTTTTCCCCAGTCATACTAAAAGAGCTTAGCTGAATGATTCTTCTGGTCTGATATCTTGCTCTGTCCCTTCTGATTATGCTCCTTCCAGACCTTAGTCAACCAGCCAAACCATTTATCATTTCCAAGGAATCTATCTATATTCATACCTCAGCACCTTTCTCCATCCATGCAAGGTGAAGCACAAAATGTACTCCTTAAAATTCCACGTGCTGTGAAGAAACTCCTCTTCTCTGTCTTATATGGTCACCCTGAGTAGGGCTATAGTGCAACAGCCACTCATTGCCAGTTACAGTAGAACCTCTGTAATAGACCACTCAAGACACTGTGACAAACTGCTCAACATATGTAGGTGGTCAATATACAGAACTAGGCCTACTGTACTAGGTGCGTGTCTGGTCTATGAAAATTAGGTTGATTTAAGGATGTGGTCAATGTAGGGAGGTGGTCAACTGTATTTCGAAGAGCACCAAAAATCTGTGAACCAGGCCCTCATTTAGTTTGTCACAAGGAAATTCTTATGAGGCCATGGGTCAAGGGGGGGTCAAGGGAGAGATGGTGAAGGAGATGTGAGGTGTCAGGTTGCACCCATATACAGGTAGTTTCCACAGCAAGGATAGCATGAAAAGGTGGGTTGAAGGATGTGAGATGGGACATTTGAAATGTCCAAGATGATGTTATAATTTCCATATATTCTTGGAAAGATCGAGGATAGGAGATCTGGTAATTATGAGTAGAAAAAAAAGGTATTCTAGCTCTTATTGAGAACCTGCTATATAATGTAGTTTTTTACATGTGGGATAATATTTAATACTTCTAACATTTCTATAAGGTTGTGGTAATTTTTTTTTTCACCTTATAGATTGGAACACTGAAATTCAGGGAGAGAAAGTCACCAGCTCAAGGGCACCCTGTGAGTTAGCATTGAAAATGGATTTTAAGCCAATATCAGTTTGTTTCTAAAGACTCTACTCTACTGGTGGGACTAGGTCTTTCTTTTTTAATTATACCTTTCTGGCAATAAGTTCTCCCTTGGCTGGGGAGGACTGAGGTACAGGCATTTCTATGCTCTTGGGTTCTTGGGTGCAGCACCTATAATGAGCAAATTCATGAAGTGGTCATCTTTACTTGGTCTCTTTCCCCTAAAGCACTCATTGTACCAACGGTGTCTTTGATTCTTGACAAAGAGTTGGAAGCAAGAATATCACTTCTTGGAAGCAAGAATATCACTCCAGTTCCCTAGCTTCTGAATATTTCAGCAAAAATCAAGGATTTAGTTCCCCAAGAGAAGACTTCAGAGGAGTACATAATCACGTTTTTGTTATAGAAATTGCAATAGCTAACACTTATTGGACACCTACAATGTGCCAGGTGCTGTTCTAAGCCCTTTATCTGTATCAACTCATTTAATCTTTGCTGTCATCCTGTGAGATAGGTACAATTTTCATGCCTAAATTTTACTTTGTTAGTGGGAAACAGATACAAAGATATTAAGTATTTTGCCTGAACTTGTGTACCCAGGAGACAAGAATTCCAAAACCAGAACCTGTACTGTAAGCATTCTGCATGCTGCCTTACCTGGGCTGTAGTTTGGAGAAAAATGGTTGAGTGCTGGACTGGAGGCAAGTAGTCAGTGATGATTGCAAAAGTCAGATGGACTGGACAGAGATGTTGGAACTAGAATAAGGAGAATTTAGAATACTTGATACTTATGTAGGCAACAGACTCTGTAGGACTTGATTTTGCAGCTGATTTTGTGGGTGTCCTGCCTATCTCCCTGAAGCCCCACCATGTCCCAGCTTACCTCCGTCTGCAGTGTCTGTATCTCTTTATCCACAGGCCCTCTCTGGAGCTGGGGAATTGCCCATGGGTAAGACAAGATGTAAGTGCCAGAGAATTAACACCTCCCAGGAGTGCCCTCAACCAACAAATGGTGTTGTGATTCTGAGACTTGTTTCTACACCATTTCCTCAAGTTTTCACTGTGGAATTAAGCTTCAATAGCCCACAGCACAGATGGCTTGACAAATGTATCATTGGTTCACTTCCTCACTCTCTTACCCAGGGTTTCCCACACTCCCCAGATAAACAATTTGTTTTGAAATCCTTAACTCAGAGTTTGCTCCTGGTTGACCTGAATTAAGGCAGAGGCAGATGGTTATGGGCAGTGGAAGAGAGGTAAGAATCAAAGATGCTACCCAAGGGTTAGCTGTCTGGCTTGGACTATGTTCTCGGAAACCTGGAACTCCGGGGCATGAGTGCATTAGAGCAGAGGATGAGAAACTATACTCAGGACCTGGTGCATTTGAGATGCCTATGGGACATCTTAGAGGAGAGGCTTCCCAGTCAGCTGGCACTGTAGGTTGGAGCTCAGGAGCAAGATCTGGGTTGGAGAGAGCCTGTGTGAGAATCATTAGGGTAGTTCATGATTCATTTCAAGGTGTGGGTGTGGCTGTCCCTGCACCATCTTCTTAATCATGTTGGATCTTTTCTCCCCAACTCCTACCCAAATGGAAGGTAGGAGGGTGTTTATGTGGGAGGGAGCTGAGAAAATACTCGTTGGATGGAAGAGAGAGAAAGCACGTTTACATTGAGGGAGCATTTATTGAAGCTCTGTCAGCAGCTGCAAACAAATTGTGGGTACATTTCAAAAAATGTCTGGAAGATTTTCCCTGCCCTGCAGGGAGTATTTTTTAATAAGTGATGTGGTCAGGAGTGTCAGTGTAATTTTTCTCAGCTGGTGCTGCAGACACTCTGAGTTTGTTGAAGAAATTCATTTGGGTTTTATAAAGGCCAACATGGAGATGTCAGCATGCATTCCCTATTCTCAGACCAGAATATGTCCATGAGGGAGTGTGGTTTAACATCCTGCCCAGTAGATGCCGTGATTCCTTTGTGGTATCTCTGGTTGGAGGTTGTAATGCCTAAGTTGGGTTCTTCTGGTGAAGAGGAGCTCTTTTTTTTTTTGAAATGGTAGATGATTTAAAGGATTCAACAGTTTTCATTGTTCAACAGTTCTTTTACTGAGCTGGAATAGGCCTCTGCATCACTTCCATTGCTGGTCTCTACTGCTGTGGGTACCACACTGACCTTGTCTTCACCATGTCTACTTCTCCTTTGACCCTGTTGTTCATGTTACAACACAGCATGAAAGCCCTCACAGGTATTCAGGGATGTGCCCATGAACTTCCCAGCCTTTCTTAGTCCTTTTTATTGTGTTGCTATAACAGAATACCTGAGACTGGGTCATTTATAAAGGGAAGAGGTTCATTGAACTTATGGTTGTCTCCTTGCTAGAGAGCTGGAGGTAGTGGCCCACCATGCTGGCTTGAGTCTTCTCTTGTTTAGACTGAGCTTACTTGTGGTTGTTTTGGTTCCAAAGCTGGACAGCGGTCAATTCAGAGTTAAGAGCTCAAGCCAGAGAGTATGACAAATGGGAACCAGGCTGCCTTGTAGTCTACTTAACTCTAGGGGATGCCTTTCACATTGTAGACATCCTCCAAAATCACAAATGGCAGCCTTGGGAATTGGCCTTGACCTCTTCCCTTCTCAGCAACTTCTCAGACGCTTGTCTATCCAACATGGTTGCTATGAGAGAAAGATTGATAGAGTTAGAAATAGGGGTAGAGAACTAGAGAAAGAAAGAGAGAGAAATAGAGGAAGAGACAGGTATAAAATCAAAGGGTAGGCTGGGCATGGCAGCTCACGCTGTAATCATAGCACTCTAGGAGGCTGAGGTGGGTGGATACCATGAGCTCATGAGTTCAAGACCAGCCTGAGCAAAAGTTAGACCCCGTTTCTATTAAAAACAGAAAAACTGAGGCAAGAGGATCACTTGAGCCCAAGTTGGAGGTTTCTATGAGCTATGATACCATGGCACTCTACCCAGGGCAATAGCTTGAGATTCTGTCTCAAAAAAATAAAAATAAATAAATAAAATTAAAGTCTTTCATGTCTATCTTGCCTCTCAGACCAGAAGTCTTGCCACTTTGTAAATAGATTCCAAATCTACCCACTTGTCTCTGTGTCCCCTGGTGCCATCCCCTCCCGTCTACCATCATCATTTGCCTGGATTATCTCGACAGTTTGCCCACATGTTTCTTTTGGTATCCTTCATTCCATTCTCCACACAGCAGCCAGAATTATCTTCTTTTATTGCACATTCACTTCTTTTCTCTGTTCATAAATTCTCCATGGCTTCCTAGTGCTCTCAGGCCAAAGAGCAACATTTTAACCAGGGTTATCATAGGTATTTTGTAGCCCAGGCCCCTAGTCTCCTACTGAACTTTTCCCTAGTTGGGAGCAGTTGTGGTTAGGTGAGTGCAGAGGGAGTGTCTTAGTCCCTTTTGTGTTGCTATAACAGAATACCCGAGATTGGGTAATTTATAAAGAGAAGAGGTTCATTGAGTTCATAGTTCTACGAGCTGGGAATTTCAGGGGCACAGCCTTGGCTACCTGTGAGGGCTTTTATGCTGAGTCATAATGTGGTCAAGAAGGTCAAAGGAGAAGTGGACATGATGAAGAAGAGACGAAACCAGAGGGGAATCTTAGCTTTATGAAAACTCACTCTCACAGGCACTAACTCATTCTCTTGAGAATGAATTCAGTCTTGTCATGTTGAGAACTCACTACTGGGAGGATGGCACTGAGCTGTTCATGAAGAATCCTCGTACCAGGCTCCACCTCCCCACACTGTCACACTGGGGACTAAATTCCAACATGCGTTTGGAACCACCTGCTATCCAAACCATGGCAGGGAGGAGTGAGACACAGTTTCCTAACCTCAGTGCTGTTTACATTTGGGGCCATAAAATTCTTCCTTGTGGGGAGTTATTTTGGGCATTGCAGGATGTTTAGAAATATCCCTGGGCTCTACCCATTAGATGCCGTTAGCACTTCTTCTAGTTGTGACACTGGGGCAATGTCTCCAGACACTGCCTCATGTTCCCTGAGGGACTAACAACTCCCAGCTGAGAACTACTGCTTTAAAGAGAGACCCAGACTCGAGTCCAATCCCAACTTGCTTCTGGGTAATTGTCTGATCTTTTGTGGGTCACTTAACCTTTTCGTGTCTGTTTCTTCACCTACAAAAATGGTGTTGGGAATAGGAGACACTACGTGCGGCTGTGACAGCCAAATCAGGGAATGTGTTTATAGTACTTGACAACATGGTGCCAAGCATTCTAGGAAGTGATCAACAAATAAATGTCAGTTATTATTATGACCACTGTTGTTATTAATTTTCTCGACATTCTCACTCGAGTGGAACTCTGTGGATTGATAGAGAATGGTGAGGAAATTCCTTCAAATACCTGCAGTTGTGCACTCTTTGCAACCCCAATAAAAAACAGCGGCTTCCCCCCAAGCCAGGGAAGAAATCAGCTGAAAAGTCAGTTTCTTGCGGGAATGAGCATCAATGGGCTCTCCTCCTTTGGGAAACAGTGGCCTTTTCCAGGGGACGGTTTAATCTTTTGGAGACAGATGAGTATGAGCTGCAGTAATCCTGCAATGCTACCAGGAGAGGTAGGGAGAGGGAAAGAATTTCAATAGGGCCTTGGAGGTTCAGGGTGTTTCAATATCAGCATTTGTGACTTGAACTCCCCTCTGTGATACATTCTTGGAAATAACAACCCAGGTTAACGGGGGGAGTTTCGTGGGTGGAAGGGGGGAAGGTCATGTCCTTCCCGAGGTCTGGTCCACTTTTCTGTAGCAAGCAGTTGTACTGGATGTGCTGTCTGCCCCTCTAGATCCCTTCTCCCAGCTCTTTCCTCCTGCTCTGTGTCCTGGGAGGCCAACCTTTACAGACTGGACGGCATCAATGCATTTTCCTTGCATTTTAAATTCTTATTGGGTTCAGCCAATTGAAAGCTATAGCAGGAGATCAAAGGGTGTGAGGAGACAGAGGTCAGATTCATTTTCCTTCCCCCCCACCCCGTTTTTTTTCCTCCCCAGACAGGCCTCCGCTAGGCCACAAACATCTTCTCTGGTTATAGTAATGCTCCCCTGTTCCCCCCACCCCAACACACACCCCTGTAGAATACTACATTAACCCTTTGGTTTACCCTGGCCTTGCCTTGGCCTTTGTAAATAAGGCACTGTTAATTTCCTCTCCATTACCACGTCTGACTGTACTGGGTGTCCATTTCTTGCTGGGTCTCTGATACAGCAGATCTTCAGGGAGTGTAGATAAAAGGACAAAATCTAGTTTTAGATTAATCCCCGCCCCCAGCCTCTGGGTGCTCAGGAACTAGTTTTGTTCACCTCTGATTCCTCACTACAGCACCTGGCACACAGTAGATGCTCAGGGAATGCTTGTTGATCAGAACTAATGGGATTTATAATGAAGACAGGAAAGAGAAGTCAGAGCAGGGAGAGCCTCCTCCCTGAACTTGCCCTGGGTGCTAGTGCTGTGGACAGCACAGGGACATGTTGCTACGTGATAGGAGACAAGGATGGATTTTGTGATCTGGCCATGTATTTTCAGCCTCAAGGTCTTGCTGGGCTTATGGAAGGTCCTTCCACTGGGAAGGTTAGTGACTCATGTGATATGTGTGGGAAGAGTAGCACCCCCAGTGGAGATTCTGAAAACCAGGGGAGTGAGTAGGAAAGGCTCAGGGAGGGAAAGCTACTTACCAAGGTCACGCAGCCAGGAGGGGCAGAGCGAGGCCAGGCTTGTGACTCATTCACCAGTGAGAGTGGTCACTTATTAGCACTTACTGTGGCCCAGTGCACCACTGATGCTTGCCTCGGTTTCCAGAGGTCTTACAGGGAAGCTATCATTAGCCCTTTGCATAGGTGGTAAAACTGAGGCTCACAGAGAGGTGAAGTGATGCCCCCAAGTGAGGCTCACACCGCTAGGAAGACACATAGATAAGATTGGAACATGATGCTAAAGCCGTCTCCTTAACCTCTGCTTCAATTTGCTCTCTGTGGCCATTAAGAACAGTGTCTGGCTGTGTGTTTTGGTGCATGCCTATAGTCCTGGCTACTCAGGAGGCTGAGGCAGGAGGACCTCGTGAGCCCAGGAGATCAAGCCTGTATTTTGTGATGATCATGCCAGTGAAGAGCCACTTGCACTCCAGCCCTGACTACACAGGGAGACTTTGTCCCCCCCCCAAAGAAAAAGTTTAAATCTACTCTTCTAGAAGTGGCCCTGAGGAAGTAGCATTTAAGCTGAGATCTGAGTTCAGGGAGTCATCTGTAGATTCTAGATTAGTGGAATCTACAAAGGCCAGAAGGGAAGACAAAGAACTTGAGGAAATGAGAGAAGTTCAGTGGGGCGGGAGTAGAAGGCAGCTGGGGCAGATGGAGGAGGAGACACGAGGAGGGAGAGCATCATGTTTCCAGGGGCCAGAGTTTGGAGGCCTTGGGGACCTGTAGAGGAGATGGGCTTTATCCCATAGGCCACTGGGAGCTGCTGAAGGTTGTGGAGTAGCCTTGATGAGAATGGGAGGCTGGTGTGGCTGCATGGTGGAGGACCACTTGGAAGGGAGCACTGAGGCAGGACAGCCCCTGAGAGGCTGCAGAGAGCTTCTGTTCAGTGATGATGCCAGTCTAGACTGGTACACAGGAAGTAATGGAGAGATGGGGACAAAGGTGAGGATTTGGGGAAGTTACAGGTTATTGGATCGGGGGCTGGTAGAGAAAGATTAGTCAGAAATGGCCCCTTGGAACTCATCCTCTGTTTGTGGTTTTCTATATCCTTGTACCCTGAAGAAGCTGGAACCTAAATTTCAGATAACAAACCTGATCCTACTCTACATTTCCCCTTGGATCCCTTCCCCCTCCATCCTTTACCCAGCCTGTGACCTTAACTTCAGCATTATTCATTCCAAAAAATATTTCTTGAGCACCTACTACGTGCCAGGTGCTGTTGTAGCTGCTGTGGGCTCACAGCACTGTACAGTGTACGAATCAACCTCCATCTCCAGGATGCTCACGTTTTAACGGGGAAGACAATGAAAGGCGACCACAATTTCAGGGACCATCTCTATGAGACAGTAAATGAACTAGAGCAAAATGACAGAGAATGACGGGGCTGGGCCACCTAGAAGGGGTGATGCTCTAGGGAGGTGTCTCTCCAGGGGCAGAGGGCAATGCCAGTGGGGAGGGGGAGCGAGTGCACTGCGCTGCCTCCGCGGTTAAGCTCACAGGACTTGTAACTTTGACAGGGAGTTTTGACTTCATTTTAGGATTGCACACAGGGAATGGTGAACTGATTTATTCTTTGGAAAGACCCTTTTGCTGTTGTAGCAAGCGTAGACTGCAGGGGCCAAGAGCAGATGTAGAGCAACCACTAATGATGCTCTTGTATCAGTCAGGGTAGGAGATAGTGGCTTAGACAATGGCAGTGGCCCAGGAGTGGAGAAAATGGACAAACCTTGGGGGCAGGTGTACAGACCACAGGAGTACGGGAGGGGGGAGTAGAGAATACTCTTGTCAGGGAAAAGCTGCTAGAGTCACCTGTCAAGGCCTTTGTCCTTTCACTAGGCGCCCAGAACACTGTCCCAGTGTGGGAACAGGATGGCATTGCCTGGGCACGGTGTGGCAATGGTTCTCTCCAGACTGTCTCCACTCCAGGCTGAAGTATCCTCCCCAGGACTGGGCCTTCTTGCTCTGCAGTGGACGTCTCATACATTTGTTTCCAAGAACAACATACCTCTTATTTATTTTCTTTTTCCAAAGAATGTGGCAAAAATAACTACGGTCTCGCTAGCTTCCCTTGCTGTTCTTTTACAGTCGGGATGATTAAAGAAATCAGGGAAGACAAGAATTGTTATAAGTGGGACCCAGAGGTCCTGCAGGGTCCTGGCTGACAGAACTCTTCTGGTAATCTAACACAGGGCCTGAAATTCTGCTGTTATTGAGCCTCTTCTTCAGGTTAATCATAGTTCTCTTCAAATGCAAATGAGGCTAGGATGGGCATTGCACAGCAGTCTCTGCCTACATATCCACTGTTTTGTCATCCCAAACGCAGGCGAATCTGACTCTAGGAAAGTGGGAGTGGCACAAACATCACAAAGTCAGGAAGTCACATCTTCCTGACTTTACAGCCAGGAAGATTCACTTCTGATTTTTGGCTTCGCTACTTACTAGCAGTCTGACCTTGGGAAGTTTCCTTTTGTCTTTGAACCTCACCTTCCCCAATTGCAAGTGAGGGCCTAAGAATACCTCTCTTGCAACATTATTTAAAGAGAGATAAGTGAAGCACCCACTTACTGCTCGGTCCTTAGTAAGTGCTCAAAAAGTTCCTTCCTTTTCTTACCCTTGATCTTTGTCTCCTGGTCCTTCTTGTCTGCTCAGCCCAAGCTCCTCCTCCTCCTTTGGTCTTGCGTGGTTATTAAGCCAGTCTTGGCTGAGACATCGCCTATGGCAACCCGTGGCAACCTCTCCTTGCAGAGGCTGCCAAATGTCAGCCCGTCTATAATAAAACTTTCTTTCCCCTCTGGGCTTGAAGGAGAGCTAGACAGTCTGATTGTGCCTGTCCCTCCGTGATTAAGGTCCGCAATCAGCCCAGCTGCTTGACGGAATCGGGGATGGCTGATTAGCAGGGCACACTTTGGCCTCAGGTTAATGGATGATCTCACACTGTGGCTGCAGAGTAATTACCAGTTAAAAGGTCTGAGGCCAGGGCTCTGTGGTCTTGGGGAGGTCTGGCCCCATTTAAATGCAGAGTCAGGAGGATAATCTTACATTAGCCGCCAGCAGGTAGCTGAGGTAGGCACCCAGGGCCCAGGGAATGTAATTCTTAGATTAGGCAAGTGGACTTTACTTATTTTTAGGGAGTCAGCTCAGGGGTGTTGCAAGAGCAGGTTTGGGGGATCAGACAGATGTGGGGAAAGTCCCAGCTGGGTTCACCTCTTGTTCATGGGCTCTTTGGCAATGGAATTAACCTTTTCATGCCTCCGTGTCCTCATCTGTAAACTACAGTTTAAAATGCCCTCCTCATAGGGTCAGTGTGGAGCTTTATTAGGTGTGTGGCCACAGGTGCCAAGGGGACCTCAGCACAATTCTCCCCCCTCTTCCCTGTGACACATGTCCCTGTCTGGTTGGTGATGGTCCTTCTCTGCTCAGACTGTTCTTGGACTTTATAAGCATTCACTGCATATCTATTATGTACCAAATATGTGAGGGTATGGAACACTGTCCAAAAATTCAAGGAGCTCCTGGTCTTGCGGGGGTATCAGGCTAAGACAGTGACTGCTAGAACAATGGAGAGAAAGAGAAAAAGAGAGAGAGAGAGAGAGAGAGAGAGGAAACCCTGAACTGAGCCCTTAACCCGAACCACAAACCAGCAAGGGTAAGTCTAAACCAAGCACTGTTGTCGGAAACCAGCAGATATAACAGTAACATTTCAGGCTGTGAGAACAGTAGATACAAAGGCCCAGAAGAGATGGAGGTGCGAGGCATGCCTGTGGAAGGAAATGAACAAGGCTCAGCACTCTGGGAGGCTGAGGCTGGAGGATCACTTGAGGACAGAGGTTGAAGACCAGCCTGAGCAAGAGCAAGACCTCATGTCTACTAAAAATAGAAAAATTAGCCAGGCAGGAGGAACCCTTGACTGCAGGAGTTTGAGGTTGCTGTAAGCTAGGCTGACACCATGGCACTTTAGCCTGGGCGACAGAGTGAGACTCTGTCACAAACAAACAAACCCCCCAAAACAAACCAAAAAAAAACACAACAAAAAACTCAAAAAGAAATAAAAAGGGCCCTGAGGCACGGATGGGTGAGGAGTGAGCTCATGAATGAATTTAGAAATGAGTGAGTGAGTGGGCAAGTGAATGAAAGGGTAAGTGAGGACTGAGTGGAGTGAATGAATGGATACCTGAATGGCCAAAGGAATGAATGAGGAAATGGTGTAATGGATGAATGGGAGAATATGTGATTGAGTGAATGGAGGAAGGAGTGAATGGGGGTCGGTGTAGTCAATGAATGGGAGAACACAATGCATTCGGGCCCCTGCTCCTGAACCAGGAAGGGATATCTTGCACCTTGTTCACCTTGAAAATTGCAATCTGTCCATTCTGACTCCACTCACTCAATTACCCTTTCCCTCCCATGCTTGTTATTTTTCCATAGCCCTCAGCACCCTCTCTTTACTCTCTTTATGTGTGTATATATATATCATATATATATACACATATATAATCCAGAGTGTCCACAAAGTTCATGTGTAATTTTAAAATGCACACTATTTTTTTCCTATTGTTTGGAATTCCTGAGGGTACAGAGAAGTAGGTTGCATTGATTGCATTTGTTAGGTAAAGTCCCTCTTGTAATTGTGTCCTGCCCTCGAGAGGTGTGCCGTACTCCATGACCCCCAAACCCTCTTCCTCCTTCCCTCTCCCCGCTCCCTCATTTCCCTACTCCCCACCATGTATTAGGTCATCTATTGCCTTCATATTAGAATTGAGGACATTGGATACTTGCTTTTCCATTCTTGTGACACTTTACTAAAGAGAATGTTCTTTAACTCTATCCAGGTTAATACAGAAGATGTACATTCTCCATCTTCTTCTGGCTGAATAGTGTTCCATGGTGTACATATGCCACTGCTTGTTAAACCTTTCTTGGGTTGGTGGGCATTTAGGCTGTTTCCACATTTTGGTGATTGTAAACTGAGCTGCAATAAACAGTCTAGTGCACACTATTTTAAATTGCACATGAACTTCATAGCCACCCCGTATATAAAATTGAGTATTGCAATTTTATTAGTTTTTTTCTTTTATTAAAATGTGTATATGTTTTTCATTTTTTGCACTATATTTTATACACAAACACAGTAGAACCTCTGTAAGTTAACCACCCAAGGTGCTGGAACAAACTGGTCAACCTACAGAGGTGGTCAGCATAAGGAACTGCTGTACTGATATGCACATGCAAAGCATATCTGGTCTACAAAAATTAGGTCGACTTAAGGAGGTGGTCAATGCAGGGAGGTGGTCAGCAACGGAGGTTCTACCGTACATAATTTGCTGTTTTATTAAACATACTGCTTGTTGCCTGTGTTCTAGTCTCTTACCCACCAGGGCAGGGATTTGCCAGTTTTGTTCACTGAGGCGTTCCCGAAACAGCGCCCTGGCACGTACGTAGCAGGTGCCCAGCGACTGCTTGTGGAGTGGATGAATTTCATGAGGGGGGAGTGAGAATGTGAATGAATGGGGGGTTTCCAGAGCCTGAGCTTCAGGGCCCAGCCACCAGGCCCCACAGCCACGCTCCAGTGAATGGATGCACGCTGCCTGCCTTCCAGATATTTCTTTACAGAACCTAGCAGCCCAGGTGCAGGCACCCTCCCAGGTGCTGCCTAGGCCTGTGGGGCGCCGCCCTGCGGCTGGCTCTATAGCGGGTGATGGTGGCCCCGGGAGGAAGGACAGGAGGGAGGGGAGGGAGGCAGCGGGGGAGGCAGTTGCTGCCGCCGACAGCAATTCTGTCTCCTTCAGCAATCTCAGCAGTGGCCACTTGTCAGAAGAACCGGCAGGGGAAAAAATGACAAAAAAATCAGGTCCAATTTATCACCTTCAAATCGTGTTGAACAAGCTACTGTAGCTACTTGGTTTTGAAGAACTCCCCCCGCTTCCCCCTCCACAGAACAAACACCACTAAATGCCTCTCCACCTGCGCAGCTGAGCGTCGGCAACATTGCTGCCAATTAAAGGGCTCCCCGCTGTGGGGGTTGATCCCCGGTGGCTGTCAAGGGGGGGCGGTGGAGAGAATGGAATCATTAAAATGGGAGAACAAAGGAGGCAGGACAAGTTCAAAAGAGATTAAGGCACAGACAGAAAATCTGCCTTTCTGGGGCATATACGCCCCAGGTTGGGGGCTGGACGCCTCTGGCGTCTTTTACCTTTCATTTAGGCAGATGCCTGAGGAGGGTAGCGGGAGTGGGGCCCACCTATGTGGCTTTCATGGGTACCCCAAATATCTCCATCCCTCCTGTGCCCTCTTCTTCAGGTTCACCAGCTCACAGGAAGTGATGGCTGAAATGGTTTCAAGACCTGGTGGATTCAAGTCCCGTCCTACTCCAATGCTTCGGTCTGCTCTTCTGTGGCCCCCAAAGGTCGGGTGACCACTGCTAGGATGCGTCCTGTGACGGGCAGCTGGTTCCCTCCTGCAGCAGCACCCCTCCCATCTCGGGCCTGATAACACAGAGTGAGTTTCCTGAGCACTCAGCCCCCTCTCACCTCATTCTCCTTCTCCTCTCTGTCACTCTCCAGCCATAACCTCCCCGTCCGGGCCTTTGCACGGGCTCTGTCCCTGCCTCTCTCACAGCTGCTGGGCTGAAACAGGAGAATAAATGTGAAAGCCCCTCTAATCTTGCTGCCCGTAGTGAGATTTCCTGCAAATGACAGCTGTTGGTGTTGTCTGCCCCCAGTTCCGTCTCCCTAGTTCTAGAAGTAAAGTTTTCTTTTCCCAGAGGCCCACAGCTGCAGCCAACCTTCTACTGCCCACTGGGATGCTCTTCTCCAGCTCTCAAGGTTTTGAGAGTACCCAAGGTCTATGGGGTCTGGGGAGAATGTGATCATAGCCTGCCTTACCTACAGAGCAATGTTATCACCTCACTTGTCATCACCATCACCACCATTATCACTGTCATTGTCACTGTCCTTACCACCACCATCACTTTCATCACCATTGAAGTCTACCAGACCTGCAGCACCCATTTTATGCCAGGCATCTATCAGTTGCTTTAAGTGTGTTTTCTCTAATCTTCCAAATAATCTTTCTAATTGATGAGACTAAGGCCTGGACAAGCAAAGTAGTTTGCCCAAGTTTGCAGAGCTGCTCACCACCCTAGTCAGGATTTCAATCCATTTTGTCTGAGCTCATAGCCTCAGTGCTTTTTTATCAGGTCACTGGTCCGTGTGTCTCTCATTTCCTGTTCCTCCTACCAGGTTTAAAAGATGCCTCTGTTAAATCTTGACCGTACAACTCACTGTCATACATTTGGGACAACTGTAAAAAAAAATCTCGGTTTAATTTAGGGCTGGCTTCTACAGAGCTTGCATCGTCTCTTTTAAAACCTTTTCATATAAATTTCTCATCAGCAGTATGTTTCTTCCATCTTGGGCTTAGGCAGTTGACCTTCAGATCAACTCGCAAACATCTAATATCTACTTTTATGTGTCGAGTGCTGCCTGGCTTCCAGACTCTGCCTCACTCCAAACCGCTCACCCCAATCTTGAGGCATTAGAGCTTCATCTGTGACTTCATCTTGCCAGAAGGGTCAGGACTGTCCCTGACTTGAGACCAAAGGGGCCCTGACCTCATGCTCTGGGATCATCATTGAGTCTCCCTTCCCCAAATTCCCTTCTGTCCCAGATCTGGGGTATCCTGTTTTATATCCCTCCTCATACTTCCATCTAAGTAGCTCCTGCTTTCCCAGGCCTTTTAGCTGAAGCCTGGTCTTGCTATTATCGGCTTCACGACCACTCCCTTTAGCTCCTAAATAAGGTGGTTGGACCCAGGACTTGGTTTGAAGGCCACCATATCTATGAAGGCTTTCCCGGCCTCCTTTATCTCCACTGGTAGTCTTGACCTCACTTTCCTTTGTAACCTTTGACTCTGGACAGGTTTCATCTCATCACCAATACATATCTCCAGTGCCTTCATTTCTGACTTCCTTTCCAGATAGTGAAATGAGGCAATTTCAAGGTAACTCCTTCTACTTACACCCTGGCCAGGGGTTGCGGCTTTTCCTTCAGGGCCCACCATCTCCAGAGGTGTCCAAAGCCTTTTCCCTCTTCTCTGGGGTTCTTAAAAGTGTGAAAGATGCTGGGACCGTGAAAGGCTTTCGTGGGATGGATCAAGGAGGCATAGTCTGCAGGGCACAATCAAACACAGCTAGATGATCAATGGCTGGTCAATGTGGTCCCCCTCAGATGCTGCTGAGTCAGCTTGTATTTTTGTATACCCTGACGCTTAGATACAAAGTAATTCTCTTCCTCTGAGCAAATCTCCACCCCACCCTCTTTGGTCCCCACAGTCCCTTCCTAACTTTTCTCTCCTTTTCTTCATTCTTACACTCTGTACTTAGTTTCTGCAATCAGAAAATCTGTCTCTTTTGGTATGCATTTAACAATTTCTATGTCTGGAAGTATTCATAGCAAACCTTGTTTTACATTCCACAATAGATGATTTACACCTTCATGTACAGCCTGGGGAGGGAGCAGGGGAGAGAAGAGACTCTTGGGGTGCAGCTGAAAGAATTCAGTGACCCCAGAGTCTAGGAGCAAGCACACAGATTAATACTTACAAGCATTCCCTACCACACGGCATTTCCCATAAGAGCAAGGAGTTGATCTCATTTATCTTTCTTCCCACAACACTTTACCTGGTGCTGGGCCCACAGCAGGTGCTCAATGAATGCTAGGAATGAACTAATGAATGCAGATCTAGTTTTCTGATGCTGGCTTCCAGCTGCCACTATTTCTGGATGTCAACCCCGAATGCCTGGGACCAAGGTAACCCCTTTAAGGAATGAAGGCTCAGAAAGTCTAAGTAACTCCTCCAAGTCACATGAGTAGTTACCTGAGTCTCATAACGTGGAATTGAACCCAGTCTTTTTTGGCTGATGTAGGAGAGAGGCATAATTGAAAGAAATTTATCAGTCATCTCTCATTGTCCCTAAATAGCTAGAGAAACACTCTGGTCTGCTTCAAATGACTCACTCATACATTTCTTATGCATCTCTACTTTAGGCATAATTCTTTAGGTAATTACTTAAACCTCTCTGTGCCTCAGTTTCCTTATCTTTAAAATAGAGATAGTGATAGTATCTACCTAATAATAACTGTAAATTATTACATAACTAAATATATAGGCAAGCATTTAGTTACAAAACTTGAACATAATAGAATTGTATAAGCAACACGTGTTAGCTACCATCATCATCATTATTCTCAATAGCAGGGTAAGGTTGTATTTTAATGTTCTGCTCATTCTTTAAGACCCCACTCTAATGCCATCTCTTCTGTGAAGCTGTCCTCAACCACCCATCAAGGTCTGTCATCCTCTCTTCTGTAGTCCCATAGCACATAGAGAGTATATTCCTGCCAGCAATGCACGGGATCCCTTGTTCTCCACATCCTCACCAACACTTGATGTCTTTTCTTTATTTGATAATAGTCATTCCAAAGGGTGTGTGGCACTTTCTCATCATGGCTGTAATTGGCATTTCCCTGATGATTAGTGATGTTGAGCATCTTTTCATATACCTGTTGGCCATCTGAATGTCTTACCTGTTCTATCTTTTGTGGTATTTCTATGTGCCTCTCTCACTGGCTTGAGAAATATAAGACCCATGTAGATAGTGGATGCTCCCTAAATCCAGAGCCTGGGGGAGTTATCTCCTTGGTCTTTCTGCAGACAAGAGAGGGTTAAGTGACACATTCTCAGAACATGGGAGAAGGTGGGCTTTTGGCTCTGGGAAAGCCTGCTTCTGCCTCCGCTTCCAAGCATTCATCATCACTCCTGCCTCCTGCCTAATGAGCACCCAAAGTGATTTTCTATTGCTTGTAATTCACAAAAATTGTTCTAACATTTGGAAGGGCCAGGAAATTGACAGCCTAATACCCCTGCTTGCCTGTCTATTTCAATGACTTGTGGAAGGCTGAGCTGATTGCTTCTCCTCTAACAATTATCCTGGAGCTTCAGACAACATCAGAGGGAAATAAACAATTGGGAAGGTTAGAGACAGGAACTAGAGGGGAGAAGGCAGGGAGAGGGTCTGGGAAACTCTGGGTGAGCAGCACTGGAAGTGAGCGGGAGGCTGGCCTGAGCACTTGCAAGAGAAGAAAGGGCAGATAGGAGAACCTTTTTCCCATACTAACTTTCCATGATTCTCAGAAAATCTCCATGACCATTGGAATCCAAAGCAACCTGAGAGACTACAAGGCTTCTTTTTAGAATTCACTGGGGTCCTCAGGAATTTCCTGGCTCCATCTTTTCCTTTTAGAGATGAAGAAACTGAGGCCTAGACATGGGAAGGGAATGACTTTGCAGAGTGGTGGTAAAGGCAGGCTTGATGTCAGGTCTCTAGTTAGTTCGAAGGTGGACCTGAAGAGAGGACAGATGTCCCTTCAGATCCAGATTTCAATACATTTGGTAAATATCCAGAAGTCAGATTGCTGAATCATCTCATAGTTCTATATTTAATTTTTTGAGAACTCTCCACACTGTTTTCTGTAGGCACGGGTACCATTTTGCATTCCCACCAACAGTGTTCAGGCTTCCTTTTCTCTTCACGTCCTCACTAACATTTGGTGTCCTTTTTTTGTTTTTTTAATGATAGCCATTCTGACTGGTGGGAGGTGCTGTCTCATTGTGGTTTTGACCTGCATTTCCCTGAGTATCTTTTCATACACCTGTTGGTCACCTGTATGTCTTCTTGGAAGAATTATCTATTCAAACATAGACATTGTTAGCCAGTTTTTGAACAATCTTAATTAGGCTTTTGATTTGTTTTTGCTATTAAGTTGTAGGTGTTCCATACATATCCTGGGTCTTAACCCCTTATCAGATGTATGATTTTCAGATATTGTCTCCCATGACATAGGCTGCCTAGTCGCTGTGTTGACTGTTTGCTTTGCTATCCAGAAGTTTTTTAGTTTGATGAAGTCCATTTGCCTATTGCTTTTATTACTTTAGCTTTGGTGTCCTATTCCACAAAATCATTGCCAAGATTAATTTCATGAAACTTTCCCCGTATGTTTTCTTCTAAGAGTCTTATAGTTTCAGGTTTTCAGTTTGAGTCTCTAATCCATTTTGAGTTGATTTTGGGGTGCAATTTCTTTCTTGTGTGTGTATCTAGCTTTGTTCAATACCATACGTTGAAGAGATTATCCTTCCCCAGTGCATATTTTTGGAAGCAGCACTGTTTACTATAGCCAAGATGTGGAAGCAACCTACATGTCCATTGGTAGAGGAATGGACAAAGACAGTGTTCTATATACACACCGTGGAATATTATTCAGCCTTAAAAAGGAAGGAAATCTCACCATGTGACAACATAGATGACTGCTGCGGACATCATGTTAAGTGATATAAGCCAGGCACAGGCAGACAAATATTGTACAATACCACTTATATGAGATATCCAGGCAGTTAAACTTACAGAAGCAGAGAGTAAAAGGATGGTTGGTAGAGGCTGGTGGTGGAAGAGAAATGCCAGTCTCAGGTGTGCAAGGTAAGTTCTAGAGACCTACTGTTCAACAGTGTGGCTAGAGATAATAAGATGGTATGGTGCACTTGGGAGTTATATTAAGAGGGAAGATCTCATATTAAGTGTTCTCACCACAACAATTTATTTTTAACCAGTTCAACTGAAAGGGAACTTGTCTGAAATATAACTTGTAACAGACATTATGCTGGACACTTTGCATATATAATTCTAACAAGTTTACTGGGAAGTAAGTATTATTTTCACTATTACAGAGATAAAAGCTGGGGCTCAAAAAGCTTGAGGGTCTTTCCTAAAGTTATCTAGGTATTAAGCAGAGAAAACAAGATTTGAACCAGGTAAGTCTGGTCTCAGAGACTGCATCCTTCTACCATGCTGTGACTTCCCTTTATCAGCCAATCTATCACTAGAAGAATGTATAAATTAAGTTATAAGTCGTTCATCTTGTTCCTCAAATTTTTTTAATTATGTAACTGCCAATCAGAGCATCTAATCAGTATGAAAGTGCAGTGTTCCTAAATTGAGTTCATATAATTAAGACTTTAAAAAAATGAGTCACCTTGGACTGTCGGTTCCTCCGGGCAGACACCATTCCTTAACCTTACCCATTTCTGCACCCCAGCATCTCATCAAGGTTTTACACATAGCGGGTGTACTAATTAGCTTTTGCTGCATAACAAACATCCCTCTACAATTTTTTTTTAAAAATTTGAACATTTGAATTTTAAAATAAGAACAAATCAATAAGGCTTTGTTCTTATGCTTGCAGTGTGTACCCCACCTTCCATGAGAGGGGGAGAGGAGTGAAAATTTACTGAACGCTCATCTGGACCATGACTTAGGCTTTTAAGAAGCACTGATCTGAGCTTTGGGGCTTGGCTGTGGATAATTGGCCTCCCCCATTCCTGAGCTAGGCATACCAAGACTAATACCTTTGATTCTTGAGAATCTGGGGTCTCGAGTCAGGAGCTACTGAAAGTCGCTATCTGAAGAATCTAAGGCTGGGCATGTTGGGTTACTCCTATAATCCTAGCACTCTGTGAGGCTGAGGCAGGTGGATCACCTGAACTTAGGAGTTCTAGACCAGCCTGAGCAAGATTGAGACCTCATTTCTACTCAAGATAAAAAGAATAGCTGGGCATAGTGGTGTACACCAGGGGTCCTCAAACTTTTAAAATAGGGGGCCAGTTCACTGTCCCTCAGACCATTGGAGGGCCAGACTG
>NW_003852409.1:22999729-23006899 GCF_000181295.1 Otolemur garnettii | reverse complement strand
AGATAAATGTCCTAGGCAGGCCACATGTGACCTGCCGGCCATAGTTTGAGGACGCCTGGTGTCCACCTATAGTCCCAGCTACTTGGGAGGCTCAGGCAAGAAGATCACTTGAGCTCAAGAGCTTGAGGTTGCTTTGAGCGGTGATGCCATGGCGCTCTACCCATGATGACAGGGTGAGACTCTGTCTCAAAAAAAATTTTTTTTTAAATAAGTAAAAGTTAAAAAAATGGTAAAAAAATTGTAAATCCTGTAAAGGGTCCTCTCGGGACAATACTTGGTGAGTGCCCTACATGCATCATGGGGTCACCTGGGCTTGTAGCTAGGGCAGCACAGGGTGGTGAGAGCAGCATGAGCCCTAGAGTCTCCACATGAAAGAGAATCTCGACTCCACCAGGACATCCCAGGGCCTCATGCCCAGGCTTCACTCCCCTGTCTGACCTCACTTCTCCTGTCCTCTTCCCGGGGCCCCCACACACTGGACTTTCTCTGGTTCCTGGGACACAGAAATCCCCTTCTTGCCTCAGCTTTCTACTGCTGTTCTCTTCATCCAGAAGGTTCTCACCCGAGACAGTCACATGGATGGTTGCTTCTTAAAATGTAGATTCCAGCTCAAATATCACTGGCTCACAGGGATCTTTCCTCAGCATGTGCCCTCTTTCTTATCATCTGGATTTATTTTTTCCCCTGGCCCTTGTCATTATCTAAAATAATCTTATTTATTTGTTTTTTTAAATTCATTACTTATCTCTCCTTTCCAGAAAATAGGCTTTGTGAGAGGAAATCTGGAATCCATCTGATTCAGAGCTATTTCTATAGGCTGAAGCTGCACCTAGGTATGGAATAAATGTTTGTTGAAGGGATGAATGAGGACTCAGTTTCTTTTTCTGCAAAATGGGACCACTAATGTGGGTGTTGCTCACTGGCGGGTTTGGGGATAACATCTGCACCGTGATCAGGTTTTTAGTAGGTGCTAGAGAGAAGTGATAGCTTCTGCAATAATTATTATTGCCTTAGCCCCAGGCTTCCCCCACTACCCACTCCAGCCTCCGTGGTCTTTTCTCTTCACAGCTGTCTGCTGGTTGGTCTCTGCAGGCTCCATATCTCCATCCTCAAGGAGCTGGAGGGACCAAGAACATCGCTGCAGCAATGAAGGGAAATGAGATTGGAAAGGATACTTAATTCTAAAGGATTGTCCCCAAACCTAGAAACGACATGGTAAATCAGAGTCCTTCCCATAACTCATAGTCTATCTCCATGGAAATGGGCACCATATGGAGTTAATTAGTAGAACAACAAAACAATCAATTAGTTCCTTAATTAGTTTTACTAAGAAATGATAACAAACAAAAACACAAACACTTTATTCCAACTAATGTTCGAGCCACAGTGATAGTTTAATGGCCTTGGAAAGCCAGTTCAGGTGCCGGGCCGCTGTGCATGGAGATTTATTCCCATGGTATTGACAGGTTCCCTGGTCTCTGTCCAGGCTGTGCGTTTCATCTTTATGATCAATTATTTACAATATCTGAACACAGCTGAGGGGTCATCTGGGAGCTTTTCTTTCTAGATAGGGAAAAAAATGCAATAACTCAATTCCCATGAAGGGACCAGACTCTGGAATGATCATTCCCTGAATCATTTATTTGACAAACATTTCCTGAGCGTTTTCTGTGTGTCAGGCATGGCACTGGTGATGGAGGAGAGAGAGGAAGGAGGAGTAATTGACAGTGGGGCTCACTTTGGAGTAGGGCGGCAAATCAGAAATGCAAGAGACACAGTGTCCAGCTGTGTCCGTTCTGAAGCCCTGGGGTTTGGGGGTACACAGGGTCTGTGGTGGAGGCAGGGGGCCGGTGGGAGTACAGGGTCTGGGAAGGCGTTGGAGGAGGTGATGGATGAGCCTGCAGGGATGAGTTGAATGAGGAAGGCTGATAGAGTGGAAGGAGCATGGGGCTGGGATTCGGGAGCCTGAGACTCTCCTCCAGTCCTGGAGTTGCATCAGATTCCATGTATCCATTCTGTCTTCGGGATTCGGGAGCCTGAGACTCTCCTCCAGTCCTGGAGTTGCATCAGATTCCATGTATCCATTCCTGTCTTCCATTCATCTGGAAGACAGGAGAATAACGGACACCCATGCTTCTTTCTCCTCTCAAAGGGTTGTTGTAAGGATCAAACAGATGAGCGTGCACCTTGCAAAGCACAAAGGGTTTCACAGAACCAGATGTGAGATCTGAGCAGAAGTCTGGAAGCAAGACTAGGTAGGGGTCCCAGAGGTGCCTCCACTTCCCAAGGGATCCATAAAAGAAAGGGGCACTCTAGGAACACTTGGGGTATATCAGTATTTATATCTATATTTCTATATCACCTCTACCTGTGTGTGTACACATGTACACCTGTGTATGCATAAATAAGCATGGATGAATATATCTCTATCAGAAAATTCATTGGTAAAGATAACACATATTGGCTTGGCACCTATAGCTTAGTGGTTATGGTGCCGGACACATATACTGAGGCTGATGGATTTGAACCCGGTCCGGGCCTGTTAAACAACAATGACAACTATAATAGAAAATAGCCAGGCATTGTGGTGGGTGCTTGTAGTCCCTACTTGGGAGGAACTTTATTCCATGAAAATGGAATAAAGGCCAGGTTGCCCACACAGAACCTGGACTCTGATTCTTTTTGTTCACATCTTGGAATAATCTCTCAATTTTGGTCCTTAACTTCTCACTTTCTCCAGTTGTTGTCTTTAACTAAAGACACTTTTTTTTTTTTTTTGAGTTTGTCTACATAGGCTATAGGGTTTTCATGCCAATGCGTGCTCCAAAATCTCACAAAGTCAGCTTGATGAAGAGATGAGAGTATGAATTCTGCTGTCAACCTGCCTATGTTCAAATCTCAGCTCTGCTGGATACTATTCAACAACTTGTTTAATCTGTCCTAGCTTCCTTGTCTGTAAAATGGGAATAAGAATAATAACCTTATGGGTTCTTATAAGGCTTCTGTGTGCTAACACAGGGAATTACTTAGAAAAATGCTTTCTTATGTTGAAAGAGGATTATGAGTATTTCTACTATGTTAGTTTCTCATATGTACTGGCTTTGGGACTGTGAGGAAAACTTTCCCTTGAAGTATTAGTTTTCTTAGTGAGCACAACAAATTTTCCTCTTTTATGTATTTGTTTCTCCCAGTTTCAGTGAACTTGAGGGAGAGACTATTCTGGAGAACATAAAGCGCCTATCTGTTCTTCTGTTCTTAGCATCTCCAATTAAACAAAGAAAACAGTACAATCACACCACAAGTCTCTTCCCACCCTACAGCCTTAGTCAGACCCTCAGTTTTTCTCTAGTTTGCAGAAAAATAATTTTACCCTCTCATATCCAATCAATATCTTTGCTGGGTCTATTGTGAGCTGATAATTTAAATACAATTGTCTCCTTAGCAACCATCCTTTCACTGTCTGCCTTCTTGACTTTGAAAGAGCTTGCAGTTAGAAAATTCACAGTTTCAGCCAGAAACTTTTTTTCCCCCTATAGAAACCAGATTCTCTCCCAAAACAAACTCTTTAAAAAAAAAAAGAAAAAATGGAACAAGATTTCTAAAATAAAAGGGGAAAAAAAAAAACATTTTTTCTAATTATAAAGGTAATTGGACAGGATTTTATAGAGATGGAAGGGGGGTTTATTGCCTCCATTCTTTAGTTACGGGATGGTCTCTACCAGACAGGGAGAACTCAATTAGAATCGCAAGATGTTGGCGCTGGAAGTAGGTGCAGAGATAATTTAGTTTAATCTCCGCTTTTCCCTCCTCTGTTTTACTGTTGAAAAAACAGAAAGCCTGAGATTTAATAGTTTCCCCCAAGTGCAAGCAGCTTCTAGGGTGAGAGGCAAATCTGGAATCAAAATCCTATCCTCTGTTTAAATTCAAAGAGTTTTTGCCACCAAAATGTGGCCTTCAGGCTTTCTTACCGGTGGTGGTTAGTGGTTAGGTACACACATAAACAGGACAGAGCTTTGAAATCAGGTGAATTGCTGGGTTTGGTGACCAGTTGTCCCTGTTTGCCTGGCCCTGACCAAGTTTCCTCGGACTTTGGACTCTCAGAGCCCAAACTGGGCACATCTTAGGCAAACCTGAACAGGTAAGTTTCCCTACTGCTAAGCCAATCTCTATGTGATGTGGGAAAATTTTAGCCTCAATCTCTTCCATTGTGGGCATAATAATAGTTAATCTCGGGGTATTGTGAAGATAAAATAAATAACAGCAGTGACTATCACTTTCCTTCCTTCCTCTCCTCATTTCTTCTGTCCAGTAAGAAGCTTTTGACTTTCTTCACCTGGAAAAAGCAGGATTCCACTTAAAAGTGATAATGATGCTTCTTTTCTGAGTTGGCACACATGGGGGGAGGCAGAGGAATAAGATCTTCATTCCAAAGGTCCAATACTCTGAGACAAGTCCTTGGAGACGCCCCCAAATGCCACCCACAATGTGAAAAATCAAAATTAGCTTCTCGCCTGCCTTTGGCAGCTGTGATTAATCATTTCATAACAAGACAGTCGAAGCACAACTATTTATTTGCATCGGATCAGGAAGATTATAGAATATAACATTTTCATAAATTTGTTAGGATTCTAGATATACGTTAGTGTGATGAATAGTTTAGGCTGCGATAGATGTTTTTGTTTCAATAAAGTTATTTTGGGATATATTTACATGATGAAATAACCTATTATTTATCCAACTGCATTTTTATGAACTAATTTTTCTTTTTGTGCCGACTTGCAATGGTGATTCATTACTTTCTGCCCTTCAATTTTTCTTTCCTTGTAAATGGTTTCTTGTTTGTTATTTGAAAGCGTATGTCTCCCTTCAGATCCATCGACCAGTTTCACATGGGATCTTGACTCTGATGCAAACTGCTTCTGAGAACCTGGGGAATTAAAATAAAATGAATCATTTTATTCTTATTATTTCTGGACTCTGCCGCTCACTGGGTCTGCATTCTTGGTGGTCACATTCTCTCTCTGAAACTAGTTGTCCTGACTCAGGGGGACTCTGGTCTCTCTTCTGTGCTCAATTCATACTTGTTGAAGGAGTAAGTGAGTGACTGAATGAGGTAAGAATAAAGACATTTGTGTGGCTGCAGGAATCAGTGGTTCTCAACCTTGCTAATGCTGCGACCCATTAAAGGGCATTAGGAAGGTTGAGAACCACTGTGTTAGGCTGAGGGGTCATAGGAAGGAATTATTTAGAGGGAAGTTTGTCTGTTACCTCCCAGAAAGGGGTAGCCTAAAATATCTCTTTTTGTTCCGATTCACTCATGTGCCATATTCGCCAATGACAAGAAGCAGCTATGGATTCTAGAAGGCTTTGGATGCCTAGTTCTCTATTGAGAACCATCTATCGCAGCCTCAGGAATGTAATTCCTAAGGAAAATAGGTACTTTGGAGAGGGGTAGGGTTTGTAGCTACTTGTTTAAATAAACCAACCTACCCTGAAAGAAAGGAGATAGAAGATTGATAATTATATGAAAAGAGGGCAATTAGCTAGATAGTGATAAAGATTCTTTGCTTGACCAAACTTTAGTCAGGCTCCCGAACCTTCTCCTAGAACCTTCTGTGCACTTCCTTGCATATTCCAGTTTTAGCAAGAAGTCTGCTAAATCAATTTAATAAGAACACCTTACCCTTGATACCTGGTAAATAAACCTTCTTATCTGACCATGTTTCTTTCTCTCTCTCTCTTTTTTAAAATTTTACTTTATTTTTTATTGTTGGGGATTCATGGAGGGTACAAATAACCAGGTTACACTGATTGCATTTCTCTCTTAAAATTGTTTCAGGTTTATTTGAGGGTACAAAGAAATTAGGTGACAAGGCTTGCATTTGTTAGGTAGAGTCCCTCTTATAATTGTGTCCTGCCCTCAAGAAATGTGCCATACGTCCTAACTTTGTGCCCATTAAGTGGGAGCACGCCCATCTCCTTCACACCTCCCCTCTCCCCACTGGCTCATTCCCCACCCCCACCTTGAATTGATTTGAGTTTTTCTCTTATGTGGGTGTATATTAGATCATCTACTGGCTTCATTTTAGAGTTGAGTACATTGGATTCGTGCTCCTCCATTCTTGTGATACTTTACTAAGAAGAACGTGTTTCCACTCCATCCAGGTTAATACAAAACATGTAAAATCTCCATCTTTTTATGGCTGAAGAGTATTCCATGGTATACATATACCACAGCTTGTTAATCCATTCTGGGTTGGTGGGCATTTAGGGTTGCTTCCACATTTTGGCAATTTTAAGTTGAGCTGCAATAAACAGTCTAGTGCAAATGTCCTTATGATAAAATGATTTTTTTTTATTCTGGGTAGCTGCCTAGTAATGGTATTGCAGGATCAAATGGGAGGTCTAATTTGAGTTCTTTGAGGATGCTTCATACTTCCTTCCAAAAAGGTTGCATTAGTTTGCAGCCCCACCGGCAGTGTAACAGTGTTCCCTTCTCTCCAACTTTATACCAGCATCTGCAGCTTTGAGACTGCGATGTGGGCTATTCTCGCTGGGTTTAGGTGATATCTCAGTGTGATTTTGTTTTGCATTTCTCTGATGGTAGGAATGATGAGTATTTTTTCAAATGTTTGATAGCCATTTGTCTGTCTTCTTCACAGAAGGTTCTGTTCATATCTCTTGCCCAGAGGTGGATAAGATTGTTTGTTCTTTTTTGGTTGATTAACTTGACTTCTCTGTAGATTCTATTATCAACTTTCTGTCAGATTCATATCATGCAAATATCTTTTCCCAATCTAAAGGCTGTCTTTTTGCTTTACTTGTTGTGTCCTTAGCTGTGCAGAAGGTTTTCAACTTAATTCTGTCCCACTTGTTTATTTTGTTGTTGTTATTGTGATTGCAGCTGAAGTCTTCATCATAAAATTTTTCCCCAGTTCAACACCATGAAGAGTTTTTCCCACACTTTCTTGCAAGATTTTTATTGTTTCATGCCTTAGATTTAAATATTTTATACATCTTGAGTCAATTTTGGTAAGTGGTGAAAGGCATGGGTCCAATTTCAGTCTTTTACACATGGTTATCCAGTTCTCCCAGCACCATTCCCAGTCTTTGAAAGGCATGGGTCCAATTTCAGTCTTTTACATGTGGTTATCCAGTTCTCCCAGCACC
>NW_003852409.1:22998736-22999637 GCF_000181295.1 Otolemur garnettii | reverse complement strand
CAGCACCATTCCCAGTCTTTGAAAGGCATGGGTCCAATTTCAGTCTTTTACATGTGATTATCCAGTTCTCCCAGCACCATTTGTTGAATAGGGATTCCTCCCCCTCTGTATGCTTTTGTTTAGTTTATCAAAGATAAGATGGCAACTAGATACTGGTTTCATGTCTTGTTTTTCTATTCTGTTCTATATGTCTATGTCTCTATTTTTGTGCCAATACCATGCTGTTTTGATTACTGTGGACTTGTAATATAACCTGAAGTTTGGTAGAGTGATGCCTCTGGCTTTGTTTTATTTACTAATAGTAGCTTTGGATATATATTTTTTTCTGGTTCCATACAAAATGAAGTACTATTTTTTCAGTTCTTTGAAGTATGATGTTGGTATTTTAATGGGGATTGCATTGAATCTGTAGATTGCTTTGGTTTTTCCCAGCCAAGAGCATGGTATGTTCCATTTGTTAGTATCTTCTGCTGTTTCTATTCTTAGGGTTTCATAATTCTCTTTATAAAGATTTTTCACTTCTTTTGTTCGGTATATCCCTGAGTATTTCACTTTCTTTGAAGCTATTGTGAAAGGAATTGTGTCTTTGACTTGCTTCTCAACCAGGCTGTTATTGGCCTATATGAAGACTACTGATTTATGGACTTCAATTTTATACCCTGAGATGTTACTGTATTTTTTTTTAAATCACTTCCAGGAGTTTTGTAGTTGAGTCTCTGGAGTTTTCTAAGTAAAAGATCATATCATCAGCAAAGAGTGAGAGTTTGACCTCCTCTGCCCCCATTTGGATGCCTTTTATATCCTTCTCTTGTCTGATGCATTGTCTAGAACTTCCAGAACTATGTTAAATAGTAGTTGTGACAGTCGATGTCCTTGTCTTGTTCCAATTCTAAGTGGAAAA
>NW_003852409.1:22996615-22998059 GCF_000181295.1 Otolemur garnettii | reverse complement strand
GTTCATTTCCTCCACATTGTTGAATTTCTGGGCATAGAGTTTTTTGTAGTAGTCAGAGATAATCTCTTGTATCTCTGTGGTTTCAGTTGCTATTTCCCCCTTTTCATTTCTGATTGAGGTTATTAAAAATTTTACTTTTCTTTTTGTAGTTAATCTGGCCAATGACTTATGAATATATATGTATATTGATATATATATTTTTACTTTATATACATATAAAAAATGATGTATATGATATTTTTATTTATTTATTTTATATCTATCTATCTATCTATCTATATATATAGATTTTTTTTTTTTGAGGTAGGCCTTAAGATTTCAACCTGGGTAGAGTGCTGTGGCATCAGATTTTAAAATCATTAGATTTTACTTTTCTTTTTCTAGTTAATCTGGCCAATGACTTATCTATCTATCTATATACTTATTTATATATATAAATATATATTATATATACTTTTTAACTCTCTCTCTATGTGTATATATATATACACATTTTTTTTTTTTTTTTTTAGCCTGGGTAGAGTGCTGTGGCATCACAGCTTACAGCAACCTCTAACTTCTGGGCTCAAGTGATTCTCTTGCCTCCCTTCCCAAGTAGCTGGGTCTACAGGCTCCCACCACAAGGCCTGGCTATTTTTTGTTGCAGCCATCATTGTTGTTTGGTGGGCCCAGGCTAGATTCAAACCTGAACCTGCCAGCTCAGGTATATGTGGCTGGTGCCTTAGTTGCTTGAGCCACAAGTGCTAAGCCCTTATCAATTTTATTTATCTTTTTTTATTAAGTCATAAACACATACATCATGTATACGTTGATGCCTTTAAGGGGTACAATGTGCTGATTTTATATATAATTAGGAATGCTTACATTAAACTAGTTAATATAGCCTTTACTTTATTTACTTAATTATTGTGTTAAGACATTTATGATTAATACTTAATAGATTTGATGTGTACCCTTACAATATCAACCATAAGAACGGTCCCACCATTTAATTTTATTTAAGTTTTTTTTATTAAATCATAGCAGTGTACATTGATACTATCATGGGGTATAGTGTACTATTTCCATATACAATTTGAAATAATTTCATCCAACTGATTAACATGACCTTCGTGTCTGTTAGTTATTCTGTTAAAACATTTATATTCTACATTTAGAGAGATTCACATGTACCCTTATAGGATGAACCATAGGCATGATCCCACCAATCACCCTCCCTCCACCCACCCTCCTCCCTCTCCTTCTCTCCATCTCCCCATATTCCTGGGCTAAAATTGGGTTATAGCTTTCCTATGAAAGCTATAAATTAGTTTCATAGTAGGGATGAGTACATTGGATATTTTTTCTTCCATTCTTGAGATACTTTGCTAAGAAGAATATTTTTCAGCTCCATCCATGTAAACATGAAGAAGGTAACGTCTCCGTCTCTCTTAATGGCTGCATA
>NW_003852409.1:22992980-22995665 GCF_000181295.1 Otolemur garnettii | reverse complement strand
GACCTGCAGAAGACTGAAACTGGATCCACACCTTTCACCACTAAGATTGACTCTCATTGGATTAAAGATTTAAACTTAAGACATAAAACTATGATAATACTAGAAGAAAGTGTATGTAAAACACTTGAAGAAATTGGCCTGGGCGAAAATTTTACGAAGAGGACCCCCCAGGCAATTGAAGTAACATCAAAAATACACTACTGGATCCTCATCAAATTAAAAAGCTTCTGCACAGCCAGGAACACAGTAAGTAAAGCAAGTAGACAGCCCTCAGAATGGGAGAAGATATTTGCTGGTTATATCTCTGACAAAGGTTTAATATCCAGAATCCACAGAGAACTCAAACCTATTAGCAAGAAGAGAACAAGTGATCGCCTCTCAGAGTGGGCAAGGGACTTGAAGAGAAACTTATTTAACTTTTTGAAAGACCAACTTTTTGTTTCGCTAATTTTCTGAATGATTCTTTCATTTTCAATTTTGTTTATTTCTGATTTAATTTTGGTTATATCTTCTGCTAGGTTTAGGACTAGATTGCTCTTCCTTTTCTATTTCTTGAAGATGACTATGGCTCATTAGGTTGTTGATGTGCTCTCTCTGTTTTTCAGATGTAGGCATTTAATGGAATAAATTTCTGTCTCAGAACTGCTTTTTCAGTATCCCATAGGTTTGGTAGTTTGTGTCTTCATTGTTGTTATGCTCAAGGAAGTTAATGATTTTCTCCTTTATCTCATTCTTGACCCAAGTGTTATTCAGCATAAGGTTATTTAGTTTCCATGCTTTTGTGTGGGGATAAAAACTTTTGTTGTAATTGAGTTCTATCTTTTTTGCCTTGTGGTCTGAGAAGATACAAGGCATAATTTCAATTATTTTGATTTTGTTAAGGTTTAATTTATGTCTTAGGATATAATCTACTTTGGAGAATGTTCCATGGGCTGATGAGAAGAATGTGTATATCTTAGCTTTGGGCTGGTGTGTTCTGTATATGTCTATTAAGCAGAGTTGTTCTAGGGTTGCTTTTAAGTCCCTTGTATCTTTGTTTAGTTTCTGTCTAGAGGATATATCCAGCTCTGCAAGAGGGATGTAAAAGTCCCCTACTATTATGGTGTAATAGGATATCATATTGCACTCTAGGAGGCTGTGGAGGGTGGATACCAGGAGCTCACAAGTTCAAGACTAGCCTGAGCAAAAGCAAGACCCTGTTTCTAACAAAAACAGAAAAACTGAGGCAAGAGGATTTCTGGAGCCTGAGTTGGAGGTTGCTGTGAGCTATGATGCCATGGCACTATAGTGAGGGTGACAGCTTGAGACTCTGTCTCAAAAAAAAAAAAATAGGATAATAGGATATCATATTGCTCAGACCAATTAAGGTCTGTTTCATAAATCAGGGAGCATTTAAGTTGGGGGCACAAATATTTAGAATTGAAATGTCCTCTTGTATTTTTCCCTTGACCACTGTGAAGTGTCCATCTTTGTCTTTCTTTAGTTTCTTTAAATACACTTGTATCTGAAAATAAGATTGAAAATAAGAACCCTCCTTCTTCAGATTTCATTTGCCTAAAATATTGCTTTCCACCCCTTTATCCTGAGTCTTTCTTTGTCCTTTGAGGCTAAGTGTGTTTCCTGCAGGCTGCATATGGATGGCTTATGCTTTTTTATCCAATCTGCCATCCTGTGCCTCTTCATTGGGGAATTAAAGCCATTAACATTTATTGATAGAATTGATAAGTATGGTGGAGTTCTATTTATCTTATTTTGTAAATGTCCATTGCTTAATTTTATCTTTTTCATTATTGTGGTAGCTAGGTTTTGTTCTTTAGTTTGTGAGTGTTTACTTTGCTGGTGGTTCATTATGATGGTTGTTGTGGAGAATAGGTCTAAGTATTTCTTGTAGAGCTGGTTTTGTGGCAAATTTCCTCAATGTTTGCATATCAGTTAATGATGGAACATTTTCATTTATGATATCCCCCACTAGGGCTTCCATTCATGTTCTGCTTTCTCTCTCTTCTTTCCTGCCTCTTTAACTGCCTGTGTTAGCTCAAGAGCTTTATCCTCTAGCTGTGAGATTCTTTCTTCTCTATGGGATAATCTGTTATTGATATTTTCTACTGTATCTGTAAGTTTCCTGATTGACTCCTTCTATTCCTTAAGCTCCATAATATCCTTTCATATTCTTCATATTTTTTATCTCTTGTTTGGTTCTGTTTTTGGCCTTCATTTTGATTATTTTCCACTTTCTCAGCAATTTCCTTCATTGTTTTTAACATCCATCTTTTAAATTCTCTTTCTGTCATGTCTAATATTTCTTTGTAGGTGGAATCCTCTGCAGTGGCAACTGCACAATCCCTTGATGGTGGTGGTAGTGAGGATTTCTCTGTTCTGGTTTTTCATGTTGCCAGAATTTTTCTGTTGGTTGCTCTTCTTGAGTGTTTTCATCTTGTCTGCTTCCTTCCCCTACTTTTTCCTTTCACTTTCTCTTTCTCTTTCTCTTTAAATTACCTTGTCTCTGTGCTTAGGTGTTGAAGCATCTTTTTGGTATAGGACCAAAAGGAACCAAAGATTGAAGAGCTGGGTGGCACCTGTGGCTCAAAGGAGTAAGGCACTGGCCCCATATTGCCAGAGGTGGCAGGTTCAAACCCAGCCCCAGCCCCGGCCAAAAACTGCAACAAAAAAAAAAAAAAAAAAAAA
>NW_003852409.1:22986776-22992948 GCF_000181295.1 Otolemur garnettii | reverse complement strand
GACAGAAGAGCAAGGAGAGAGAAAATATAGGAAAAGAAAAACAAAAAAAGAGAGGGTAAAAGGAAAGATTGACAGAAAGAAGATAATTACAGAAAGAGAGAGACAGGAGTAATAGTAGTGTTCAACAGGGTGCTTTGACCCACGCCCACAATTCCCAGCCTCTGAGTCCCTTGACTAACCAGGCGTCTCATCCTCTACCATCTCCCAAGTGATGCCTGGTCACCCTGGCCTATCTTCAGCAAGAATTCTCCTAGGCCAAGCTAGCCACACTCCTCTTTACCCTCAGTGTTTTCTCTTTGTAATTGTCCATAACTGCCTCCCACTTTTCTCTTTGGCTATAAATTCCCACTTGCTCATGTTGTATTTAGGGGTTCAACCCAATTCTCTCTTGTACTATGGAATCCTATTACAGTGGTCCTTATGCCATGAAGGTCCTGAATAAAGTCTTCCTTATAGGGCCTTAATAAGTGCCTTTGCATAACTTTTTCTTTAATAATAACTATCAGTGTAATTCAGGGTAGAAAGTAGGTTCTAGAGGAACCAAAATCCAGAAGTTCCAGGTTCCAGTCTGCATTTCTGTGTGATCTGAAGCCAACCAGTCCATTTTATGAGCCTCAGTTTCCTTGTCTGTGTGACAAGGAAGTTGAACTAGGTGACCTTAGGTTATTTATAGTCCTCAGAGTCTTGTTCAGTGTTTCTCAAACTGGGGTCATGAAACTTTGGGCCTATATATTCTTAAGGCTCCTTGAGTTATAAGAATTTTTTTTTTAGTTTTAATTTCTTTCTCTTTTTATAAGTCTTATAGATAAAGTTTATCTAGCAGGGGTAATTTACCACTGAAAGACATGTGCATAGGATAAGATTTCATTTTCTTAAATAAAGTGAATGTTTTTCAAACCTAGGTCTGTGGACCTGGGGAAACTGGGGTGGTCCACAAAGATCACTTTCCTTCAAAGGAAATGTATTAACATCCAGATTCTAGAAATGCTAGTTAGCTTATATACATCAATACACAATTTTCAAATTGCAAGGACACATAAAAAAAATGATTCGTGAAATGGACAGGAACAGGAATAAAATACTACAGAGCAGTGGTGATGTGGAAGCTACAGTGGATCTATGTGTCACTGTCTACACTGGGAGGGAGGAATTCATTCATTCATTCATTCAACAATATTCATCAAGTGTTTACTATGGGTCCTGCACCTGTAAGAAAAAAATCTTTTAGCTCCTGCCTTCCAGGTGGTCATGGTTTAGTGGGAAATTGGGCAAGTAAAGCAAATATTAAGTATGGTATGAGAAGGGTTGACTTAGAAAAAACCTGGGGGGAAGGTGGATTATGGTGTGTAGAGAGAGTACTGCTGGGGTGAGGGGGACAGGGAGAAGTACCTAATCTGAGCCATGAAGGGAGAGTAAGGACTTGTAGATAGAGAAAAAAGTGGGAGATGAAGCTCTAGGCATAAAGAACTGCTGAGGAAAAGGATGAAAATGAGACAGGAGTGTAAAAGCAGAGTGCCAGGCAGTCACTCTGATTGGAAAGTAAGGTGGGAGCAGGACTAGGAAGGGGAAGTGGCTGCTGTTGTCCAGTACTGAGAGGACATGCTGGTTAGGGCAGTGACAGTGGGTAGGCACTGGGGTGAGTGAGGTTTAGGGATACTAAATAAAGATCAGACATCAACAGTGAAGGCAATGGAGACTTCAGGAGGACTTCTTGTTTCTTGGCTCAGACACCATTTTCTGTAATTAAGAGAGGAGCAGGTGGGGTGAAGACAGACAGTTGTGTGCAGATTGAATTTCAGATGTTATTGGAACATTTGAAAACAGATCTAAAGTTTGAAAGAGAGACAAGGAACTTTTTCTTTTATCTTATGAACTCATTATTAAATCATTTCATGGGCTTAACTTTCCAGCTACCTAAAGGGAGGATAAGTATGGTCATCATTTGAACTTAGACTTGAATTTGAATCCTATTCACTTACTTATTCAGTGACTTTGGGCAGGCTACCTCCTTATTAAGCCTGAATTATTTAATTTCTGTGATGGAGAAAATAAATTCTAAATTACATCATGTCTGGGAGGCTAAACAAAGCAACAAATATAGTATCACAGAAAGGGTGGTTCTCCTCCATTTTCTTTGTGTTTATACCCCAGTGGTCTCTGTCCTCCAGTGTAGCATTGGGGCCTGAATTTCTTTTAGGGAATGTGCTATCTTTGTTTATAAAAATATTCTCCTGGGGCATAAGAGGGCAAGCATGGGAGGTAAAGCATTGGAATGCTCAAAGTTCTCTGTTTTGCCGAGGGAGGGGGGTTAGGAGGAAGTTGGGGAGGAAGGGGGGAGGGGGGGGAGGAGACAGGAAAGGTGGCATACAGGGAGTAGAGATATCCAGAGTTTGAGGCGGAGTGAGGTACCAAAGTTTGGCAAAAGTTGCTGGTAAGAACCCTTTGATGGTGTTGGGACTATATGCCATATTAAAAGCAGTGATGCCTAATGTTTCCTATGGAATTATTTCCAGTCATATGATGTAAATTCTTTCTCTGACTTCCTACACCAAATTGTCAGTCACGTTGATCATGTCTAAGGATAATTTGTGTGCATGAAATATTTCTGGTGACCACTGTGGAAGGATTTGAGTTTCTCACTGGGTCTAAGTGATGTGGGATAGAGGTAGAAAATAAGTTGAAGGGATATTCTCTACGAATGGGGGAAGTTCTGCAGATTCAAAAGGTCAGTGTTATGGTGACTCTGGAGGGCTCTGTGCTTCCACAGGTGTGGAATGGAAGATCAAGTTGATTGTTGTCTTCATTCATTAATTCATTCAGCACATGTTTGTTCACTGCTTACTACATGCCAGTTATTGTTATAGGAACTAAAAATATAGCTATAAGAAGACTAAGTTCCTGCCCTCAGAGAGCTTACGTTCTTACTGAGAAGATCAACTAAAAATAAATAGATAAATGTGTGATACTGCATCAGATAGTGATAAGACAAAAGTAAAGCAGGTGAGAGAAAGACACAGAGGTAGTAATTCAAGACAAATGGCTCAGGAGTCCTCCTTGAGGAGGTAGCACTTGAGCAAAGACCTGAATTAAGTGATGGGGAAGGACATGGAGAGATAGTGGGCATAAAGATTAAAAGCTTTCCCTCCACTTCACTTGTGAGCTCAGGGCAAGGGATAACTTCAACCTTCAGTGTTCTCATCTGGTATTGGAATTGAAAAGTTCACCTCTTAGGGTGGAGGAAAGGATTCCAAGAGATCCTGGAAGTTATTTGGAAAGAAAAAATGCAAAACAAATGCAAAGGATTGTGGAAGACACAGCTAAGAAGGAGGTGAATTCTACTTTTTGCTGTAGGGTTTGGTTTGGGCCATGCCCTTGATGAGGCATGAGTTTTCAGGTGTAGGGACTCAGTTTAAAGAAGGACTGTGTATTAAATTATGAATGTCCAAACTCTACTGAAGTGACCTGGGAGAAGTGCCTTAATATAGACTATTTCCAGAAGCTCATGAATTCTGTATTACAGCGAGTCATCCCATGATTCTGCAATTGTCTTGCTGATAATACAGTCCCTGATGCATTTATCATCACAACTCAAGCAGAAAGACCTGATAAATCTTGGCTGCATAAGGACTTGGCTACTTTCACCTTATTCTCTACTTAACCCCTCACCCACTGGTCTCTCCTTTTTGAAGAATTACATAGGAGAAGTTGGCATGGCCTTTGTCTTTTCTTGGCCTTGTGTATATTTGTCATTCATTCCTCTTGGCTGCTAGGGTAGACTTTGTTGATTGCCTACCCAGTCCGTAGCTATTCTTCTTTTGCATTATTGAGGCTGAAAATACCAGATATTGTTTTCTCAGCCTTCCATGCAGCATGGCCATGTGTGTCAATTATCTATTGCCATAATAATGCTGTGAAACAAAACTCGATGACTTAATACAGCAAGCATTCATTTAGCCCATGAGTCTGTGATCATGGATTTATCTGGAGCTCAGCTGTGTGGTTCTTCTGGCCTATTTTTTTCTGGGCATACTCACATGTCTAATGGTTGGCCAGCTATCATCAAGTGCTACTGGGTGACTGAGCCACATATCTCTCATCTTCCATCAGACATGTTCTCATGACAATTACAGAGGTTAAGAAGTAGAAATACACACGATCTCTTGAGGTCCTGCCTTAGAGCTAGCACATGGTCACTTAATCCACATACAATTGGCAAAAGCACATCACAAGTCTAGCCTAGATTTAAGGGATGGGAAATAGACTCTGTCTTTTCAGTGAGAAAAATTGCAGAGTCTCATGGTAAAAGGCACAAATACAGGGAGAAGTGAAGAATTGGGGCCATCATGCTCAATCAGTCACCTGCAGCATATGATCTAATCCTAGACTAAATGATGCCTTGCACGTGGATGTGGTCTTGCAAACCATGTAGGGCCACGCCTCATGACCACACCTATATAACAGGAATAACAAAACAGAAAGCTGTCTTGATGCCATAATTGATCCTTAGGACTAACCCTGGAGTCACCTGTCGGTGGATATCTTGTTATGAGACACTACATTTTTCTCATTGTTTAACTCACTTAAAAACATTGGCTTTCCCATGACTTGCAGCTCAAAGCATTCCCAGTTGCAATGGCAACTGACAGATTGTGGCCTCCCTTTTCTGTTTCAGGAGTCTCCCACTCCATGAGCAGAGATCATATGCCAACAGAACCTAGGTTTACTTGCTTCTCCAGTCACTCTTGTAGTGGGGCCAGGTGCCATGACTCAAGCACCTACACTCACCCCAGGTTTTTAATTAGAAGGTAGCAATCTAAAGAAGCATCAATCCCAATTGATGGCTCATGCCTGTAGTCCTAGCACTTTGGGAGGCTGAGGCAGGAGGATTGCTTGAGTTCAGGAGTTCAATATCAGCCTGAGCAAGAGTGAAACTCCATCTCTATTAAAGGTAGAAAAACTAGCTGGGCATTGTGGCAGGTGCCTATAGTCCCAGCTACTCAAGAGGCTGAGGCAAGAGGACTGCTTGAGACTAGGAGGTTGCTGAGGGATATGAAGCTACTGCACTCTAGTCTGGAGAAACAGAATGAGACTCTGTGTCAAAGAAAAAAATAAAGAAAAAGAAAAGCAGCAGTTGATCACCAGTGTGGGGCTGGTATTGATGGCAATAACCCCCAATTTCCTGATATGCCATTACCACCTTGGTGAAAATGTGATGGCTGGAAACCCGGGGATACATTGGATAAGACCCCAGAAACAGAAACAATTTTGAGCCAGAAAAGGATTTCCTAGAACACAGAGGACTCTCTAGATGGTGGGCTAGCATGCAGCTCCCCTGCAGCTGCCAGCAGTCACACACCTGCGGAGGACAGAGAAGACTTCTCTTGGTGGAACCTCAGCTTGTGCTCATATTACAGGGAAGAAGCCCCTCGCAGGGACCAGCTCCAAGAACCCCATTCTCAGGATTCTTCTGATCCCCCCCTCCCAGTCCATCCCCATGAGCTGGTTTGATATGGCCTTTGGACTTAGGCCCTTTTCCATTGAGGACCTCTTGGCATTTTGAATTCAAGTGCCAAATCACTTGCTGACCTTGGTGTCATCCTTCTCCTTTTTGTTATAGTGGCTAGAGGCAGAGGGAAGCCCAGCCTCACTCTGGATCCCACTCTTCTCAGATATACCTTCCTAAGACACCAACTGAACCCCTATCCTGGCTGTGGCTTCTTGTCCACAATGCAGTAGTTGTCACAAAACCATAATATTTATATAATCTGTCATACTCTTGTGGTGGGCTATGGACTAGAGTCTTGTCTTTACCTCCCACTGGGCTCCACAACCTCTCAGATCCTTGTAAGTTCAGTGCCTTTGGTGCACAGTAGATATTTCACCCAAGCAAGAATCCAGACTAAGCCTTAAAGAAGGTAAAGAAGAACTGGGGAAGGAAGTGGTGATCATTCAAAGCCAAGGCAGGTTCATTAAAAATAAATCCAGTTTCTCTTACATTTTCTCTTTCTTTCTTTCTTTTTTTTCGATACAGAAATGAATTCTTTGGGGGGGTTGCTTTCTGATTCTTAACTTGGGGCTTTAGGTTTGAAGCAAAGCCAAAGGTGCAGATGCATTCTTCTTCTTTTTCTGCATTATTGCCACTTCTGAGAGCAGGGTTTTTTTTTTTTTTTTT
>NW_003852409.1:22981860-22986755 GCF_000181295.1 Otolemur garnettii | reverse complement strand
ACACTGATTGCATTTGTTAGGTAAAGTTCCTCTTATAATTGTATCCCACCCCCAAAAAGTATGCCATGCTCTCTAACCCCCAACCCCTCTCCCTGTTCCCTCAGTCCCCTACCCACCACCTTGAATTGATGAGTTTTTCTCTTATGCATTCTTCTTAGTGTGATTTTCCTAACTATTAGCTACACTTTCCCTGTTGTGACACCCATTACTCTTAGTTGATGCCCCTTCAGTGTCTTCCTCATCAGATCGTGTGTTCCACAAAGGCAGGGAAAAGTTCTGTCTTATTACTCAGTGTATTCTTAGGCTTTGGTGCAGTGAATGGCATACAACACGCACTTAATAAAGACTAAGAGAATGAATTGACATCATCCCTCCTGTAGTTGACAAAATAATGGTCTTCCCAGGGTGTCTTAATCCCTGGAATCTGTTATGTTATATGGCAAAGGGAGAGTAAGATGGTAGCAGATGGAATTAAGAATGCTAATCAGCTGATCAGGGAGATTATCCTAGGTTATTCTGGTGGGTCCCATGTAATCACAAACATTCTCAAAAGTAGAAGTTAGAGGAAGAATAGGGGGTGAGAGTGATGCGATGTGAGAACATCTAGAATTGCCATTGTTTGCTTTGAGTATGGAGGGATGTGGCCATGAGCCAAGGATTGCAGGTGGCCTCTAGAAGCTTGGAAGGAACATATCCTCTGCACTGAGTGCTGTTTGAAGAACCAAAGACACAACAAAGTAAACAGGTATCCCCTTGAAGCATGGAAAACAGATTCTCCCCTGGAGATTCCAGAAAGGACTGCAGCCCTGGCAGTACTTTCACTATAGCTCCATGAGACCCATGTTGAACTATTGGTCTACAGAACTGTAAAACTAATATATTTATTGTGCTTAAGTGACTAAGTGTGTGGCAATTTGTTACAATAGCTACAGAAAACAAATACACCTACTCTTATCCTTGGCTTCAGAATCATACTCTGCTTACCTTGAAGGTCAATTCCCAGGTATGGAGATACCCACCTAAATGAAGGCCCCTTAGCAGCGCATTCCAGGCATTGTCTTTGGGCCTGTCCTGTCTATTATCTGTATTAATGACTTGAAGAGGTCATTGTTGGTATTATGCCCAATGCATGGGTGGCGTGAAACTTGAAGGGAAAAGGAGGTGCTGGATCATGGCCATACTGAAATTATGGGTTGAATTTATTAAATGTGAAATGAATGAGGCAACTCTAAAGTCTTATGCCTATGTCAAATAAAATGGGCAGGTGATTGTGAACTTATGAGAAGTCAGTAAGTAGAATGTGAAGAAGCTTGTCAGTGGATGGCCATTTGAAGGTGTGACATCAGTTGGATGACCTGGACCCAGTCTTTCACGTTTTAATTTCACATCTTATCTCCTGGAGGTTTTACTTATTATTATTATTTTGTTTTTAGTCTCAACAAAGATGGGGTGAGACCCTGGGAAATTGGTTAATGACCTCCAAGTTTGCAACTTTTCAGGATCTTTTTACTTATTTATTTCTTATTTTTTAAATTAAATCATAGCTATGTACGATAATGTATTTATGGGGTACAATGTTATGGTTTTATATACAATTTGAAATACAACAAACTGGTTACCATACATAGCCTTCACCACTCTTTCTTAATTGTTGTGTTAAGACATTTATACTCTATACCTCAAAACTATAGATGTTGGCGTGGATGTGGAGAAAAGGGAACACTTCTGCACTGCTGGTGGGAATGCAACTTTTCAGGATCTTATAATAGTTTTCTGCCTGAGAAAGAAGGGCCTTTTCAGCTGTGGGGTCCCTGGATCTGTTCAGAACAGGACGCCACCTTGTTAGCCTTTTGTTCTCCAAGCATAGTTCAAATGTCGTTGTTTACAAGTGGCTTTTCCTCCACCTTCTCCCAAGCAGAACTCGTTGCTCTTTGTGATTGATTGATTGATTCATTCATTTACTTTCTGCTATTTTTATTACAGTAATTTATCTTCAAGGCTATCCTCTAAATGCCCAGATTTATTTAACTCTGCGGCCCCAATGCCTAACAAATAGTAGGTGTTTCATAAACTTTTGTTGACTAGAATAGAATTCAAGTTGCAATTTGTTATTTAGAATAATTTATTCTTAAGCATTAGCTCTGAAGAATGAGGCAGCGAGGGTGGGAAGGGACTTGCTCAGAGCATCACACAGCGCATTGGAGGCAGCGCGCAGTGACTAGACCTCAGGGGTCCTGGTTTATGATTCAGATTTCTTTTTATCCATGTGGTCTTTTACTTATCTGTCTTTGTATAAGTGACATTCCTTATTGTAACAGAGAAGTCTTGCAACCTTGGTTGCTTCACATGACAGAAATTTATTGCATGGTTACAGAAAGTGTGCTGGCCATGGCATTGGTGAGGACATAGCTACCTTCAGTATGGGACCTTCCAGGTTGCCCTGATCGTCATTGTCCAGCTGGTAGATGGAGAAAGCGAGAGAACAGAGGGACATGTGGGAGATTTTAATGGGCCAAGCCTGGAAGCGACAATCCCCACTTCCAGCTGTATTCCACTGGCTGCAACACATCCCGTGAGAGGTAGTCTAACTGTGAGCAGAGGAGGAAAAGAAAGCTGGGCTGAGGGACAAACAGCCAGTCTCTGCGGTTGCATCCTAGTCCCCTCCTTGCATTTCTATTTCTGTCATTACATTCTACTTTTTTACGCACCTAGCCAGAAGAATCCCATAGGCCCTAAGTGAGCTTAAATTATATTGAGCCAGGTTGATACTCTTATTATTGTTGTTATTTACACTCATAATAGAAGTGAAGTAGCAGGCAGGAACCAGCTTGAACTACTTTCTAGTGTTTAACCCCAAACACGTCTTGCCAGGCAATTTCCCCTTAATCTTTAAACCTATGTGTATTTCAAGGGAAATTTAATCCCTGTGTTTCTGATTCATTTACATTTAACTCATCAAAATGTTGCTTTGTAAGGCGTGTTTGATGTACAAGAAGGCTCATAAGCCCTTCCATGAGCCTTTCAAATGCATCTTCTCTTTGAAGCCGAAGTTTGTGCTCTTTTGGTGCTAAACAGAGTTAAAACCTGGAAAGTCTTCAGTTACCTTCCACCCTAGAGGCCACAAATTAAGGTGGTTTGTACAGGTCAGCAACAGAGGCTGTTCCCATTTCCTGGGCACCCAGAGAAAGCACTGGGTGGCTGAACGTCCACAGGGAGTGGGGCTATGCTGGTTTCATGCCCTCCTGCCTCTGGGCCTGTTGCCTGCAAAGTCAGAGATCCTTTCCTGCTGCTTACTTATAGCAAAGGCCTGCTCCTTCTTCAATTTGCAGATTTTGGCACCTCTCTGGAAAACTAGAAGTTCTAGTGAGCACTGAGCATTCCTTTCTTTGTGCTTCCTTATATCCTACCCCAAGAATAAATGAATAGTTAATGTTAATTAAGTACTTACTACATGTCAGGTGCTCTTCTAAGTACCCTCCTTGTATTAAGGATTAAGTTTACTTCATTTCTTAGATACTTGACGGCCCTATAAGGTAGGTATTATTTTCAGCTCCTCTTGGACAGATGAGGATACCAAAGAGTAGCAGGGGCAAGTGACGTGCCGAGGGTCTCATAGTAGGACAGCCAGCGGAGCACCTCCAGCGCCCAGCTGCGATTAACTGCAGCACCCACTCAGCTCTCTGAAGGCAGCTTCTCAGTCCTCTCCCTGTCTGCCCTGCTGTCACAGAGTCTGGGCCTTGATAACCATGCGGGAGGTTGGATGGCGCCGTGTTGAAGAGCGTGCAGCCAAACCCTGCCTCTGACACTTTGTTAGCTGAGATTTTGAATAAGATATGTAACCGCCAGATGCCTCATTTTCTTCATCTGTCAGACAGGGCTGGTGACAGCACCTATCTTATAGGGTTGTTGTGAAGGTTAAGTGAGCAAATATGCGTGTAGTTCTTACACACTCTCCGACCCTTGGGACGTGCTCAGTAAATGTTAGATATGATCTCTGAATGAAGAAAAGAAAATGTGATTGGCCTGGGTATTCTAGTTTTCCAGGAACAAGATATTGGAGGGGTCAAAGCATGTCTTGGAAGATAGACTGAGGACTCCGAGAAGGTCCCAGCAGCTTATGATTGGAGATTGAGTCCCACAAAATGAAACAGTAGCGATAACAGCAAATCCTGTGCTGAGGTCTAAGCAGCCACAGCATAAGCTTGGGAGGGAGGGAAAGCAGCCGAGACCCTGCACGTGTCAATGACCCCTGCACGTCTGCAGTGACAGGGAGCCCAGCTCTGTGATCTGCTACCGGCCGCCGGGAGCTGTGTTATTAGGAACCAGCTGCCTAGAACGGGGAGAAGCCGCCCTGCTTTTCATGCATTCAGTCCAGACCAAGACAAAGGCAGTTATTCGTGGGATGCTGCTTTGTCATTTTCACTTCTAATGCATTTTTCTGATTATGAAATTATTGAAGTGTGGGGGAGAAGGTCCCCGTTCCTGAACCCAGTTGGCCCGTTTTGATTATTTGGCCAAACTAGAAAGTTCAACCAAGGACGGTGGAGAATTAAAAGCAAAAGTGGGTGGAACCAAAGGTAAAACTGGAGCGGCAGGCAGTGTGGATAGAAGCAACAGCAACCTGCACAAGTTTCAGTGTAACAAAGAGAAATTTTATTTACGAACACAGAGAAAGCTTCTGTACAGGAAGTACAGAAGAGTATTTCCAAAGAGAGTTGGAAGTGGGTCCCTCTCATGAACGAGGCAGAGACGTGAAGGCAGTGCAGAGGGGCAAACACACGCTTTCTCTGTTTGAATTGGTTGCAACTCTTTCATTGGCCTCTCTGTGCCTCCAGGCATTATTGCCCTTTTCTATTGGCCATTGGTTACCTAGGTTACCTCATTTTTTTTTTTTT
>NW_003852409.1:22979877-22981111 GCF_000181295.1 Otolemur garnettii | reverse complement strand
CAGAAATTTACTTCACATGCTTCTGGAGGCTGGGAAGTGCGAGATGCAGGCACAGGCGTTAGGTCTGGTGAGGCCCTTCTTGCCGTGTCCTCACGTGATAGAGATGGAAGGACAAACTAGCAGCTCCCTGGATGCAGTGGGAAGTCCTGTGTGTAAGGCCCTTAATCTCAATAGTGAGGGGACAGCTCTCATGGCCAGTCCCCTTTTATAGCCCCCTCCAATATCATCACATTGGCAAAATGTGAATTTTGGAGGGGACACATTCAAACCAGAGCAGCCACCCTGTTGCCAGGGTTTCTCGTTGACTATTCAGTGGTACTTGTATCCCTCCTAACTTCCTGGTTCCCTCAAACTCACACCTGGGCCTCTCTTCCCCATCTCAGTACACGTTTCCTCAAGTTGCTCAAGCCCCAATCCTTGGAGCCATCCTTCACTCTTCCATTTTGCTTACAACCCATGTTTGGTCAGTAGATGCTATTGGTTGTACTTTTAAAATGTGGTCACGTGCCACGTTGACAGCAGATCACATATCTGATAGTGATTCCATAAGACTGCAATGGAGCTGAAAAATTCTTGCCACCTAGTGATGTCCCAGCCCTTGTAACATAGTGCAACCCGTTACTCATGAGACTGTGGTGATGCTGGTGTAATCCACCTACCGCACACCAGTCATGTGAACGCATAGGACATACAATTAAGTGCAGTACATAACACGTGGTAATCAAGGATTGTGTTGCCGGTCCAAGCATTTACTATACAATACTTTTTATTGTGTATTTAGAGTGTGTTCCTTCTACTTAATAAAAAGTATGTTGGCTCAGCACTCGTAGCATAGTGGTTATGGCGCTGGCCATGTGCATCAAAGCTGGCAGATTCGAACCCAGCCCGGGCTGGCTAAACAAAAATGACAACTGCAACAGAAAAATACTCGGATGTTGTGGCAGGCTCCTGTAGTCCCAGCTACTTGGGAGGCTGAGGCAAGAGAATCGCTTAAACCCAAGAGTTTGAGGTTGCTGTGAGCTGTGACACCATGGCACTCTATCCAGGGTGACATAGCGAGACTGTCTAACAAAAAAAAAAAGATATTTTCTCCAGGAAAAAAAGTAAAAGTTCCAACTAATTATAAAATGATATTTCAAAATGTCTCCAGCTTCCATAGTACCTCCACACAATTCCTAAACCCCTTTGTAATGATAATAACTTAGGTTAGCAAACATTGATTTAATGATTTCAT
>NW_003852409.1:22959373-22979397 GCF_000181295.1 Otolemur garnettii | reverse complement strand
CAAAAAATTTAAATATCTATAAAATAAAACAGTTCCAGCAAGCTAATTTATTATTAAAGAAAGAATTAAAAAAAAATTCCGTGTAGCCTAAGTGTACAATGTGTATGAAGTCCACAGCAGGGTTCAGGAATGTCCTGCTGGGGCTTCGTGTTCACTCACCAATTCACTCACTGACTCACCCTCATCAATTTCCTCTCTTGCAAGCTCCATTCATGGTTAGTGCCCTTAACACATGCATAGTTTTTCTTTTAATCTTTTACACCAAATTTTTGCTGGACCTTTTCTATGTTTAAATATAAAAATACTTACCATTGTAACATGATTGCCCACTGTATCTAGTGAAGAAATGTGATAGACAGGTGCATAGCTTAGGAGTAACATGCTATCCTACATAGCCTACGTGTGCAGTAGGTGATAGCACCTAGATTTGTGTGAATACACTTTATAATGTTCACACAACAGCAAAATTGTCTAACAGCATGTGTCTCAGAATGTATCTCTGTCATGAAGCGACCCAACTGTATAATGTGAGTCTGATCACATTTCATCACCCATTCCTACCACCCTTGCCAAAGCCATGAGTTTTCTAGATCACTGCAAAGCCCGTCACTTCTTTTTGCTTTCATTTTTCTTTTCTTTTCTTCTTTTTTTTTTTTTTAATGGAGACGGAGTCTCACCTTGCATCCTTCAGTAGAGTACTGTGGAATCATAGCTCACAGCAACCTCTGCCAACCCTTGGGTCCTTGGGTTTAAGTGATACTCTAGCCTCAGCCTCCCAAGCAGGTGGGATTACAGGCACCTGCCAGAATGCCCGGCAATTTTTGGTAGAGATGGGGTCTCGCTCTGGCTCTCACTCTGGCTCTCACTCTGGCTCATACTGGTCTCGAACTTCTGACCACAGGTGATCCACCCGCCTCGGCCTCCCACAGCACTGGGACAACAGGCGTGAGCCCGGCCAAGCCCGTCACTTCTACCCTTGTTCCCCTACAGTACATTTTCCATGGAGCAACTGGAGTGATCTTTTAAAAATATAATCAGATGGAATCAACCGAAGTGTCCATCAACAGATGCATGAACAAAGAGAATGTGGTCGGTACACACAGTGGAATACTCTTCGGCCATGAAATGAATGAATTCCTATCCTTTACAGCAACATGGATGGAACTGGACGTCATTGTGCTACCTGAAATAAACCAGACTCAGAGAGACAAATATCACATGGTTTCATTCGTATGTGGGAGCTAAAAACATTGATTTCATGGAGTTAGAGAACCTAATGGTACTTCTCAGAGGCTGGGAAGGCTGTGGGGGTGGGTTTGGAGCAGTGAAGAGAAGCTGGTACAAGCCCCTGGTGACCTAAATACCACTTCTCTGAAATACAGTTGTAACCGTATTTTATAATGTATGAGATGCTGAATTGACTCAACTACCCATTTTCTTTTATATCTCAGGCACCATTGAATAGATGCTCAATAAACGTTGGCATCTTTGACATAAGGACGATGATGACGAAAACTAGTATGCATGGAACACATAGAAAGCATGGGCGCGGTTGTAAGCACTTTGTGTACAGTCACTGAGGAGAGCACTGTTATTATCTCCGTCTCACAGTGAAGAACCTGAGGAACAGGGAGGTTAGGCAATGAACTCAAGGTCGCTCAGTTTGTAAGCATTGGAGTCAGAACTCAAACTCGGGCCTACTGATGACATTTATTAAGTAAATGTGTTATTAGCCAAGTGCTTTTATGCAATCACTGAATCCTCAGTTCAACCGCAGGAGGTATGGCTGTAACCTTGTCTCCATTTTATAGACAAGGAGACGGACTTTCCCAGAGTTAAGGAGTCTACCCAAGGTCACCTAGCACGGAAATGACAGGGCCAGCTTTGAACGAGGTCTGTTCTGCTTTCAAACACAGGCTTGTTCTGCACTTCAGGGCTGCACAATATCATCCAGATCCTAAAGGAGATCACTGAGCACATACCCGGCCCCTGGACCCATGTCCAAGCATCGCACGTGCTGAGAAATGGCGCTCTGTATATTAAGTGTGGCGGGTGAAGTTACGTATAGGGAACTGTGACACTAATGCCATTATATTAAAAGTGCGGAGATTCCAATAAGTTTCTGAGCACATGAGTTCCAGTAGTCTTCTCTCTCTCCCCAAGTGAGTATGCAGCTTTCTGTAGATTCGCTGCGCCTTATGTAGTTATTACGGCGAGATTTCCCCCCAGTGTCCCAGCCTCCTTCAGCTCTCATTTAGATTTCCCTCTTAGGCTCAGCCATTTAAATGCATATCGGTAGCAATTGTGCTCACCAGATTTCTTTCCCGATTAGCTGAGAAGATGGTCCTGTTTGTTATCTGTGAGTGGAGTGAAAAATCTGGCAGGCTGGGCAAAACTGTTTTGTGACATGACCTGGTTTTCCCTGCAGCTGGCAGAGGGCTGTGAGCTCCTGGTGGGGGAGGAGGGATGGCTTGTTGGGGAGTGTGGGAATGGAGAAAGGGAAGGGAATGTGGAGAGAAAGGCGTGTGGACTTGGGTTCATGGAGGATGGGTCGATGTGTGTCTCTACGGGACAGGGTTACTAAGTGGGATAGATTGTACATTGGAGCAGGGTTTAGGTAAGAATGGAGATTTGTGTGTGTCAGGTGGTTGATGGATGTAAATTGCTTGGAGTGATGGATGGACAGATGGATGCATGTGTTTGAGGGGTCTTGGAGACAGCTCATGAGGGGAGATGGGGACATGCCTTCCAATATGGTGGTCCACTCAAGCAGAATCTGGGCCAGGGAGAAGCAGAGACCTGTGTACTCTCAGGTTGAGCTGGGCCGATCTCAGCATACTCAATTTCCCTTCCCCAATTCCCTTCCCCATGGTACAAATCAGGTACCATGAGTCTCTCCAGGTCCCCTGGGCAGCAAGCGTCAAGGATTAAGAAGGCCAGGAGTTCCACTAATTGCATTCTTACTGCTGGGAAGAGACAGTGGGGCCAGAAGTGTCCCTATTATCCTACCTGCAGACTGTGAGCTCCCTCACTGCTCACTGCTGTCATTCCAGCAACCAGCAGGTGCCTGAGCCCATGCAAGCACTACCTCGTGGGCAGTCAAAGAGAATGATGGGCATAGCTGGACTGGTGCCCCTAGAGTGGACAGGTGATTGAGTGATGTGTGGGGTTGGTGAGATCTGGGGAAGGAGGGCAAATATTTGGAGAAATCAAGGAGTGTCTAAGAGACACGGCTGAGTGGATGTAAGTCTGTGTGTGTATGAGAGAGAGAGAGAGAGAGAGAGAGAAGAGGGAAGAAGGGTGAGAAGGAGAGTGGCAGGGACAGACAGAAAAACGGAAAGAGAGACAGGGAGACAGAGACGGAGAGAGGGGGAGGAGGTAGACAGAGGGAAACAGAATTCATAGATGTTTTCCCTTTTTTCTGTCTTTCACTCTTTCAACTTTTTCTTTCCTCTTCCTGGGTCTCCCCCCCACTTTTCCTCTCTTCCCCTGAGGCACCCTGAGGCATCGCATTCACCTCCACACACACAGGCAATGGCATCCTAGCTCACACACAATGCTCACACTCACAGGCACCCGTGCACCTGGCGCTCTGGGGGCAGGTGCTCCCAGCCAGGCGGTGCGGGTGGGCTGCCGCAGAGAGCAGCTCTCCTTGGTGGAGCGCCTCCTGTGGGTGGGGAGGTCTGCAGAGAAACCCTGCACATCTCTGTTAGTGCTGCCGAGGCAGGTGCCGTGAGTCCTTGAGGAAAGTAGGGCTCAGAGGGGTGAAGTGAATCGGGTCACTGAAGGTCACATCCATGACTGTCCACTCTCCTTCCCTGCCTGCCCCCTTCTCCTTTTCTCCATCCTGACCACTGTTTCCTGGTCTGACAGCAGCCGTCTAGAACAGCAGGTATCTGCTGCAGCACTGGTTGACCTGGTGACCGGTCAGGTCATGTGGTTGTGAGGCTCAGGACCTGGGATCAGGTGTTCTTGGGTTTGATTCCTCCTGTTGGGATCTAGTGATGCGACTCTTGCAGGGAGTGGTTCTGCTTCTTTGGTTTTTACTTGCCTCATCTGCAGAATGGGGATGATAAAACCTGGCTCCTGGGGCTGCTGAGAGGGGTCACAGAATTCTCGGCCTGTGCAAACGTCTGATGACAGCTGGTCCCCACCCCTGTGGAGCCTCCCCTACCTGATCGCCCTCACCTCCGTGTTGTAAGCTTTCCTGCATTTGTGGCACAGTCAGAGACCAGAATCGCGGGTATTGCGCCTCACTTCACTTTTATTTTTTCTGCTCTCGATTTTGTTCAGAGCTAGTTTTATTTATTTACTTGTTCTTACACTTTAGTTGCTGATTCCCTCCCCGACATTTCTACCAACTCATTTGTCTCAGGATATCTAAAATCAAACTCTGATCTTTATCCCTAAGACTGCTCCTCTCTCAGCTCACTTGTGTCCTGTAAGAACCTTTCACATAGCATAGTAGGCACCATTATCATCCTTGCTTTACAGAGGAGGAAACTGAGGCTTAGAGAAGGCAAGTAACATGCCTGAGGTCACATAGCTGGTAAGTGCCTGCCAGAGTTGGGATTAAAGTTTGTGTCTCTCTGAACCTAGTTCAGGCCTTTCCCCTATACCAGCCTGCCTGCCTTATGCGACAGTGCCGATTATTAAAGGGAGGAGATGAGGGAAGATAGCACAGACCCCCCCCCCCTCCATATTCTAGGACCCAGCCCCTCTTTGGCCTAAGGCCACAGAGGTTTGGAGGTGGCACACGGTGCTTCCTTCCTGCCTCTTGGGTCCTACCAGCACCGTAATCAGCCCATTAGCAACTCACCCAAAGCACAGAGTATCCTTTCCTGACCAGCTGTCAGAGGCTGCCCCGCAGCCAGGCAGGAGGCCACAGCACGGGGTGGGAGGTAAAGGCGAGGACTGCCCGCCTGGCTCTACCCGTAATTTAATGCCAATGGGATGACTTCCATCAGTTTCATCTCAGCGACACATTCAGCCAAGTGTCTTCTTTCTTTCTTACTTTTCAGCAATGGAGCATCACTAGGAGAGGTGGCTGGAGGTCACGACAGATCCTGGACTCTGGGGTCAGGCAGAGGGCTCTGCTTCCAGCTGGCCACACAGGAGCTGAGTCGTGCACCCTGAGCAAGCCCTCTACCTGCCTGAGCTCCGGAGGGGAGTCCCTGACTGTAAGGCAGGGATTATCATCCCCACTGTTTCAGGCCTGGTGTTAAGGAAGTGAGTTCAAATGGAAGAGCGGAAGCACACAGGGTCCACAGGGTCTGAGACTCGATGTGCGTTTCCAGACTCAGCTCTGTCCCCCATCAGCTGAGCTACCCGGGCCTCAGTGTTCTGACCAAGTGAAACAAGGAGAGAGGGGTCTCCCTCAGGACCGGGCAGGGATTAACCGAGCCTTTAGCATACTGCTTGGAACGTGATAAGCAAGCCAAAAAACAAAAAGCAAAAACAAACAAAAGAATCCCAAAGGACCAATCAACCTGTGGTTTCCAGTCCACAACCAGCCCGTGTTGTGGGGATTGTTATCTCTGTTGTGCAGAGGAGGGGACTGAGCTTCTGGGAGTTCGTGAACTTGCTCAAGGTCATGAGATCAGGGGCAGCAGAGCTGAGATCCTTCTCTTTCAACCACTCTGCAGAGGCAAAGCTGGAGTGGCTGCCTTAGTCGCAGATCACCCCGGGATGAGGATGCTGGCTGTCCTGCTGCCGTGGGGGAGGGGCTTGTTTGTAGAAGAAGGATTCCTCCTAGGGCTTTTGGGGTTGTCTAGAAGGAGTCAGGGAAATGGTGTAAGGCAAACGCCGCTCTTTAGGGATAGTTAACATGCACTAGGAGCAGTGCTGAGAGCCCCAGGCAGGGGGAAAGGGAGGCTGTGGCAGTCACTTCTCATCCTCACTGTGTGCTGCTGGGCTGCTGTGAACAGTCTCGGTTCCCATGTGCATACCTCCCCAGGGGGTCTGCAATGGCAAAGGCCCATGACTGTGTCTTGGACATTCTCCCCACCTTGGTGGTCCCACGTGATTGCAGCGGCCTCTGGGCCTGTATTCCCTGTGTGAGTGCAGACCACAGCAGCCCAGAGTGAGGGTCAATGTGGAGAAAGCATCTTCCTACCACCTGCCACCGGGTGTGCTCCTGAAAAACTCCTGAAGGCCTAACAGTTTCTTCAAACAACTCTCCTTCCAAAGATGCTCCGTGGCTATGGAACACCTGAGTCACCCTAAGACACTCGGGACTCTGTGGACATCTCTGTCCTTCTCTCCAGCTTTCTCTGCTGACAGCCAGCCCTCTTGAATCAGGGAAGGCAGAAGAGAGACTCCTGGCTCAGGGTGGGGGGTTCTTTCTTTAATGACAGTGGAGGTGCTCCCTGTACATGGCACCCGTCCCGTCCAAGCCTTCTTTCTGGCCCCTTCCACCTGGGCCCTGGGTCTCTCATCTCTTGGTTATTGAGACTGAAATTCCCAGCAAGTTGACCAGGAAGAGGGCTTAGAGATTGTCTTGGCCTCCTCTCTCTTGCCTGTGGTGGGGAAACTGAGACTAGAGGTGGGAGGATTGATCCAAGTCCATGGAGTAAGTCTGTGGTACAGCCAGGACCACAATCTGGGTCTTTATTATTTCACTGAGGGGAGTAAGGGCTGTGGGCAAAGAACATCTGGAGTCAGGATGTGGTGCCCAATGGTGCATGGCGCCCCATCCTCCTCCCCTCTTCTTTTCCTCCCTTTCCTCCTCCTCTTCCTCCTGTCACCGTCATCAACAGCAGCCGCACACAGTTCAGTGAGAACTTGCCGCCTGGGTCAGGTGTCCCCCTAAATTCTTCGCATAGTTTATTTGCACCCCTACAAAGACCCCATGAGTTCCATATCGTGTTTCCCATTTCAGAGATGGGCAAAGTGAGGCTTAGTGAGGTTAAGAAACATTTCCCAAGATCACAGAGCCAGCTAACCCAGACTTTTCACCACCACATTATTCTGCCAAGGTCCATGATGTGGGAGGAATCAGAAAAGTTCTGTTACCTGTCTACCATGTGACTTTAGATAAGTCACTTTACTTCTTCAAGGCTCACTTCATCTATAAAGGGAGGTTTTCAATACTATTTCTCCGCTTGCCTCAGAGTTACTGGGAGGCTCTAGTGAGAATGGAGGGGAGAGGGCTTTGCATGCTGTAGGGCTATGGGGTGGTGATGTGATGAAAGTGGGCACATAGCAGGTCTCCTCTGCTTATCTCTGCATGCCCGGAGCCCAGCCCCGCACTGGCATATGCACAGGAGGTGAATAATAGATACTTAAAGAGTAAATGAATGCCTATCAATTGATACGACGCATTCCCCTCCCCCGATCTAGTGAGCTGGCCAGGACCTGGTCCAGCTGGAGGAAGAGGCAGCACAATCTCCTGCCCCAAACCCTCGCACGTCTCTGTCCTATCGCCTGCGGATGGCCTAAGGTCTGAAAGACAGTGTAGCTCTGTCCTCGCAGCTTCCGGGGCTCCATATCCCTGGAGGTTTTCAGTGTGGGCTTAGAAAAAAGGCCTGGAACTGCCAGAGAGGGAGGGAGGCGGGCTGTCCCTTCAAAGCTTTTCCTTCTTCCTTTTTTATTTTTAATTTCATTTTTTTTTCTTTATCCAAAGGCCGCAGAGCTGAAATAATTTATTTTGGATTTGAATAGGATGCGATAAGCTGAAGAAAGGGCAGCCAGGGTGGACGTGGTGGAAGCATTAGGTTTTAAATTAGTCATTGGATGCTGGCTTGGGGACCAGAGCAAGGACTCTGGCTGACAAAGAGGCGCCCGAGTCCTCTTGGCTGGCTGCAGGGTGGGCTGTGTGGGAGGGGGCGGTGTGGGGCCCCAGGGGCTGCTGCAATGGGTTTGGGGTCAGGCCATCTGGGGCACCTGAGGATTTATTTCGGATTTTACCTTAGGAGTATTATCGGCTTCCTTGTCCGTCTCGATGCTTCCTCTTACGAGTTACGTGACCTTGGGCTGGTAACCTCACCTCTCAGAGCCTCAGGTTTCTCATGCATGAAATGGGGATAACAGTAACATGGGCATTGCAGACCTTTTCTGCAAAGGTCTGATTCATAAATATTTTAGGATTTGCAGATCCAAGAGTCCTTGTTGCCACTGCCCATTCTGCGATTGTAGCATGAACGTAAGCGTAGGCAATATGTAAACCAATGGACGGTGCTGTATCTTAAAAATTGTTATTTACAAAACTAGGCAGGGCGCAGTGTTTGGCCCATGGTCTGTAGTTTGCAGCCTCCTGTGCTGACCAAATTGAGAAAGGTCACCGGATCACACGTGTGAACTGCTCGACGTATAACCTGCCCTGTAACAGGTCCCCCAAAGTTAATTTCTCTCTTAATATTTGCCTCCTCAAATCAATTCCATGGACTGAGCTTTCTAAATCCCAGCTGTGATAGTGTTTTCTATCTGCTTAAAAACCCCAAACGGCTCCCTGCTGTGCATAGAATGAAGCTCAAATGCCTTTTCTGACACCTGAAGTCCTTCAAAATCAGCCACCATTTCCACAGCCCTAATCATTTTATCCTCTGGCCTAACCGGTCTCCTTATCCACTTGGGGATAAGACCAAAGCTCTCTCGCATTTCTGGTCTTTTGCATTTGCTGCTTTAGGGCTCTCTCTATTCTTTTCTGTTTCCCTGAGAACTTTCCCCAATCTTTGAGGCCCCCTCAAAAGGACCCTTCTCCACAAAGCCTTCTCGGAGCCCCAGGAAGAACTGGCTGCACCCTGCTTAGGAGAAGCATCCTGGGCTGTCTTTTATTCATGCTCAGGCTGGGGCGAGGGGAGCAACAGGTCCTGGGATGGGGAACAATGGGAGACAGAGCAAAGGCTGCCGCCCTCTCCATCCTCCAGGGCTACTTCCTGGGAGCTCTTTTCTGCTTTTACCTTGGAGAGAAATGGATTTGTTGTACTGAAGACGACTTCCCTAATGCTCACCTGCTCCACTGGAAGGGAGGGAGCGTGCATGATGGACAGGAAGGGCTGTTTTCGGCAGAAGAGCTTTAAAATCTTCTTGTTATTATTTTTCTAGTTGGGTGATTTGGGGCAAATTGCTTTACCTCTTCAAGCCTATTTTATTTGTTTTTAATGAGGCAAGTGCCTGTCTTATAGAATTGTCACAAAGATAATAGAAATAATAATGACAAACATTTATTGAATCTGCCTTTGAACCAGGTCCTATTCTAAGCCCCTTACAAATATTATTTAATATTCTCAATGACCTTGGAGGTAGTGAGTTTTGTTTGTCCTGAGCTTCAGATGAGAAAACTGATGGTCGGATGACAACACCAAAGACTTAGTGATGATCCTGGTAGGTGAACTGACCCCAGAGTTCATGCCCTAAGTCATTTGCTGGGATGACTTAGGAGCTCAGGTGCAATGCTCAACACAGTAGGTGCTTGAGACATGCCACGTTCTTCCTGCCCTTTGCAAAGGTACAGAGAGCCTGGTGGGAGGGCTGCGTTTGGTACATTTGGGGCTGAGGCTGGTCCCTAAAGTTTCTTGTTTCCTTTTCATCTTCTTGCCGGGGAAATAGGGAACATCTGGATGTGCTGTGGGTGGGGGCAAAGTTGGGGGCATGCCGGGGAGGGGACACAGTGCCTCCCTCAATCTCACCTGCACCCATTAACCAGATGGAACTTGGAAAAAAATCTGAGAGTGCGATGGGGACAACTTGGGAAGGAAATAAACACCTGGTGAGAAAGATCTCTATTTTCTCTTTAAAGCCCATTAAGTTTACAGAAACTCATGAACTTAGCACAAATCTAATTAAACTCAGATAGGGATGCCAGAGTGGGGGGAGTGAGAATAGGGAGGGTCTTGGTGGCAGTGAGAAAAACAAGCTGTGGAATAAAGTGAGGCTTGAGGGGAAGGTGATGAGACTCTGCAAAAGGTGGGGACAAGGGTCGACGTTTAGTCTGGACTGTCTGGGTCCAATCTTTAGTCCCCGGGCTGATTACTGATAGGAGAAAGGCATCAGGAAAGGGTTGGATCCTAGCTCTTCCACTGCCTGAGTTCGGATTTCTTTTGTCTGACCCTTGTTCTTCCCTTACCTATAAAATGGGAACATATGCTGTGTAGGGGTGTTGTTTAGCTATAGCGAGAGGATGGCCAGGGTGCCTGACTCTGTGCTGAAGAGATGTACATGTCAGGAAAGCTGCTGCTCTGCGGGAGGGCCCATGCTCTGCTCCAGGAGAGAGCAAGAGCTCCCTCTTCCCTGCCCCTCACATCTCATTTGGCCTGTCCCCCAGGTGTTCCCTTGACTCCTCCTGTACAGACTGATCACAGAAACAGCCCCTTTCTCCTCCTTTCCCTGTGCTCTGTGACTTTTCAGGGTCCTCTCTCCTGACACTGGGCTTAGCCAACAGGATGTTAGTGAATGTGGCACAAGTGGAGTCTTGAAAAACACTGGCACATCACAGCTTGCTCTGTAGTCTGTTCCTCCACGATTCCCTGGAGGATTCCCAAGATACTCCTGCTGGATGAGGAGAAGCATGTGGGTGAGGGCTGAGCCACCCAAGTTGTCCCAGTTAGGCCATCCTAGACTATCTGACTGCCAGCCAACACTGAGATATGTGATAATGCCAGCCAAGGTCAACAGAGCCATCTGATGAGGGCATAGACCCATGAGCAGGAAGACATGAGTATTGTTCAAAGCCACTGAGTTTTGGGGTCACTTGTTACACAGCATTTGTTGTGGCATAGGTAACTGATACACCACCTGTCCAAGCTCTGGCTATCTTTCAAACCTCATTTCAAATTCCCATTCCTAGTCAAGATATGGAATCAACCTAAGTGTCCATTGATGATGGATGAATGGATAAAGAAAATGTGAAGGAAATAATAATGGTAATAACAGGAGGAAATACTGTCATGTGTAACAACAGGGTTGAATCTGGAGGACATTATGGTAAGTGAAAAAAGCCAGACCTGGGAAGGTAATTTGCACATGATTTCACTTCTATGTGGAATCTAAAATAATTGAACTCACAGGGACAGGAAGTAGAGTGATGGTTTTCAGGGGTTGGGGGTGGAGAAAAATGGGGAGATATTGATGGAAGGGTTCCCAGTTTCACTTAGAAAGGATGGATATGTCCTGGAGACCTGCCGTATGGCATGGTGACTATAGTTAATAATTATGTATTGGATGCTTGAAAATTGAGAATAGGTCTTAAATGTTCTCAGCACACACACACACATACACACACACAGAGATATCTATGTACAGTGATGGATATATTAATTAGATTGTGACAATCATTTCTCAGCTTCTATGTGTATCAAAATACCACATTGTATGCTATAAATATATACAATTTTTATTTTTCAGTTATGCCTCAAAGAAAGTGGAGAATAATTCTCCAGGAATTATTCCAGAGACCACCAAGTGGAAGTGTCTCCCTCCAGGGACTTTTCAGGGGCCCAGTTTGTACACTGCATGCTGAGACCTTGCTAGGCCTGCAGGTTCTGTAAGGATCTGTAAAGGTTTCATGTCTGGGGCCTCAGCTCCCAGCATAGAAAAAAGAGTACAAAAAAGTTTGACAAACAAATGAACATGTCCTCTAGATGAGGTGAGTTAGTGCAAGAGTGCACTCAGCTATGTCATTCTTTGGGTTCTCCCCCTCTACAAGGTGGCTGCTAAAGGGTGGAGTTTGGGGCTTGTATTTCCTCTTGCATTACTCAGAGAAGCCACTAGGGGGAGTCCCACAAAGTCCATGAAGCTCTTTTTGTGTGTGTGTCATATTTTGTGATGTTTCTACTAACTCCAAGGGGCAGTAACACCAGCAGCTACTGTGCATGAAACTATGCATATGCCAGGCTAAATGCTTCACGTGGGTTATTTAGGTTAATAGTCATAACCCTCTATGAAGGTCGGACCAACGTCACCCCATTTTGTCCGTGAGGGAGTGGAGACTCAGAAATGGAGAATAATTTGCCCAAGGAGATACGATGAGTCAGTAACAAGGCCAAGGTTTAGCAGAGGTTTGCTGGGCAACAGAGCCCAGGGCGGTAGATGTCGTCCTTGATTTTTTGTCCTGTGTAGCAACAGAGAGCAGACTTGGGAAGAGTGGGCGGACTGGTGTGGAAACTGATTTTGCTCAATAAAGGAAGCCTTCAAAGGATCACAGAGGGTGGAACTGCATCCTCCCTCACTGTGCTGCTGGCACTGTAACAGGAAGTCTCAGAAGTGTGGGGGAGAAGGCTTCTGCCTGGCGCGAGCCTGTCCTGGCTCCTGGCTTTAGGAAGCAGAGTGACTTCTCCAGTCAGTGAGATGGTGAGAATGTGACACCTGTTGGTCCCTGCGTGTCCAGCAGAGTAAGGAGCCACATGCCACTTGCTCAGAAGGCAGCACAGTACTGCATTTCTGTACCCTCTGGGTCTACGTCAGTTGTAAGGCAGCCAGGAAGGGGCTGGGGTGGGTAGGTGGCCACTCTACAGATTTGCCTCTCACTGTCAGCTGGTCCTGGACTTGGGAAGAAGAGAAAGCCCATTTGTTCCCATGTCTAATTCACCTATTCTATTCCCTCTTCTCCAGCAAAGACGCTCTTCTATTATCCCCTGCTAGCTCTGCTGTCTCTTTCCTAACCTATTCACAATAGGAGGGGACAGAAATGTGACTATTTACCACCCTCAATACCCTAGAGAAAGAACCTTGGAGGGAGAGGTGCTCATGCAAGTGGAGGCTGCATCACCATCTATTGGCTGTTCTTTGAAGATGGATTAAATGGCTTTGAGTTCCCCTAAAACGCTAACATTCTATAATTTTTTAATGAGACCACCAGTGGAAAAACTTTAGATAGTACACAGCATTAAAACTGGCACAAATACAGTAGCAGTTTTGGTCAAAGAACGATTTTCATGATTATATATACCCTGCAGCCCACATATTATAATAAATAGCACATCAACATGGTTTTTTTTTTCCCCCTTCTGATTCTTACAGGCCATTATCAAGAGAAGAAAGGCTCTAATGACAATTCCCTGCGTTTCTTTAAAAAGGCCTTTCATGTCTGGCCTCAAAGAAGACAGGGAGGAGGCAGGCCCAGCCCTGGATGTGTGTGTGGCAGTCTTCTGGGGTGGTCACCGAATCTGCTCTGCTTGGTCCGAGGCTGGAAAAGTGCATGTGCTGCCATGGGCATTGGCTGTGGGTGGGGACAGGTGTGGGAGGAGATAGAGACAGGCAGGGGACAGGTGTGTGTGTCACGTTACAGTGACACAAATTCCCTGAATGCTAGTGAGAAGGAAGCCCCAGGTCACCGAGATTCTTTGCAGACAGAGGGCACACTACTTCCAGGAAGAACAAAGTAATATTTCCTGTGCACCTACTGGGTGCATGGCCCTTTAAATACACATTCATATTTATCCCCACAGCACCCATGTGAGGTGGGATGATGGCCCCATTTTACGGATAGACTAGTTGAGATGCAGAGAAAAAGAAATGATGTGCAAAGCATAGCACAGCGAGGAAATGTCTGAGCTGAAGATGGGACACAAGCCGTTGAGGCACGAAAGTCAGTCTTTTCACTGAGTCCAGCCTGACGTGGGAGGACACATTTAAAGAAAACTGCCTTCCAGACCATGGTAGGTTGAATATTGGTCTATACAAAGATGTTCACGTCCCAATCCCTGGACCTAGGAATTTTATGCTATAGAGCAAAAGGGACTTCGGGGATGTGATCGAGTTGAGGATTTTGAGATGGGGATGTTATCAGGCAGGCTCTTACTGTCATCAAAAGAGTCCATATTAAAAGGGAAGGCATGAAGGTCAAAGGCTGGAGAAAGTTGTGATGGTGGACCCAGAACTTAAGAGTGATGTGGCCAGAAGCCAGAGAATGCTGCCACCTATAGAAGGTGGGAGGAGGAGACAAAGGATGGGGGGAAGAAACCAGCTCTGTCGACACCCTAATTTTAGCTTCTTGTTTTGGATATTTGACCTCTAAAACCATAAAAAAATCCATCTGTTGGGTGGTGCCTGTGGCTCAAGGAATAGGGCACCAGCCCCATATACCGGGAGTGATGAGTTCAAACCTGGCCCCAGCCAAAACTGCAAAAAAAAAAAAAAAATCCATTTGTCTTCCTCTAAGCCACTAAGTGTGTACTTATTTGTCAGAGCAGCCACAGGAAACTGATACATACCATCTGCCATAAGAAATACAGCTGGACTCTCCTATTCTTGTTGACTTCCCTTAGGGGATTGGTGTATTTTGGCTTCTGTTGGACTAAGAAATTAGTTAAATTAAATGCTGCACTCTTGAGAAGAGGAGATGAGACTAGGAAATTGTTAAATCAGCAGTGCTCAACCTGTGGGTTGCACCCCCTTTGTAACAGTGAAAATACATCGCGGCATTAGGAAGGTTGAGAACCACTGTGTTAAATGATCCCTTTGATCTTTGCCAAGGACAGGGTTAGGCAGAGTATGGCCCACACACTGGTGCTGGTTCATGGATTGTCAGGAAAAAAGCATGTGCCCTGTAAGGAGGAGTGATGGGATAATTCAGAAAATGGGCTGGAGCAAGTGTTCCAAACCTTTTACAGCAATTCAGCATTGCTGAGACCTCCAGTCATGTGATAAAAGACTTGCCTGGTCGAACAGGTATAGACAAGTCTGGGTGCTGTTGGCAGTAGGTGGTGAGTTACAGAGGGCATGAACCATGTCTTAGTTGCAGGCAGGAGTCCATGATGAACTGGGAATCTATAACAAAAATGGTGAAGACAACAGTGACACAGACAGGTGGTTCTTCCCCATGGAAGGTCTGAGAAACACTGGTCCAGGGCCCTATCAATGGTATGGGGACAGATTTTGTGAAATCTAAATGTCTCAAGTTTTTTTTAGCAGCCTATAGCTATCAACAGAATCATATTAATATTTATATTCCTATTATATTTTGCTGATTTGAAGCTTCCAGATCGAGTCTCTCTCCTGATGATAGATGCTCATAAAAATTCTGCTCTTGTGTGTCTGCTCCAGCTTTTACTACGAATGTCTCTGCTTCTGTTTCTTTGCTCTTTTTGTGATTTCAGCTCCCTCGGGCACACCTGCCCTTACCTTCTGTCAGTCTCACACCAAGAGGATGGTCAAGGCATGTGGCAGCTTTGGGTGGAGTTGGGGAATGAAAGGTTGTTTCCCCAATTTTGTGCCACACACAATGACCAGGATACCAAAGCCAGACTGCTTGGGGAAGTCAGCCTATTATTAACATACCTCTTCTGACTTCTAAGTTCTTGCTCCTGTCGGACTCTAAAGTCATCCAAGGCCCTGGCGAGGAAGGGGTCAGGGGCCATGCCATCACTTCTATTGTTTCCACCTGCACAGTCTTCTACCGACTTGGGCAGTCAAAATCTAACAAGTAGAACAAAACCTCTAGGAGTTTGAGCTCAGTCCTGAGGCAGAAGCAACAGGGTTTATGATGGCGTTAAATGCAGAAGGTGAGGGAGAGGGAAGAGGCCAGGGTGATGGGAGACATCTCATCTACATCCGCATGTGGACGGTGGCTCCATTCACAGGGTAGAGAACACTGAGGAAGAAGTAGCTTGGGGAAGACAGCAAAGTCAGCACTGAATACTCTGCTTCCATGTCTATCGAGTCTATAAAGTAATCAACCTGCTTCTCTTGTATGACCGTGGGAGAGAGAAAAACAGCCTGTAATCCCCAGGAGCTGGCCTGACCCTCACAGTCAGACCTCAGTGCTCTTAGGACCCAGCCTGGCATTCCCAGTTGGGCTGTCATGTTGGACATAAACCACCTCCCAGGACACCAGCGTCATGCAAGGTCACTCTGTGGCTGTAATGTGGTCACAAGACCCTTTTGTAATCAAAAGGTAGTCTGGGCATAGATGAGGACAGGGTCACGGTACAAATCACAAGAGGGCCAACCCCCTCTTCCAGCTGCCATGAGTGACTGTGCTGTACCCGTCCCACTTTCAGCCGTGCTACATTCTTCTTTCTTTTATATAAGAATGATCAAGGTATCCAGTTGTAGAATCACCCCCCACTTCCCAACAGGATCCAAGCAAGTGAACCCCACTTTCTGGAACCCTCCTGGAATCTCCTAACAGAAGTCCACATCCTCAGCTCTCCCTGAGACTCCTCGTGCTGCTCCACAGTATGTGCTGTCCCTCGTTGTGCTGGCCGCTGAGGCCAGTTGTGCTTGGATACAGGCATGTTCCTGGTGACCTTTTGATAGGGGAACATCCACAGCTGCACCGAGGGATGCTGGAATTACATCTCCAGATAGACTGACGTCATCTGCTTTCCAGTGAGTTCCTATTGGTCCTGACTTCGGGTCTTAACCAAACAATTTTGTTCTCTAGGCCACGACCGCCCTTCCCAGATCTGAAGGCAGTGGAATTGTCTCCTGTGACTTAGATCTTTGCTTAAAATCCTTCCCTTCTGTCACTCACCCATCAGTTTATCCTGTGACTATATCCCACCCATTTCCCCTGGGCCTGCTGGAACCCAAGATCTCTCTAGGTCGTTTGTCTTTTTTTTTTTTTTTTTCCAGGTGTTTCCCTTTGCCTTAACTCTGATTTGTGGGACGTGTCAGTTTGGTGGAGCAAGGAAAGCAAAGCACTGGTCTAAGTCCACGTGACGGTGCAGAAGCAGGCGGCAGAGAGTCCGGGTTCCAAACCTCACCCAGCCGCTCCGGTTGCCCTGAGATGCAGCTCACATCCCTGGGACGCGGATTGCCATTGATCCTTCCCTGAAGTCTGGCAGTTCTGTTTGGCTATTTAAAAGAGCCTGCCATGTTGATGAATTATTTAAACCTTAGCAGCACCCAATTATGCAAATCCGATTATCTGTTTAAGGGCAGCTTGGCTTGGAACAGCTTGTAGTTGTGATACTTATTATTATTATTTTTTTTGGCTGAAAAACTGGCAAATTCAGTTGAAAGCAGAGTTTAATTTCACCCGAGGAATGCTTAGCCCAGAGCTACCTCCTTGATGGGGGAGGAAGGCCCCCTTTTTTTGCCACTGGAATGCTTTCCTCACTGTTGTTTCCGTACAAGAGAGGGCTGGGAAGGACCCTGGGGACTGACTGGTCCAATTCCTCCTTATTGCAGAGGAGGAAACGGAAGTCTGGGGGAAAACATCGACCTGGCTGGGGGTATGTGCAGCTTTTGGTGCAGTAAGGTCTGGAATGTTTGCTCCAAGTCCAGAGCAGTGTGTTCCTGGGCCTTGCTGCCTCCTTGCTGTAAGGAGATAAATCTAGAAGGCAAACTCTGAGCTTGGCATGTCTGCTGTGGTTTGATGGGTGAAAGGTAGCTTCGTGGGCAGCACGGCAGAATAAAAAGCCCTTCATCTAGACATGACACTCAATCCCTCGCTCACTCTAGGAGCTTGGCCAAAGCCCTCTCTGAACTTCGTACCCAATTCTTCTGGCAACCAGTGCAGGGGAGAGATTTGGACTAAACTATCTCTGTTAACTTCTCCGTCCCCAGCCATCGGATAACTTATCCTCAGTGTAAGCACACCAGCCGGCTCCACAGGTGAGTGGCCCGTGTAATCATGCAGGACCCCACAGCCAGGAGGGCCTGTGCTTGCTGTGATGCTCTGTTGTTACCGGCTTGGGATTTGTATTTTTTGAACAAGGGGCCCTGTCTTTTCATTTTGCACCGCCCCCCCCCCCAAATGAGATAGCTGATCCCAGTAATACTGTTCTTAGGGGGATAAAACTGAAGAAGTTAAAGGGAAAACTCACTTTTGCTCTGAGTTTTCCTGGCCAAATTGTGCAACCCAAGGGGAGAGAGCTGGGTTAGACCCTGTCCTCCTGGGGACCCCAGAGGAACAGAAGCCATCTGCCCAACTCACTCATTTCATCCTTCCTGCCATTTCCCGATGGGCTCTTCTTTTTCTGGAAGTTCCTTCTTTCTCTGGGCTCTTTGTGACGGACGTGTTGACCCCACTTAAGCTCGACAGACTAATCTGTTCTATCCTGACTGCAGCAAAGACCACAGCTTACCCCACCCCAGCCTCCTTGGGGATTACATTAAATAGTCCACAGAACACACATCCAACACCGCAGAGGGTAAGAAACAGCCCTTCCTTAGGGGCCACGTGCGAGGATGAGAGAGAGAGAGACGCAGGGAGCTGAGCACTTTCCTTGGTGGCAGCTGACCAAGAGTGGAGACCTTAGTCCTGTATGTGCAAGGAACTGAATTCTGCCAACAACAATTCCATTTGGAAGAGGATTCTGAGTCTCAAAGGAGGAATGAAGATCCAGTTCAAACTTTGATTCTGACCTGTACAGAATCCAGCCAACGCACACCAGGACTTCTGACTGATGGAAACTATGAGATACGACATGTGTTTTTGTTGTTGTTTTTGTTTATTCTTTTAAGACAGAATCTCCTTTTGTCACCCTCAGTAGAGTGCTGTGGTATTGTAGCTCATAGCAATCTGAGACTCTTGGGCTCAAGTGATCCTCTTGCCTCAGCCTCCCAAATAGCTGAGACTACAGGTAGCCACCACAACGCCTGACTATTTTTTAAAGATGAGGTCTCGCTCTGGCTTAGGCTGGTCTTGAACCATGAGCTCAGGCGATCCACCTGCCTCGGCCTCCCAGAGTGCTAGGATTACAGGTGTGAGCCACCGTGCCTGGCCTTCCCGTGTTGTTTTAGGTCTCTAAGTGTGTGCCGATTTGCTGTGGCAGCAAAGAATGCTCATCTGCTTTTGGTATCAGATAAAGGTCATGTGTTTCTGGGTCTGGATCTTGCTAGATCCGGGATCTGTCATTCAACATGGTGGTTCTCTAACGTTTAGTATCAGAACTCCTTGAAACTTTAAAAATTACTGTAGACAAAGAGCTTTTGTTTATATGGTTGTATTTGTTGATATTCATCATATTAGAAATCTAAACTGAGAATGCACTAAAAATAGCAACAGCAACAATAACAAAGCAGCCTTTCCTTCCATCTGTATTCTATTCATAAACATTCCCCCTCTGGAGGTTCCAGACATCTTTTCATAGTTTGCTGTTTCGTAGTTGGTGGGGACTCTGTTTCATTGCAGTGCTCTGCCCTCCCCTGCGTTACCCAGCAAAGCTCTGGGCTCGTAGTCCCTCCTCACGTGCTTGGGGACCTCCTCGGCTGTGTGCAGGTCACCATCTGTCCGTTTTGTCATCTTTCAGGTCTGATGGGAGATACAGGAATTGTAGCTTTGGTCCTTGGTGGGGTGCAGACCTCAGCCACATGCAGTGGGTGGCGGTTCCTAACCCATCCTGCTCGCTCTTCCCTTCTTTCAGACATTAGAAAGAAGGCTTGACTGCTAGGAGGGAACATGTGAGTGCACTCCGGCACCTTGACCTTGACTGCTAGGAGAGGACATGTGAGTGCGCTCTGGCACCTTGACCTTGACTGCTGGGAGGGGACATGTGAGTGCACTCCGGCACCTTGACTGACTGCTAGGAGAGGACATGTGAGTGCGCTCTGCACCTTGATCTTGACTGCTGGGAGGGGACGTGTGAGTGTGCTCTGGCACCTTGACCTTGACTGCTGGGAGGGGACATGTGAGTGCGCTCCAGCACCATATCCTCCAGGTTTACTTCTGAACATCTCCGGACCTCAGACCCTCAGCAGTGTCACTCACCCGCCCTGCTGCAGGGCTCCTCAACAGCCTCCCTGCCCGGCCTTTCTCCTTCTCTCATCCCTCCTCCAGTGCCACCAAAGACACAGTGGCCGTGTGGGTCTCTGGATGAAAATCTTTTTATAGCTTCCCACTGCCTTAAAGGTAGAAATACCAGACTGCTTAGCTAAGACTCATGGCCATCTGTGGCCCAGATCTTGTTGATTTTATCAGACCCATCTGTGTCGCTCCTGTCCTGGCCTGCTGTGTTCCCCTCCCCTGTGTCACTGCTGGAAGGCCTTCTCTCTCACCATCCTGTGCTTTTGTCCTCCAGGCTCTGAGCAGTGGTTCTCAACCTTCCTAATGCCAGGATCTATTTTCATTGTTACAAAGAGGTGGTGACCCATAGGTTGAGACCCACTGCTCTAGAGCAGTGTTTTTCAACCTTTTT
>NW_003852409.1:22942492-22959299 GCF_000181295.1 Otolemur garnettii | reverse complement strand
AAAAAAAAAAAGAGTAAAAAAAAGAAGATACTTACTGGGTTTTGAACTTCTTTCAAAAATAATGTAATTAATGATTTTTTCAAAATTTTTGTGGCACACCTAAGAGCATACCAGTGCTCACGGCATACTGGTGTGCTGCAAAAATCGCTTCCCCACAGCATTCTCTTTCCCCTGGAGAGAGATCCTGGCCATCCAATACCTACGCTTCTGGGGAACTGTCCCCAGATTGTGCTTCCCCTCCGCAGCCTCCGTCTTGCTGACTTATCAGTTATGGTGTCTCTCTCTGTCCTACAAACACTGAATGCTTCTCAATGTATTGTTTGGCTCCATCTTCTTGGGACGTAACCCACGGTGCCTGGAGCTACACAGGTGCTCAGTGAGTGTGGAATGGCCAGCTTGAAGGTTTCGGTGCTCGGTAAGTGTTGAGTGGCCAGCTTGGAGGTTTGGGGATGGAGCAATGGACCTAACAGATTTGGCTTTAGAAAAGTCACTCTTGGTGACTGGACTGGGGAATAGGATGGAAGGTCTGTGACTGGAGGCAGGGAGAAGGGCCAGGAAATGTCCCTAGTACTAGTATAGCAAGAAATTGTGGTGGCAGCAAGACTGGAATTTATTGCATAAACACACACACACACAAAACGAGGACAATGGATGAAAAATGCTCATTAAAATGGCATCTGGCTCTCTGGCCTGAATATAGCCTCTTTAAACTTTCCAAAAAAATACCTGTGAAACATGCTCACAAAATCACTCAAAACTACGACTGGTAACTTGCTGAATACAGAATCAGAGAGGGATTTCCACTAACTCTACCACTCATGGAATTGGACTGAGAGAAACCTGCTCTCTGGCCTTGTCCAGCAGACCCCCTGAGGGAGGGGACTTTGTACTGCTGTCCTCGACTCTGAGATTCTGGCACCATAAGAATCAGAAAATAGGGCAGCCACCCTTCTACCATGAGATGTCTAGAATATTGCTCCTCCCCTTCCAGCCTGGGCTTCTGTTCTGCTTCCTCTCCCTCCTACCCCCCGCCCCCAGCCTCCTGGCTGCACAAGCCAACAGTGATAACTCAGAATCCACAGGGCAGGAAAAATAGTCTGTTTTACACTGTGAAGTTCAAGCTCCACAAATGAGGCGCTGCCCGTGAAGGAACGGCCAGAGAACGAATCGCAGCATCATTGCACGCTGAGAGCTATAGTCGTTTCCACATATCTTACCTGTTCAGAGAATCCAACCCCCCATCGCTGCCGAAGAGGTCCTCTCGGTCAAGGCGAGTTATCTGCTGGCCACTAACTGTCCACTTTACTCTGCACTCCTGGAGGAGATCTGAAGAGATTTAGCCATCACCCATGAGAACAGAGAGCGAGGCTGTACATTTCTTACATGTTGTATTTTTACAAGGTGAGGATAGATTCTGGCTTTCTTTGAAGATAAACAATAAGGAAAAAAGCAAACAAAAATCTCATGAAAAAGTATTACAGATCAAGAGCAAGGAGATGAAGGCCCATCTCTTTAGACTTGAGAAAAAAAAAGTCAGCAAACAGTTTTGTGTCTTTGGCAGACATGAAGAAGACATGGTCTGATTGAAAAGAAGCGTGAAGCCAAAAGGAAACAGGCTGAGCTGAGAAGGATTTTGGAGGAGATAAGGAAGAATTTCAATTCCTCCTTAGTCAATGATGGGATCAAAACAAGCTATAATTACAGACTGTACGGGACACTGTAGCAATGAGCATACAACTTACCAACACGGATGGAATGTTGCCAAAGATAGACCCAAAGGAATATTTATAGCTTTTAACAATTTTCTTATCAGGCAAGACAGAAGAAGAAAATAGTATATGAACCAGGGATTCAACTTGAGACGTGAGGGAAAGAATCGCCAAATTAATCCCAGGGAAACAGAAAGAGACGAATGGAGTGAATTTAAGACCAGAAGTTAGTACATTGGAAAAGAGAGGAGTCGTAGAATTGGTAAATAAATTTAAGATTTAATTTTTAGATGAATACAGCAATCTTTGACAATCTTAATCATTAAAAGAGATTAAAAAGAAGCATTCAGCCCTAGAGAGGACAAAGGGAATCTAAACATGGATAAAGTAGAAATTAAAGTGAAATACTCTGTGTAACTTCCTGTCCCTGACTTTGATACATTGAATAATTTTCTAGCAAAAATAAAAATAACCTAAATGGACATAACCTCTCAATAAATACTGAGGGTACCAAAAATGTATACATATTTTAAGGGAAAAACTGTATTGGAATTGTAATACGAAATATATGCTGATAACGAAAGATGAGGACAGTCGTGTTTGAGCACCGCTTGTAATTGCAGAAGTCAAACACGACTTGAATATTACAATTTTCTCTGTTTGAGAGAGTTTGGGGGAAGTCATCTCACAGAACTGCCTCCAAGGGTGGCGAAAGTTTCCACTGCTAGTGGGCAAGTTCTTGAATAAAGTGTGAGGCCTTATGGAAGGTCCCGGGCACCTTATAGCATATCGTTTTCTGCCTTTTTCCTGCTCTGTCCCCTTTCCTGCCCCTCCTTAGCTTCTCCGTCATGGCTATCCTTTTCTGGAATCCCAAGAAAAGTCTTCCCCCTGTGTCACCCAGATTAGTTTCCACATTGAGTGTGCTTCTTCCCAAATAGCTTACCCAAACAAATGCTATTTCCTTACCAGAAGAAATTCAGGGGCTGGGAGGGAAGGGGAGGGAAGGTGCAAATTTCTCGGTCTTGTTAGAGCGACACATATTTTATGAAGGCTCATGCATATATGCAGTGTTATTCACTGCCTTTTTACTTACATCAGAACATTTTTCATATCGCTATCCAGTTTTAAAATTATCTTTTTTTCTATCGGAAGAATAGGTGATCCACTTATTAAGACTACTTTTCACTAAAAATAGCTACATTTTCTTCATTCATTCTGGCCTCTGCAATTCTCTGCACATTGAATTTGACTGAATTGCTGAGGTTTTTTATTTTTATTTTTTAAGAAGGATGGCTAGCATTGATTAAGGACCTATTCCATGCTAAACAGTGTGCTACAGGCTGTATCTAGATTATCTTATAGGTGCCTCAAACCTCTTCTTGAACAAGGCAGGTATATAAATACATTCTAAAAATACATGATCTCATTCAATCACGATGCCCCAGCCTTCCCACAGTGAGTTACGGCCATCAGTGCTAATAGGTGACCGGTGCGGGCCGGGTGATCTTTCAAGCTCTTTATGCATGGTGGCCCATTTAATACCCACCCCATGACAACCGTCTGAGATGACGTCATTCTCATTTCTATTTTATAAATGAGGACGTTGAGCACAATGTGGTGAAGTCAACACAAGGCAACACAACCAGGACCAAGGGGCCGAGATTCCCACCCGGGTCGTCTGGCTTCCCAGGCAGCACTGACTGCCGTGTTCTCCCGCTCTGCGGATGCGTAGTGCCTGGATGGCTGTTCAGCCCGTTGCAAGTTAAGGCCTGGACAGGGGCTAAGATGTTCCAAACGTTGGAGCCTGGAAAGTCTCAGCCTCTTCTTCCATCTCTTCTGATGCACAACTGCAGCCATAGCCTGTGACAGCTTCTTCTCTGTCCCCTGAGGGGTCCTGATGGTGGCATGTGGGGGAAACTGGCTTTGGGATAAACCAGCCTGGGGGGCAGGCTGGGCTCAGTGTCTCTGTGCCTGTGAGAGGATGTTGGACATGCCAGCCAAGCTCTTGGAATCGCAGTTTATTTGCAGATAAAATAGTGATAATGCTTTCCACCTTGTGGGATTGTTAGAGACGTTTAAAGTTGGAGTTGCTGATGTGGATTTGTGAGGAGATGGTGTCCACATGGGGCAATGCTTTGCCTTTCCTTTAAGGGTTTTGCTGTGGGCCCCAAGATTAGTGCACCCCCTGTTGGATGGGATTCCTCATGGGAGATTCCAGCACTGTTGATTGTCCCCTTTAGGGCCCACGTGGTCTGAAGGGGCCTCGGCACGGCTGTGTGGTATGTTCTGGGAGGAATACAATATGAGAAAATTCACAGGAGAGAAAGCCGCATGTCTATGTCTCTCTCCTCGCCTCCTTCCACCATCTCTGCTATTCGGAACCGTGCCCTGCTGGGATGGTGTCTCTGCAAAGGACAGGATGTAGTTACGTTTGCAGAGATAGGAGAAAAGGCAGACAAGAGTCCCTCCCTGGCCTCACCTCTTTAGGGCACCCAAAGCCCAGAAGAAGTTAGAAACAGAGCTTGGTTCTGCCTCTGTTCCCCTCCCCAGCTCCTATGACCCATTCTCCACACTCCACCCAGAGTCATCTTCCTAAAATACAATTCTGACCTTGACACCCCCCTGCTCTAAAGCTTCCCATGGGGACAAAGGCCAGACTCCTCCGCCAGCCTTCCTGACCTGCTCTCAGGCTCTCCACTCTGTGCCACCCGCCTTGAACTCATTGCAGTTGCTCTGAGCACCACCCTTCCCACACCCCTGTGCCAGGGCACAGGTCTCCATCCTCTGTCTGGAGTATTCTCTGCTTACTTCTTCACCAGAAAAGTCCTCCTCATTGTAGGAGGATTGGTTCACCTTTTTGGGAGCGTGTCCTTGGTGTCTCTTTCCCCTTCCTCTCACTGGATCCCATATACAAGTCTACAGGCACTTAAGGCACGGCATGGCCAGCACTGTCCCCGCGCCCCTGCCTTCCTCAGAGGTGGGAGGCTCCTGGGGGCAGAGATAACACTGCTTTCCTTTCTGGAGTCTTACAGTTTAGCACAGCCCTCTGCGCATAAGTGCTTCTCAAATGTGTGTCGAATGAATGAATAAATCATGTAATCTCAGAATTTGAGAAGTAGGAAAGATCAGCTGAGTCAATCCTCTCGTTATTTACTAATAATGAAGAGTCTTAACTAGCTGGGATGTAAACATGAAAGCCTTAATTTCTTTCCCCCTCCTAACTGCTGCCAGCTGTGCCCACCGCACCCCCGTTCCTTTCTGAGTGGAGAGCTCTCTTCACTGCGGTTCAGGCTGCTGCCAGAGTGTCAGTTACTCTTGATATTGAGAGAGTCTTATTTTGATTATTAACAGTAACATCTGCTTAATTCTGAAACTTCAGTCCTGTATGAGTTTCAAAAGTCCTTTCATCGTCCCATGAAGCCTAGAGTTGAGACATCAGTGATTGAGGTGGGGCTTGTGAGAAGAGGTGCACCCTCTCCCATAAACCTTTTCCTCTCCCCTGCATGGTCCTCTCTGGTGCTGAGGTGGGAGGAGAGACAAGCATGTTTTCTCCTTTGGTTGTTCACAAAAATTGAGTTGCTCTCACTTGAGTTGGTTATTAGCAATGTGGTTGGCAGGTTGTAAGCTCAGAGTGGACTTGGTGGCTCCAATAGGCCCCATGGTTGAGGGTCTCGATTGCAGACACATCCTGTAGGCTTTGTGTGTGTAGGCTGAATCCTGCACCTCCCCTTAGGGAGCTGAGTGCCAGAGCCCTCAGGTGGGAGCCCCTCTTAGCTCCTCTGCAGCCTCTAATCTCCTTCTGTTCCGGGACCCTCACCTTGAGGCTTGCAACATACTCATGATCACCCAGCTCAGAAGTTTCAGTGCTGGGATTGAATCCCAAGTCCCTTGAGTTCTGGTCTCAAGTTCTTTCCTTTAAATCATACTCTCTCCTAAGATACTGAGTCAAGGTCAGAAAGTGACCACGGTTAATAAATACACAGGAGCATGCTTAGAGGAAAACAAATGGAAATGACAGCAGAGAGGAAATTCTGTTTTTTCACTTACTAACCCATCCTGTGTGGAAATGGGCATTTGCATACACTGTGTGTACAACCACAGATGACATCGCTTTCAGAAGGTAATTTGGAAATACCTACTGTAAAAATTATCAGAATTGCAATAGAGTCACTTGTTTCAAACCCTGACAAATGGAGCTGGGGTAGACCACCAAGGGAGATTTCACATGTACTTATGCTGGATAACAAGAACCATCACAAAAGACTTTATAAAAACCACAAACTTGCACAAAGGAGATCACAGCCATAAAAAAAAATATTCTGCTAGGGCGTCTTCCTAGGAGTTGTCCTTAAATGTTGGACTGATGCCACCTGTGCTACCAATCCTTGTAGCCAAGTATAATTATCTCAGAATGACTTGCCCTCTTCCCTAAAGAGTTTCTGTTAAAAAACTTCATCTTCCTTGGACTTCGTGAAAACACCCATGCATACTTCCATTTCAATATCCATTCTTGAGTAGATATCACTTTGTTTTAGAGAGTCTTCCTCTCTGTCCATTGCTAAGGTTTGACACTGTCAAAATAAAAAACGCAAATGCTGTTTGCTTTTGTAATTCCACTTTTAGGAATTTATCTTAAAGATATTGTTGACCAGCACCAGGTGGACCAGAATGTTCACTGTATGTTGTTTGCAATCATGAAATGCTGGAAATAACCCAAATTTCCATCAACAGGGAAGTGGTTAAATAAATTACGATATGACACACTACAGGATATTGTGCACCCTGTTCACTTTCTTTAAACAGCACTTACCATATGCATTTATGATATGTCCCCCTGCCCATACCTCCCAGACTAACTCAGTGAGGACAGAACCCAGAAGGTATTATGGGTTTGTTGAGAACCTGGGTTCTGTAGTCAGACCACCTGGGTTTAAATCCTGAGCCCACCAGGAACTAACAGGGTGACTCTGTGTGAGTTAATTAACTTCTTTGTGCCTCTATTTTCTATTCTGAAGATGGAGCTGTTAATTGTACCTATGTCATAGGTTGTTATCAGCTCAAACAGTCCCTGGAGCAGTGCGGTGCACACTACACATTTGAAGAATGAATGAAGTATATAAACTGGCAGGGAAGGATGTCCAAGATCTATGGTTAGAGGAAAAAAAAATCTAGCTGTAGGACAGTTTATCTAGTCTAATCCCATTTGTATAAAATACATTAAAAATTCAACTGGGAAAGACGTAAATTATCTATAGTGATTACCGCTGAGAAATGGGTTTGGGAGCCTGATGAGAAGAGGAGAAGTGTGTACTTTCCCCCTTTCCTCTCTGTACCACTGGATGGTATAACAGCGACAGACACGTCCTTTTATATCTAGTTTGCTGAGGGTTTTATCATGAAAGGTGCTGAATTTTGTCAAATTGTCTTATGCATCTATTGAGGTTATCATATGGCCTTTGTTTTGCTTCTGTTTATATGGTGAATCACATATATTATTGATTTACCTATGTTGACCCATCCTTGGGATGAAGCCCACTTGGTCATAGTGGATTATTTGTTTGACGTGCCATGTGTCACAAACCCACATCCACATCATACCGAGTGGAGAACAGTTGAACACATTCCCACAAAGAACTGGAACAAAATAAATGTGGCCCCTGTCACCACTTCTACTCAGCATAGCACTGGAAGTCCTAGTCAGAACAATCAGGCAAGAGAAAGAAATAACGGGTATCCAGATGGGGAAAGAGGAGGTCAAGTGATCGCTTTTTGATGACATGATCTTCTATCTAGCAAACCCCAAAGATTTCACCAAGTCTCCTGGAATTGATAAGTAAATTCAGCAAACTTTCATGTTACAAAATCAGCGGACCCAAATCAGTAGCATTCCTATACATCAATAACAGTCAAGCTGGTAGTCGTATCAAGGACTTAATACTATTTACAATAACTACAAAGAAAATAAAACACCTAGGGATATACTTAACCAAGGTGACAAAAAGATCTCTACAAAGAGAACTATGAAACACTGAGGAGAGACATCAAAAACGACACAAGTGGAAAAGCATATTATGCTCATGGATCAGTAGAATTGACACTGTTAAAATGTCCATCTTACCCAAAGTGACTTACAGAGTCAATGCAATTCCTATGAAAATATGAACATCATATGTCACAGATCTAGAAAAAATAATCCCATGCTTCACTTGGAACCAGAAAAGAGTCTGAATAGCCAAAGTAATCTTAAGAAAAAAAGAACAAATCTGGAAGCATCACGTTTCAAGACTTCAAGGCGATAGTCACCCAAACGGCATGGTATTGGCTTAAAAATAGAGAAATAGACCACTGGCACAGAACAGAGAACCCATATATAAAACCACACACATACAGCCAACTGATCTTTCACAAAGTAGACAGCAATACACACTGGGGAAAAGAAGCCATGTTCAATAAATTGTGCTGGGTAAACTAGATAAACATTTGCAGAAGATTGAAACAGGATCTGTATCTCTCACCACTAATAACAATTAACTCAAGATAGATAAAAGACTTAAAAGTGAGGCCTGAAATCGTAAGAATTCTAGAAGAAAATTTTGGAAAAACTCTTCTAGATATCAGCTTAGACAGAGAATTTATGAGTAAGACCCCTATAGCAATTACAGCAACAACAAAATAAATAAATGAAACTTGATTAAATTAAAAAGCGTTTGCACCACTAAGGAAATAATCAACAGAGCAAATAAACATCCTACAGAATGAGAGAAAATATTCGCAAGGCATATATCCGATAAAGGTCTAATCAACAGAATCTCAAAGAACTCAAGCAAATCGGCAAGAATAAAATGAACAACCTCATTAAGAAATGGGCAAAAGACATGAACGGAAGCTTTATCAAAGGAAGATAGACAAACGGCCAGTAAACGTGTGAAAAAAATGTTCAGCATCACTTATCACCAGGGAAATGCAGATTAAAACCACGACGAGCTATCGATCATCTTACCCTAGTTAGGGTGCCTTCTCTTAAGAAGTGCAGAAATAATAGATGCCGGTGCAGCTGCAGAGAGAAAGAAACAGGGAGATACTCTTGGTGGGACTGCAAATTAGTGCAACTTTTATGCAAAACGGTATGGAGATTTCTCAAGGAACTAAAAGCAGGCCTACCATTTGATCCAGCAATCCCACTTATTAAAAAGACACCTGCCCTCAAATGTTCACTGCGGTAGAACTGACAATTGCAAAGATGTGGAATAAATCCAAGTGTCCACCGTGACATGAATGGATTAATAAAATGTGGTATGTGTATACTATGGAGTATTACTCATCCATAAATAGGATGAATTCATGCCTTTTGTAACAATTTGGATGGGACTGGAAACCATTATTCTAAATGAAATACCTAAAAAATAGAAAAACAAGCACCACATATACTTGCTACTAAATTAGAGCTAACAGATTTGCACACATGTGCGCAGAAGAAAATAAAACTCAGTGGGAATCCATGGGGGCAGGGAGGGAAAGGAGGGTCTTGGGGAAAAACTGTGGAACAGGCCGAGTGATACTATCTGGGTGATGGACAACCTTACAGCCATGACTCAGCCTAACAAAAGCAATCCATGTAACAAAAATATTTGTACCCCCACAGTATTTTGACAGCATAAAAAGAATTCTTTTAAAATTAAAAATCTATCAAGATCAAAGGGTCACAGGGTCTTTCACAGGAATAATTATTTTGACCATTTTTTTTTCTTTGCAGTTTTGTTTTTGGCCGGGGCCAGGTTTGAACCCGCCACCACCTCCGGTATATGGGACCGGCGCCCCACTCCTTTGAGCCACAGGCTCTGCCCTTGTTTTGACCTTTTTACTTCAGTCTTCAGTGAAGACTTTCATGAGCACCATGAAAGAGAAGTGGTGAGTGAGTGGGAAGGTAGGGCCTTCCGTGTGACTTGGGGGGATTGTTCGATCCAACGTGTTGCCGCATCAGAGGGTGGCTGAGGAGGATGAGCAGGGCTTGTTTCCTGGCAGAAGCCGTGTGTGAGATAACGAGGGGTAACGCAGTGGCCTGGTCTGGCGGGAATTGCTGTGGCATCAGAGGAATGGGGTGTGCTTTGGAGCCACTAAACCTGGGCTCAGATGGACATAGTCTGCCTTGAACACAGTCCCGATTACCTCATCTGTGAAGTGGGAATATTTAATATAACAATGCCACAGTTTCTTTTTTTTTTTTTTTGAGACAGAGTCTCACTTTGTCACCCTTGGTAGAATGCCATGGCATAATAGCTCACAGAAACCTCAAATTCTTGGGCTCAAGCGATCCTCTTGCCTCAGCCTCCTAAGCAGGTGGGACTGACTACAGGTGCCTGCCGCAATGCCTGACTATTTTTTGAGATGAGGTCTCACTCTGGCTCAGGCTGGTCTCGAACCTGTGAGCTCAGGGCAATCCACCTGCCTCGGCCTCCCAAAGTGCTAGGATTTACAGGTGTGAGCCACTGTGCTCTGCCTGTCACAGGGTTTTTGAAAGGATTAGATGGGATGATATGATGGGCTCAGCAGGTGGCTCAAGAATCAGCATTTCTTAAAGGCAAATTTTTTAATTTCTGATGTATTGAAGTAGTAAGTTAGACGACATTTGCCACAATACTGTCTATCAAAGTGGCTGGCCATGAACTCCAGCACCACCTTCATCTGAAGGAGACTTTCGATGCAGCTGACTAATTTAGAAGGCAGATTTTGATAATAATGATAATAACTGCATGATTTTAGAAAAGCAGGCTAGTTGTAGGCCCAGAGCCCCAATTTTCTTGACTACAAATTAGGATAATAATACCGACCTAACATACAGACGTATAAACATATAAATGTTACACAATAAGGTATATATATATACCTTTGTCTTAAATATTTAAGCAATTTAATATACAATGTCCCAATATTAATACACTTGCCATTCTCTTTGTCTGTAAAGCTCTTATTAAATGTCTGTCGTTACCACCTTCTCAATAAGGGCAGCACCTGCCTCCAATTGTTCCAGGTAAACCATTAAGAATGTTACAGGAACTGAAAGCAGAGGCCATAAGTTTAAATACTAGTTTTGAGTTAACTGGCTGAGAGATGGTCCTTTTTAAAATTAAATCATAGTTGTGTACATTAATACTATCATGGGTTACAGTGTGCTGTTTTTATATACAATTTGAAATATTTTCATCAAACTGGTTAACATAGCCTTCATATCATTTTCTTAGTTATTGTGTTAAGACATTTATATTCTACATTTAGAAAGATTCACATGTACCCTTATAAGATGAACCCTAGGAGTGATCCCACCAATCACCCTCCCTCCACCCATCCTCCCCCCTCCCCTAGCTTTCATAGGAAAGCTATAACCCAAATATAGCCCAAGAATATGGGGAAAAGGAAGAGGGAGGGGAGAGGTGCTCTTTAGAAGGCAGGAAGTGCCAGGGATTGATAGCTGATCTCTGTTTTTGATCAGTGTCTATATTGGTAATTCAATTCCATCTACCATATTGGGTGAAAGACCTGATTTGTATGTCAGGTTCCCAGCAGGCAATACCACCCTTGGTGAGTTCTGTGGGTTAATTGATGAGTATGTACTGGAAGGACCACGTCCAAAGGGGTGAGCAGGGATCAAAGAGCGGAAACAGGGATCAGAGTGGCAGTGAAAGCACCCAGGGCCAGGGTGCTTCATCAGGACTGAAGGGACCAGGGGAGGACAGAGGGTTCTTGGGGGCCCTATGAGAAGGGGAACCGGGGAAGGGGCCCCCTGGTGGGAGCTGGGATGGTGGAGGGGGTGAGGCCATGGCCAGAGGGTGGCGCTGGAGCAGGAAGGCAGCATGACCAGAAGAATTGCCCCAGCCCCTCCATCCTCCCACCTGCTCATCTGCTGCCAGGCTTCCCAATGGCTGAATGCTGGTGATGTAGCCTCAGGTGTGAGCTTCCTGGGCCATGGAGAGGACAGAGGAGGGCCCAGATGGACGTGGGGAAAGGAAGGGGTGGCAGGTGGAGAACCACCCGAGCACTAAGCTTCCCATTTCCATGTCCCGCCCTCTTTCTTCCTCCTTGGATCCTCCTGTGGGCTTCTCGCCAGTCTTCCTCCCCTACCTTCCTTCCTCCCCTTTTAAATCACCTTTTCTCCTTCTCACTTACCTTCACCCATTCACCAAGTACGTACCTGCAACCTCAGTTCCTCAGTGAGCTCAACTGTAAAAGGGGGATGAACTCTACTTCCTTGCAGGGTTTCAGGAATCAGTTGATAAAATGAATGAAAGCACTTTGTAAACTCTATCGTGCTGTACAAATGTAACAAATTATTATTAATATTTTATCCTAGAAGTATTAATGTGACTGGGATGGGTAATTAGGACAATTTTGCATAAACTTCTTGCTTTGAAATTGCCACCAGAGATCCAGCAGGATAAAAGGGACAACTCTCTGCTCCAATTTAGTACTGATGTTAAGGTGATGATAAAATTGTTCCTTCATCTGGGTCTCTTTTTTTTAATTGCTGCTGAAGGGTGAAGAAATATTTTTTTTCCCCTTTGCTTGGAAGCCACAATATTTCATCACCACTGCTTACCCTAAAAAATAGATTTCTTTTTCATCCTCAGCTGGTGATTTGGTTTGCATTAATGCCTTTCATAACTCATACATTTTTGCTATTAAAAATTAATGCTTGGCACTGACATAAACAAATGAAATTTGTATTATTAATGTTTTACATAGGTAAGGCTCTGTAATAACAGATTCATCATAGCAGACTGTTTTAATTAAAAGACTCACTGGTTCTTTGAACACATCTTGGAGACTGGTTTTGGAAGAACCAGGGATGCAAAAAATGACAGGTAGAGAGAAGGCATCTCCGAATACTGGCAGATCAAGTGGTCTGAAGCTCCAGGTGTTTGTTGGAAATGACAACCCACTGATATGGTTAGTAGAATGCTTAGCGTGAGACCTAGCAAATAACAGGTACGCAATTAATAGCAGACTTACTATGGAGGAGAAGAAATGGACTGAATATTTGTTCTTTGAATATGTTGTCCATTCATAACTTAATACTAAATACTTGTTAAGCACTGACTATGTATTAGAAACTATTTTAGGGTACTGGGGATGAGTCACTAAAATGAAGATTGCTGCTCTCATGAAGCCAGCATTATAATGAGAAAAGACAGATGATAAACAGCATGTCAGACGGCAATAAGGGTTACAGAGGAAAATGCAAAAGGTTCAGGGGTTGGGGAGGGCTTGGCAGGCTGTGGGTGGGCAGAAAGTGGTTTTCAATTTTAAATGGGGTTGTCAGGTAAGACCCCAAGAGGAGATGATATTTGAACCGAGAACTGGAGGAGATGAGGGAATGAGCAAAGAGCTATCTGGAGGAAGTTTGCCCAGGAAGACAGAAGAGCATGTGCAAAGGCCCTGAGGCAGGGGCCTGTGCACTAAGCAGGTGAGAATTAGCCCATGAAGAGATGAGGTCTGAAACTGGAGTGGGTGGGTCATAGGACCTCCCAGGTCAGCATAAGGACTTTGGCTTGCACCCTTCCAAGTGCTCTGTGAGGTTGTATATATTTTCTCCATTGTACAGAGTCGGGGGCTAAGGCCCATGGGGATTTATCCACCAGGAAGGAGCCAAAGATCCCAACTCATGCCTGTCTGTCACTCTCATGCCCAGCATACTGCATTGCACTGCCTCCAAGGGGAGCTTTATGGGGTCAGATCAATGATCTCTGTCCAAAAATGTCTCCACACTTCTAATACTTTAGTCTGGGAAGTTTAAATAGAAAAAAGGATTTGAGTATCACCTAGTTCAACACCCTAATTTCATGATGGGTAACCCTAGCCCTCAAATGTGATTTGACTAGGTTAGTGGGAAGGTTGGAACCAGTGTCACAGAACAACAGGGCCACCTGTCCCTTTGGGGCTAACCTCATTTTATCTGCCTTGACCATGGGTACAGGAGAGCCTGGTGGTTAAGATCCTGTGTTTGAATCCTTGTCCTGACAGTTGAATCCTGGGTTACCTCAGGGGTGTTTCCTAACTACGTGAAGACTTCATTTGCTCATTTAATTAAAGGGACAATAATAATATAGTTTTAATAAAATTGTTGGGAAGATGTGCTGAACAGGCCAAGTACTTAGCACAAATTGTGACACATAAGAAACCCTCCATCGCTGGTACCTGTGATTGACATCACATTATTGTAATAGAGTCTTTGCACTCCTCACCATTGTGTGGCTGGGTGTTATCTTTTGCATTTTACAAATGGAAAATCAAGCCAAGAAAGGGGGTGTGGTTAACTGAAGGGCAGCCAGCAGGTTGGGAGGATGGATAGTGTTGCTATCAGATCACTTGTGCTTTAAAGGACGGTTTTGTATTTTTCCTTGATAATCAACACCCCATGGTGGAACAGAGTTCTCAAGGTGCTTCCTGCTGCAAGTGCTAGGCAACCAGGAGGGGCATCTGAACAGGACTGACCGTCATAGCGGTATTAGGAGCACACTGTGGTGAGGAAGCAATTTACCAGCTTAGCTCCCAGGACGCAGGGGACAGCACTCGTGGACTTTCCCTGTCCATGTGAAGGTGCCAGCTGCACAGCGCACACCCCATCAGCTCTGCTTCTGAAGTCCTCATTTTCTTGTGGATGAAGGTGGCACAGGGAGGGGGGTGTCAGAAGAGTTTGCCTTGAAGCATGAATTCATTAAAAGATAATACTAACATCCCCTGTTTATTAAGTTCCTACTGTGTGCCAGGCACATCGTAAGCTGAGAATTTTGTATACATTAAGTCTGAATCAACAGCCCTGCCAAGTACATATGGTTGGGGGGAATATGAGGGGGAATGGAGGATCTGAACGTAGACTTCCCAATCCCACACAGCTGACGAAAGGTGTTTATCTGATTATTTATTTATTTATCTATTCATTTGTTCAGTGTTCTGATGAACCCTCATTATACAACTCTACGGGTCTAGTACTCTGCTGGGTACGGAGGATGTATTAGTAAACAGTATCAGTGCGGTTGTGAAGCTTATGGTCTAAGTCAGAAGCCAGAAAATAAACAAATGGTCGCAGCAGTGAGCCTGCCATTATTATCTGGGGCTATGAAGGGTTTGTTGAGTGAGAACCCGGTGGGGTGGGGGGTAGATCAGTGACTTGCAGGAGACCTCTCACCTATTCGTCACTGTCAGAGCTGGAAAACCAAGTGAAGTCCCCTTTGAAACACTCATCTTGCCCAAGAGAGGATAAGCTTCCAAGGACACGTGGCTTGAATCTCAGCCCCACAACTTCCTGTTGAGTTTTCTTGGGCCAGTTCACCATTTTGAGCTTCTGTTCCTACCTGGAACAAGGGGAACCACCCTCACCTCACCAGGCCAGCATGAGAATCAGCAGAGATAACTCACGAGAGAAGTCTGAAATGGCAAAGTGCTTCGTCTAGTGTGGCTGTGCTTCCACGAATGAAGATCTCACCCTGCTGCCGCCAAGTGACAGGGTCATGCTGGGATCTCAGTACTGTCACTGCTTTGCTAGGGACACAACTCTGGGCAGGGCCGACTTCTCACTTTGCTTCAGATTTCATAAACTCTGAAGGTCAGATTCCGAGATCTTCTCTCTGGGATGCCAACATCCAGGACACAGAGAAGGTGTCTGCTCAGGCGAGGAGCGTGTGGAGTGAGACCATTACTTACGTGTGTGTCCCTCGGGCTTCCACCCCAGCACAATGAGGTGAGTTTCGAGACCATGGGACTTAGGAGGAAAGTGAGGGCGTTCTGCCCTTCCCTCCTCTCCTCTCCTCTCTGTCCACCATCAGCGTGTCTGACATAGTTAAAAAGGAAAACAAAAGCATCCCAGGGCTTTCGCATCCCGACTGTCTTAGTCTGTTCATACTGCCTTAACGAAATGCCCCAGACTGGGTAATTTATAAAGAACAGAAACATATTCCTCATAGTTCTGGAAGCTGGGAAGGTCAAGATCAAGGTGCTGGCAGATTCAGTGTCTGGTGAGGCCCATTCTCTGCTTGAAAGATGGGGACTAACTCCCCGTCTTCAAGTGGCAGAAGGGATGGCAGGAAAGAAGGGGCCGACCTAGCTCTCTCCCGTCCTTTTTGAAGGGACTAATCCCATTCAGGAGGGTGAAGCCCTCATGGCCTAATTACCTCTGAAAGGGCCCCACTTCTTAATACGTCTGCATTGAGGATTAAGTGTCAACACGAGTTTTGGAAGGGGCACACACATTCCTGGTGCTTACCCTCATGTTTCTTCCAGGGAAGTCAGGCTGTTCCTCCGAGTGGTAGGACACCCTTGATGAGTGATATTCTGGATTAAGAAGAGGAAAGAGCCATAATTGTCGCGGACACTACCGTATAAACACACATTGTTCACTGACTCCAACAATTGCAGTGTAATTACATTAGTAAATGTACTGTACTCTGCTTGAAGGTAATGAAATTTTAATTGCACGCGACCTGTCCAGCCTGCCTAGAGCCTCGTCTCTGCAGGGCTGTGTGACCAGCCAGGGGCATCTCCGGAGGGAAGGACCAGGAAAAAATGGAAATGACTTGCTGAAAGTCCTGCTGTGTGGTGGCTGTGGGAATTCATGCTGTGTAGCAATCACCATGGTCCCAGGAGTAGACGGGCACTCTTGGGGTCAGAAAGAGAAGCGACCCATGAGTCCTCAGAAGTTTGAGATTAAACCAAGCTGGTGGGCTCTAGGTTGAGAATTCTTCATTTTACATCACAAGGCCAAGGAAATAAGGAATAGGAGCTGGACCCACTGTCTGTTCAATACCCTGTTTGCCACAAAGGAATAGGAAATGAATTCTTTGAATATTACCCATTGGAGCTCAATGGAGCTAAATGTGTAAGACAGTACAAAATGGTCATTTCTTCTCAAAGAGATGTCAGGCCATTGGACAATGTAGACTTCATAGAAGAGAATTCAGGATGCTGGAGTAATCTGGGAAGGCTTCCTGGAGGAGGTGTGGTGTTTGGGGTTATGCCATAAAGGATGTGTGACTATGCCTGTGAGAAGCCGCTACTCTGAGCCATGTCCTTGTTTGGTTCCCAGCAGACGATGGACAGGGGCTGTCTTA
>NW_003852409.1:22940322-22942379 GCF_000181295.1 Otolemur garnettii | reverse complement strand
ATCAGGGAAGCCTGGCCATGCTGCGGGTTATATAGAAAGAACACCTGGACTTTGGTGCCCATCTCGGCTGGCAGCTTTCTTTTTGACAGGAGCAGGACACACACTGAATTAACAAGAATGGTTAATCTTACTATTATTGATTCTAATAATTAAGATAATACAGATAGTGATGATCATATAGTCAATGGAATAGCTGATACTCGTGGAGCACTTGCTATAGGCCAGGCTCTCTGCTGAGTATCTTTCACAGGGTCCTTCATTCAATCTTCACAAGAGCTTATGAGGCAGGTACTATTATTATTTTCATCTTACAGATGAGGAAGTTGAGACCCAGAATTTTTAGGGTATTTGACTTGGATCCCACATGTAGGAAGAAAGAATAAAGGCTAGAATTCAGGCCTGCTGGATGCTAAACTTCACACCGTTTCACTACCTTCTACTGTTTGCTTGGCTAGGTGAGTACAAGGAATGGTCTGACCAATTAACATTGACCTTTAAAATCACTGAAGGTAAAGGCAAGATGTTCTAACAGAAGAAGTGAATGGAGGTCATCACCAAACAGCATTGCTGAACGGGTAAGAACGTGCTGGTTGTGATTGACATTCATCAAAGTGATGATTTTCTAACCCCTGTGGCCTAAGGGTAAGGCCAAGAGTAGCTCCCCCAGTTTAGGTGAGGCCTTTCTCAGCCTGCCAAGATGCAAAATGAAGCCGTTTTGTGTGGGCCTTTGTTCAGTATTCACAGATAGATTGCTGGTGTATCTTCCTTGTGGCCACAGGAAAATGAAAGAAAACCTCTGGGACTGAAATTGGGACCACAGGCCGCATTGGGGATCTTGAGTACCCAAACCATGAGGGAGTTTAGGAGAGCTGGGAGAGGCTCAGACAAGAAGGGCAAAAATGAGGCTCAAACCCAGGCCACTGGGCTCCTGGCTGACTGCTATTTTTTTTTCTAATGGCTTAGAAGTTGGAGAACTAATGAACAAAGTTAGAACCCAGATTTTTCTCAAAGTGTCATCACAAATGTTGAGAAAATTGACTTGTGGGGAATCAGCTCCCTTGGGATTAGCGGAACTGTTGAGCCCAGGAATGTACAGAATTTCTCCTCTAGGAGCCACTGAACCATGCGATAGACCACACAGGGAGTAGAGGATGGGCTGGGCTAACCAGGAAGGCTTCCCGGAGGAGGTGATGTTTGCAGAACACCTTCCATTGAGATGGGCCTGCGATGATCATAGCTTGTTGTTGTAGTGATATTGGGGGTCAAAATTAGGTCACCTAAATTTTTAAATTCTGCCCTCTATACAGTCTTTCTTTTTATTACCCAGAAACCTGAAGGAATAAGATAATCAGTGAGGGGCTGGGGTACCTTGGTAGCAGATCTGGTGCCGAGAGCCCCGGGACCTCAGTCTGGTTCCATTCCATGTCACACAGCCCTGTGGGCTCGTCAGTTCTCCTCTGGGGCTGTCAGCCCCCACATGTATGAAATAAAGGTGGAGGAGCCGATCGACTCTCAGGTCCCTTTAGGTTTAGGGTGCTTCTCATTGTGAGATGTGTACATGTATCAGCACCCGTGCAATGTGCTTGTCCAGGTGGTGGTGCAGCCAGGTGGGAGGAAAGGAGCTTGGGGAAGTGAGCAGGTGGCCAGGCCGAGCTGGTCAAGGCAGGCTTTCCAGGGGAGGCAATTTTAAGCAGGGTCCTGAGTGAGGAGCCAAGTTTTGTTAGACAAAAGAATGATCCAGCAAAATCTAAAGAAAAGAGAAGACCACAGGTTTTCTGGAAGAGTGAGGAGTCAGCAGGAGTCGGGGAGGGCACGGGGCATCCTGGTCCCTCTGCTTTGCATTGATATCACTTTGCCTGACCACAGGGCTCAGCAACTCTAGGGGACAGAAGCCACATTGTCACTCTGCATCCCCAGAGCCTGGCCCAGGGACTGACGTGGGGGAACACACGAAAAAACACTTGTTTAATGAGGGAGGAATTTCCCTGCGTCCCTATACCTGGCTGCATTTCACCAGGTGCCTTTGTTGACGTGAAAAAATGAGCAGAAGCTGAATC
>NW_003852409.1:22938170-22940239 GCF_000181295.1 Otolemur garnettii | reverse complement strand
GGAATAAGTCCTTGGGTGTCAGCCTTCAAGTCCTTTTTGGATCCTGAGGGCCCTGAGAGCGAGGCTGAGGTGAGCTTTATATGTACTATCCCCACACACAGACACATCTATATGAATTATTTTATTACATATTTCTTCTCTGGCTTTAATTGTTGCTGAGCTCATGCTTTATTTTAATTAATGTTTTAATTTAGTGTACGCACCATGAGGCACTTTCTCAGAGGGTATAATTAAGTTAGAAAAAAAAACTGGCTACTCTAGCATTAGAGCCTGGGAAACTGAGGCTCAGCAAGGCTGGAATTGTGACCCAAAGTTGTTCAGAAAACAGGGATGGATTTGGGAGATGAAAGGAATTTAGGGAGCTGGGTAGAGCTTGGGCAACTCTTCTTCATCTGAGCAAACTCAGAGAGTGGGTGATTGTGACACGTACACACATGTTATCGGGGTGCTTTAGCCTCTCCCCAGTCCCACAAAGCTGGGGTTCTTGTTCTCACTTCACAAATGAAGAAAGCAAGACTCAGCGGTTTAGTTAGCGCTTCAGAGCCTCACAATGGTAAAGGGAAGAGTTAAAATTTGAGCCCACGTCAGTCTGTTCTTTCACCCTGAGTTTGCGTTACCAGACCACACTTTTTCATTTGGAAATACACAGAAAACAAAGGACAGGCACACTGGAGGTAGATACAGACATCCTTTAATGCAGGAGTCTTCAACCTTTTGGACAGTCATGGGTTTCACAGAAGACATTTTTCCATCCACCAGGCTGGGGGTGTGGTTTCAGGATGATTCTCAGGCATTACATTTATTGTGCACTTTATTTCTGTTATTATTAAACTGTAAAATATAATGAAATAATTATACAAACTCACTATAGTGCAGAATTCCCGGGAGCCCTGAGCTTGTTCTCTTGCAACTGGACCGTCCCATCTGGGGGTGATGGGAGATGGTGACCGATAAAGCTTCCCTCACTTGCCAGCCACTCACCTTCAGCAGTGTGGCTCGGTTCCTACCAGGCCATGGACCAGTAGTGGCCCGGGGACTGGGGACTGCAGCTTTAACTAATCTAAGAAGGAAGAGGTATGGAAGCCCTCAACAGAATTATTTGATCCCTCTAAGAATGTTTGAAATCAAGGTCAGTCATGCACAGTTTTGAGAGTAGTTTTAAAACTCAAAATACTTCTGCTGCCACCACCACCATCACTACCCACCATCACCTTGGTTACTCCCCACTACCAACAGCAACAAGAACGGTCACGTTGCCAGAACCATTCTAAGCACCTCAGATAACAACGTCAGGAGGCAGGTTTTATTATTATCCCCATTTACAGATGAGATGCACAAATAACTCATGTGTTTTTGGAGATCTGATCTCCTTCACGCTAGTCCCTGCCTGCTCATGTGGTTCTATCTGGTACACCCATCCGAGGTGGGGAAGCTCTGGTGTCAGAGCTGGCTGGAATCTCAGCCCTGGATCTTCCTGGCGGTCTGTCCTTCACGGGTTGGCTCTTGTTTATTTACTCCTGCTTCTGTTCTAGAGGCTGGGAAGACTGAGATGGTCTTGGCTCTCACCTGGACAGCCCACAGTCTACCAGGCAGCAAACAAATGAGGGAATACGTTAGAAGAGGAAATATCAGATAATGACAAGTGCGTGCGTTGCAGAAAACAAAACGGGGTCATGTCAGAGAGTGCCTGGAGGGATGTTCAGGGAAGGCTCATCTGAAAAGATGACATCTACCCTGAGGTCTGGGAAGGACCGGCCTTGTCCAGAGCTGTGAAAGGCACACAGGCAGGGGAACAACAGCCAAAGGCCCCAGGGTGGGAGGGTGTCTCATGGCCATCTCCTAACATTTCTTACATGTTTACACCGCCCTTTCTGGGCACACTTACCACAGTGGGTGATCTATATCCACTTGTGAGGCTACGAGGTTCATATTTCATTAGTATCCACCTCTCTGTTCACCCCGAAGCTTAAGGGGTCAGGGGCCAGGTCTGTTTTGTTCACCGTTGCAACCACAGCGTCCAAAGACAGTGTTTGGCTCATAACTATTTGAGGAATAAGTGAATGAATGAA
>NW_003852409.1:22935077-22937627 GCF_000181295.1 Otolemur garnettii | reverse complement strand
GGTGACATGGGGTGTCTGATAAAGGCACCCCCTGTTTAATTCTATCCCCTCACCCTTGCAGGAGCTCCCACCCACTCAGACAATGTCCAAACACTCCCCATGGCTTTCAAGGCCAGGAGGGCAAGGGCACAGCTGAGCCGGGACCCTCCCTTCTTGGTTCCTCCGGGCCTTCCCTGGCACCCCTCGCTGGCTGTCCTATGCAAACACTGAGTGTACTAACACGTCATCCTCTGTCTGCTCTTCCATGGTCTCAGAACAATTTGGGTCCTTTAATGGCAAGGCCACCTCTTTCACCTCTGTACAGGTGGTCCCTGGGTTACAAACGAGATAGGTTCTGTAGATTTGTTCTGAAGTTAAATTAGTATGTAAGTTGGAACAGGCACATTTACCTATTGCCTGTAATGGCCTCCGTTCATAAGTGGGAATTGAATGTCAGCCTGATGTTTACAACGTGGGAACTTACTGCAATAGCCCCTGTTCATAAGTGTGAGTTGCATGTAAGTCGGATGTTTGTAACTCGGGGACTGTCTGTATCTCCAAGCCCACAGCAGGATGAGAAGCACAGCAGACCCTGGATCCATGTGATCCATGTGCATAAGGTGGGATGAAGCTCGCTCCTTCTGGCAGGTGGGGAGTGCTGTTCTTTCCCGGCTGGTGTGGGGCTCTCCCCAGGGATGCAGCCGGCCTCGGCCATATCTTCCAGCGTGCGCCGTGTTGCAGGGCTGCAGCTGTGTGTCTGGCATGGGCTCGCATCCATTGCTGCAATTTGTGAGCGCCAAAGCCATTTAATTAAATCGGATGGAATTGAATCTGTGAGGTTGTTATCACTGATACTGTTTTCTGAGCACGGCCTGGCTGCGGGGGGATCCACGGGAGGCCCGGGAGCAAGCTCCTCGCTCGCTCGTCTGGGCCTGCTCCCCACCCCCCGCCCAGATGGTGTCCGGAAGTGGCTGAGATTTGGGGCACAGATCTGAAGTCAGAGGTTCAAAGCTCCTCCATGTGCATGTCCCCATGGGTGGGTCAGGAGCCGCTGACAGGCGTGTGCCTCTCCCCAGGAAGCAGCCAGAGCTGCTTAAGCTAATTTTGCTGAGGGGAACCTTGCCAAGCCAGAGGGAGCTTTCATTTGCCTAAGTTTGCATCAATAATTAATCCAACCTGGTTTTACACAAGTCTTGACATAAAATTATTAGCTCTGAGAGCTTTCCTTGAGCTGGTCCCAGAAGAGGGCTACCAGGAGCCTAGGAACTGACCACCCTGAAGGACAGATGGGCAGCTCTGAGCTGTTTTCTCCTCCATTTCAAGCTCTTTCCATGGCTCCCTCCAGCCTCTGCCGTTGACAGCCGTGACCTTCTGAAGTCCAGGGTCCTTTCCCTGCTTAGAAACCTTGCATGGCTTTCCATAGAGTTCCTAATCCCGCACTGGTTCCCACTGGGGTTTCCAATATTCCCTACTTCCCTCTCACAACCCCCTTTTGCTCCCCGTCTTGCCAGCGGCCTCAACCCACCGTCCCTCACTGTCTCAGCTCATGCTCTGCACCCACATTCCTGTGGGTTGAACTCATTCAGCCTTCAAGGCTGAAATCCGGTGCCACGCCCTCCAGGAAGCCTTTCCTGATTTCTCTAATGAAGGTCATCTTCTGTCTTCTTTCTGCCTTCCAGAGACCTCTGTTTTGAAAGGCAGCACAGTCTGTCTCATAAGACGTCATTTATCTACGTGTCTTCATCCTCGAGAGAGAGCATATGCTCCTAGTGGGCAGTGACAGTACTTAATAATGGAATATTCACTCCATGTCAGGCAGAGTGGGGGAAAGAGCTGCCAGGGGAGGTGCTAACTGAGGGAACGGGGCGGGTCTGCACCAGCTCTTCCTTCCCCTAAATTGGATTCTCAATCTTATTTCCAAATTTGGCTAACAGCGTCAGTAGCTTCTCAGTCATGTGAGCTGGAAATCTCATTTTTTGGACTGTTTTTTTTTCCTCTTCTTTCTTTCTCCCTCCAAATGGTTATTAAGTCTTGCCATTTATCCCCAAGAGCATCTCCTGAAATGAGCTTTGTTTACAGACCTTTGTTACGGCAGCAGCCCTCAAGATATTTTTGAGGAAAAAGCTGCTGACCCGCAGTCCCTGCCCGGGGTGTCCACCAAAACAGTGCTTTTCTAATGTTCCCATAAGAGCCTTGCTCTGCTGCTCACAAACCTCCCACACTGGGCTTGAGGTCAAAGCCTCAGCTCCACAGTCAGACCCTCACAGCCTCGTTTCTGGCCCCTGCCTGACCTCCCCTACTGCACTTCCCCTCACTGCTCCAACACCCCCGTCCAGAAGGCCCTTCCGGTCTCAACCCTCCTCCCATCCTTTAAGACCCAACTCAGAAGTCGCTTCCTCTGTGACGTCAGCCCTGTTTCACTTCTGCAGGGTTAGGGGATCTCCTTTTTGCTCCCATGGTGTGTTGACTGCTCCTTGTCACTGGCAGTCCTTGTACGACATTCACTTGACCTTGGAACACCATGGGTTTGAAGTCTGCAGACCCACTTACACCCGGCTTTTCTTCCGCCCC
>NW_003852409.1:22932427-22934924 GCF_000181295.1 Otolemur garnettii | reverse complement strand
ATTTTCTTTTTTCTAGATTACTTTATTGTAAACACACAGCATATAACACATAGAATATACAAAATAGGCATTAATTGATTATGTTATCGGTAAGGCTTCCGATCAATAGTAGGCTATTAGTATGTAAGTTTGGGGGCAACTCAAAAGTTACATGTGAATTTTCAACTGCACCGGCATCAGCACCCCTAACCTCTGCATTGTTCAAGAATCGGACCTGTTTTTATTCATGTACCTGCTCCCTGAGCTCCAACCTCTCTGAGGGCAGTGACCATATTCTCTCTGTTTTCCCTTCTCCTTCTCCAAAGTTTAGCCCACAGCAGGCTCACACAAGGTGCTCAATAAATCTTTGTTGAACTTGTTAAGTAAATACAGAGAAATTGAAAATTGGGGAACGCAGTTCTGTGATCTTCTATGGTGATTGTCATTGTTGGGGTTGGTATTAACTATCACCTGTCAAATAGCACATAAACCTTGCTTACCTGGCCCAGGTGTTCTGGCCCAGTTCCTATTTCAAATATTTCATTTTTATGTCCCCTCCAAGAACATTGAAATTTCCCAGATCAGTGTCCCAGCATTTTGTTTTTAAATAAAGTCCTTTCAAAAAATACATGAAATGCCTATTATATTCTTAGCCTTCCATTAGGCGCTGGGAAGGGTACCCAAAGCTCCACAGTATGGGGAGAACTTTACCATCTGCTTTTGGGATAGAACAAACACAGACTAGTATAAGGCAGAGGGTGTTTGATAATGACATTTCTGATCACAAACTTGGTCACCAAAAGCCAGCCTCTATGGAAATAGAGCTCTAACTGTCCTTTGCTCTTTAGCAGTCAGCTCTAGCAAGGAGCCTTTAAGGAGGGAGAATTAAATCATCCGGTGCAGAAAAGCATCACTGAGGTGTAGTTTGTTAAGCAAGATGGATTGAAAGTGTCTGTGTTTTCTCTGCTGGTTGACCAGCATACCTTTCAGCAGAACCATTTTCTTTCTTTTTTGTTTTGTTTTGTTATGGTCTTTTTGCTTCTATTCCTCATACAATCCCTACTGCCTTCTCTTTTCTTTCCAATAAATCTCCCTTTGTTTCTCTTGAGATTCTCCTGCCAGGCTGTCAGGAACTCTACACAAAATAGTGTATTTCTGTCAAGAGTTCCATGTGAAGTGTTAACTGCTTTTTGAACACTGGAGGCAGCCAAGACGGTGTGCAGGGACACCCTTGTCCTGACGTCTGTTTGTTTCCTTTCTGGCAAGCTCGGAGCCTGCTGATCAAGCCTGCTGATTCAGCTGTGGACTGAGCCCATGATTCTGCTCAGAAACAGTCTTGGAGAAGGGAGGATTCCTGAGGTCCTGCAGCTGATGGGGAGGCAGAACCTTCTTTGACCCCCTGAATAATAGTCCAGTCTCAGAGCCAGGGAACAGCACCGTGCAAATGGGTCAAGTTGAAGGACTGAAGCTAATTTGCTGTGTGTCATTAGGCTAGACACTGCACCTCTGCATCTTTAGTTTCCCATCTGTATGAAAGTGAAAGGAAATTATCCCTAGGGTGCCTTCCAGCTCTGTCATTCTATCATTTTACAAATCTCCAGCAGCTAAAAGTTGTTGAAAATGTGATTCTCTCTTGGGGAACCAAAGTCAATAGGAAAAGAAATGGTCTGGGAGGTAATTCAAAGACCCAGGAGGGACATTCTTTTAAGGCAGTAGAAATAACTATAATAATAAAATCTAAGATTAATGTGCTTTTCCATCTCTTATCTCATTTGTTCCTCCCAACAATCCTATGAGGAGAGAGCCAGATACACAGGACTTATCAGTGGGCCATCAGAGCCTCCATGTACAGATATCCAGGTTGTGTACTGCACAAATGTGGCATATCTGAGGAAATACTTTTCATATTAGAAATACAGACTTATATACATGAGAGTGTGAATGGTGATGGAGAACCTTGGCCTTTCAGTTGGCACACGGGGCTGTACACACACCTCGGGAAGTCCATAACACAACACATTCACTGATGAACACATATGAGCATGGGTGCTCCTGTCCAGAACACACTTTGGATGACTCCTGAGCTCACCTGCCTATTGCTCTTTGAGACCCGATGCCCACTTTCCTTCTCTCTGAATCTGAAAACCATCACTTCATCTGAGAGATGGAATCAGAGTCTCAGAGCATGAGTTCTGCAATTGGTGTGGTGCAGGGCAGGCATGAGAACGGACAAGGTATAGGTATGTGTTTGCTCACCGACCTCTAAAAACCTCCCTGGGGCAGAGCCAGGCCAAGCCAGGGGACATCATGTTAAAAGGAAGCTGGACATACGGAGTGTCTGTGCTGGGGAATTTCAGCTGAGGGGTGCAGATTAAAGTCAGGGCCAGAGATTTCCCTTCACGGTCCACTCTCCCCCCACTTCCCTTCCTTACATGAAGGCCATGTCTGGGGCAATAACACAGCCAGGGAAGACATCTGCCCACATCTCTGCTCCACCAAAGCCAGATTGCTTGGAGTT
>NW_003852409.1:22924283-22932104 GCF_000181295.1 Otolemur garnettii | reverse complement strand
AGGTATGCATATTTTAAAAAGATCTTCCCAGGGATCTGATATCCCACACTGGCTTATCTTAGACCTTGCCATGGTTTCCTTCCTAGGTCTGGTCCTAACCTAGTTTTCCTGCTTCCTCTCCTCCCACACTCTTTCCCATACTCCCCAGACCATCCCGTCTCCCCCCCATTACCTGGGCACTACAGTCTAGATGGCACCTCTGTGAAGCCCTCCTGGATTCTCTGATGCACATGGCTCCCTTCTTCCTTTGTGCTCTCACATCCTGTCTGGGTGATAGTTGAGATGTGGAAACACCTGGTGGTATGACCACATTGCTCAGCCCTGTACTTCCAAGGCTTTAGTTTTAAGGAAAGGGAGAGGTGGGGGAAAGGAAGGAGGGAGGGGGAGAGGGAGAGAGAGAGAGAGAGAGAGAGAGAGAGAGAGAACATGTGTTAGGGGTGTCTGAGTGGGAGAGAAGAACAGCAGGATTGCACGGCCTCCGTGCCCTGCTGTCAGCAGAAGCGATGGGTTTTGAGCATTGATGGAGCCATGACAGCTGGGGCTGAGAAGCTGGATCCTTCCCTCGTGTTACCTGGGGGCAGACACAGCTCTGTCTGGGGCGCAGTGCAATCTAGAGGTGGGTAACAGAAGTCCTATGCCCCTGCCCTCTCAGCCCCAGACCGCGTGGTGCACCTTGGCTCTGAGCAAAGGTGCAAACTGCTGTTGCCTCCAGAGCAGTGACCACTGGGGCCTCATGATGGTGAGGAGCCTCAGTGAGAGAAGTGCCCAGCAAAGAGCCCACCAGAATGGCTCCCAAGGGGGTATCCTAGAGGACCGGAGCCCCTGCGGGAGAGCCGAGGTGGTTTTGGCTTTCCAGCTGAGGGGCTCCTCGCTGGACAGGCCAGGGATTAGGGGGCTCTCTGGTGGTGTTGGGGGCATCTGAACAGAACCTGGATTAGCTTCCTAGGGCTACCATAGCAAAACATTCCAATCTGGGTGCCTTAGAACAATAGAGATTTCTTCTTTTTTTTTGACATGAGTTTCATTCTGTTGCTCAGCCTACAGTGCAGTAGTGTCATCATAACTCACTGCAGCGGCAAAAGCCTGGGCTCAAATGTTCCTTCTGCCCCAGACTCCCTAGTAGCTGAGACTATAGGTGTGCACCACAATGCCCAATTAATTTTTCTATTTTTAGTAGAGATGGGGTCTCGATCTTGCTCAGGCTAGTCTCGAACTCCTTAGGTAATCCACCTGAGTTGGCCTTTAGCATGCAGGATTACAGGCCTGAGGCACTGTGCTCGGGCCCCAGGCTGTCTTGTTGACAGTTCTGGGGGCCAGAAGTCTGAAATCAAGGTGTTGGCAGGGCCCTGACCTCTCAGAGCTCCAGGGAGGAATTGGCTCTGTGCCTTTATCTTAGCTTCACAAGTCTTTGGCAAGCCTTGGCATGGGGATGCTTCACTCTGGTCTCTTCCTTGGTTGTCACGTGGCACCTTCTTCCTGTGCCTCAGTCTATGCGTGGTCTTCTCCTCTCTGTGCCTCTCATCTCTCCTTATAAAGACAGAGTCATACTGGATCAGGGGCCCTTGCTCCAGTAGGCCATCAACTAAGTAAATAGGTGACAACCTTATTTCCAAATAAGGTCACATTCTGAGGTACTGGAGTTTAGGATTTCAACTTATCTTTTTGTGGGACATAATTCAATCTATAACATGGCCACAATGGTGCTGCCAAGCCTGGACTTGAGAAGTTTGGACTCAGGTCACTACGTCAGTGATCAGTAGATCCTCTAGTTCTACCAGGATTACTTGTCCTGCTGCTACTGTTATTACTACTTCTAGGTAATACTACTGTAGTTCCCTTTTATCCATGGACCACGTATTCCAAGACCCCCAGAAGATACCTGGACTTGCAGATAGTACTGAACCCTGTCTATGTTTTTTTTCCTGTGCATTTATACCTATGATAAACCTTAATTTATAAATTAGGCTCAATGAGAGATTAATAACAGCAATACAAGTATAGAACAATTATAACAATACAGCATAATAAAAATTATGGCCAGGCACAGTGGCTCACTCCTGTAATCCCCTAGCACTTTGGGAGGCCAAAGCAGGAGAATCATTTGACATCAAGAGTTTGAGACCAGGATAGTGAGATCCCATCTCTAAAATTTATATATATATATATGCATAGTTAGCTGGAGGGTGGTGGTACACAAAGGTTACTCAGGAGGCTAAGGTGGGGTCTCTCTCTCTCAAAACAACTTATCTATCTTGAGTAACTGAAACTTCAGAAAGTGAAACCACAGATAAGGGGAGACTATTGTAATTGAGCACTTATTACAAGCCAAATACTGCTCTAAGTGTTTTGCATGTGCTAATTTCTTCCAAATCTGGAAACAATCCTACCGACTAGGTACTATAATTATTCCCATTTTAAAGGTGAGTAAATTGAGGGCAGGGGCTGCAGTGGACTGGGTCTCGTCTGTGAATCTCAGCACCATTAAGAGTTGGGTACTAGGTGGCAGTGCCTGTGGCTCAAAGGAGTAAGGTGCTGACTCCATATGCTGGAAGTGGTGAGTTCAAACCCAGCCCCAGCCAACACCTGCAAAAAAAAAAAAGAGTTGGGTGCTGATGGTGGCATCCTCACCTTTGCATGCACAGGCTGGTTGCTACCTGGTGACCACACATATATTTTTGATCCTTGTAAACCCAGTGTCATTATCCAACAAGTCCTAAGCACAGTCTGAAGGCTCCCCTTGACCGTCAGGATCCTCATTGCATAACTGGTAGGAAATCCAGTTTCTTTTTCATACCTACAGGGATTTTAAGGGGGTTGATCCCTTCCGCGTCACTTCTGGCCCCACTTTGCTGCTTCTCCAGAGTTATCTCTGTTCTCCCATCTTTTCTCATCGTGTGTGTCTTTCCTGAGCTGAGTAGACCCTCCCGCAGACACACCTCAGTGCTTTCACTTACCCCAAAGAGGTGGCAACCAAGACTGTGTGTGTGGCCGTAGGTTTAGGGGAGGTGGGTCAGGTGGGTAATGTTGCAAGATGACATAGACATTAACTTTAAGGTGGAAATTAGGTACCCCATTTCTAGAAAATTCTCCTGGTCAGAAGGACTAGCTACTACCTATCCAGAGACTTTACTGTCATGACATTAATCAGCTGCCTCTTGGTCTCTTCCCACCCAAACTCTCCTCCCCCTCATACTTCCTGGGCATGTCTTTTGCAGATTTTTATGTCCAATGCAACACAGAATATCACAATGTATCATTTCTTACCTCCCTCTTTGGCTCACATTCTCTTAGGGTGGGTGTGGGGTCACCTTTCTCATGCAAAAAGTATTATCCAGATATTTTGATTATTTTTTTCTTGAATAAAAAAGCTATCCACTCTAGAGATGATTTTGCACCATCTCAGAGGCAGAGTGGTTTCTGCAGTCAGTTAATGGCATTCCTTTCCCTTTGTTACCTGTACTGGAGTTGGTTGTTTGCATGTTCTTCTTTCCTGATGGATTGTAAGCCCCTGTGGGACATAAATCCTGTCAGTCACTTCTTTTTATCCTTCTTTGCTCTTAGAACGTATCAAAGGCTCTGTCAGTGTTGATTAATTGATGAAGCCAAATTGAAATCAGCTCTGCAAGATGGCTGGTGGGGAAGTCAACCAACAGTTATGGATTGCCTACTGTGTGCTATTTGTTACACTTAATATACATTACCTTATTTGATTCTCAAAGTAACCCAATCAGATTAATCTCTTATAGATCAGATTAAACCTTCACCTATAAGAACACTGTGGCTCACAAGCAAGAAGAGCTTTCCTGGGACCATGGGATTCTGGCTGGGATGCTTGCTGCAATTGGTATGTGGATAAGAAATACAGGGATCTCCTGGGTTCCCTGCTACTAGGAAAATTACCGAGGATGTCTCCTTTCAGGGCCATCAGGATCCCTCGGTGTCCCATCTGCTGTTGAATGGCTGTGGTGGGCAGCTGTCTCCCTTGGCACATCTGGCCTTTGCCCCCATACTCCTATCTAATGTTACCTTCTGGCTCTGGCCATGGTGCTGACTGCTGGCTACGTCTGGAGGCTCCATCATGCTTGTGTAAATCCCAGGCTCCTGCGAGGCCAGGGTGAGAGTTTTTGGTTCTGCTTCCTCAGTCTAACCCCTAGTGACCAGGCTGTCATGAGCAAAGCACTGGTTCCTTCCCACTCATGTTGTAGTCCATTACACTCCAAGATATGTCACAGACTCCAGCGAGAAAGGCCTCCTTGGTGACCTTTTCTGCTCTCTCAGACAATGGATGCTCCAAACAGAGCTCATAATCTTGCTCCTCGCTCAAGTCTCACAATTGTCCAGCCCTTCCCACATCAGCCAAGGGTAACATCGTCTATCTGGTGACACAAGCTGGAAGCCCTGCGTTTATTACTTGTACTCCCTTCCTCTTAGTGCGCACTCCAACCCATCTCTGAGACCTGCCAGTTTATCTCCTCACTATGTCTCTTCACCATACTTCTCCCAGCTCTGTCACCACTTCTGTCTGAGGAGCCAGAATCTCTCTCCTGGATAACTTCAGGAGCTTCCTACTTGGTTCCCCCAGATCCATTTCTTCTACTCTAAACAGTCTTCCATATGTCAGCACGGAAGATCTTTCTAATGCACAAAGTTGATCCTGTGACATTTCAGCTTAAAACTGTTCAATAACTTTCCACTGCCCTTCATATAATTATCATGTTGCTTAGAAGCCAGCTGGGTCGAGAGCTGAGCAGGAGTCAGGGGTGAGAAGGAACATGAGTGGGAAAACCCACGACCCTTGGCCGAAGGGAACATGAGTGGGAAAACCCATGACCCTTGGCTGGAGGGTCAGAACTGTTGGAGAACCCAACCCCCCTGCTGGTTGCTTTGTGGGCGGGCAGTTTCCCTCTTGGGGTAGAGGTGGAGAGTTGAGAACAGAGATTTGAATCTGTACATTTTTCTTTAGATCCTAAGAGTTTCCCATAATACATGTTCCTCTTCCATAGATGTCACATGTTCTGTGGCAACAGGAGGATGTTAAGAGGTAGCCCCTGATTTCAACAACAATTTGAGATACTTATTCTTGAAAACCTGTCGGTCATCTCAATTTATCCATCCACCTGCTATTCATTCTGTGCACTCCTTGGTTACTTCTCCTCAGAGACCTGACATAACTGCTAACGTTTATTAAACACCTACTATTTACCGATCGTTTATATAGATTGGCCTGTTTAATGCTGATGATAATTCTGCAATATGGTTCTTATTCAGCTCTTTTACAGATGACCAAAAAAGGATCAGAAACTCAGTATCTTCTGTGGGATTCACACAGTTAGAGTAGAGGGAATAACATCTAAACTGTCTGATGGACTGAAAGGGATGCAATCTTTCTTCCGCGCTAAATAGGCAGTTGATCTCCTTTGCTGCTGGCACCTTGTCTCCGTTCTTTCCCTGTAGCTACTTGGCTCTGGGCGGTGCTCAGGGGGAGCCCCAGCTTTATTAGGCTCCATCCTCCTATTCTGCGGTAGTTAAGAGCTCAGACTTCGCAGCCAGACATACCTGAGATGCATCCCTTCTCAGCTGAGCGATTGCGGATAAAAAGCTTGACTTTTCTGAGCCTATTTCCTCAAACAGTTGTGAAGGGTATTAAATAAGATGATATATTTAGGAATTTAGAAGAATGCCTGGCATATAGCAGTGATTCAATAAATGGTGGCTCACAAACTTATCTGTCCACTCTGTAAGCATTCATGGAGGACACACTACGTGCTGGGCACAGTGCCTGGTCCCTGTTCTTCTGAGGTCATGTGTCGTAATGAATTAGACTCTGCCCTCCCCTCCCTCCTCGTCTTTGCTGGAGCCTGTGCTGCATATGGAGTGGAGACCTTTCCCTCCCCCGGGACCTGCTGGGAGCTGCCGCTCTTATTTATCATTTAGGAAGCATCTGCTCTTTGGTGAAATATCACCCTCACGAACAAACACAGTGCGGGTGTTTGACCTTTTTCCATGAGTGTTGGCTTCTTTGCTTACTGCGAGGAATGAAGCAGATTTGAAGAGGAGACATGAGTCAAAGGACCTTTCAAAGAGGTCACCAGATGGGTGCCTGGGTGCTGACCCTGCGGCTAAGAGCAGCAGTCAAGAGGAATTTGAAGCTGCAAGTTAATAAACCTGATCCCATTATTCTAATGGGCCAAGAAATACCCTCAATTTCTGCAGGTGCAAAATCTGGAAATGAAGTCAGCCTGGCAGGTGCTGAGAGTGCAAGGCAGGGCATCAGCTGCTGTGGTCCCAGCTGCCTCGCGTTGGTCCCCCTGCAGCAGCAGTTGGCATCTGTCAGGCAGAACCCAGAAGGCACAACTGGCCTGGACCTCTCAGGTGAGTCCGCAGGTAGCATCAGGGGGTCCTTGAAGTTAGCAGCATCTTCACCATCCTCTACATCCTCCTAGGGCCTCTGACTGGGAGTGGTCTGGGATGGAAGCTGGGATCACTGGAAGGGACAGAGCAATTCTATAAACTGAGAATCTCCAGACACCGCACTTGGGCAGGAAAGAAATTTGTCCTAACTTCACTGCTAAGGGGCTGTGTAACCTCGAGCAAACTGTTCCCCCTCTCAGGTGCACCCTTTGTTCCTGTGCTAATGGGGCAGGCAATCTCTCCTCCGGTGTCTTTATAGGGCTTGGCTGGGGAGTGGATCATTCATGCCAACTGCTGTTCTGATGTGAAGGGCCATGTTATTATTATTAATTGGTCTACTTCATTCACAGTATTTACTGAGTCCTATTGAGTTTCAAGTTCTGGGCACAGGGGACACAGATATGAAGGAAACCAGGTCATTGCCCCTGCAGAGCTCAGTCTTCAGTGGGATCAGGATCAGAGGTGGAGGAGAGAGGAGATGCCAGGGGGAGAGACACAGTAAGGTTACCTGCACAAAATAGGGGCACATGGTTCTCAATACTGTCCATAAAAATGACTCTGTGGTGGGCTTAGGGGCTGGAGAATATTCAGAGATGGAGATTGGGCACAAGGAGTGGAAGATAGACACATATGAGAGATCCCTACACTTTCCAGTAAATAGGAAAGGCCCACATTCCCGGGTAGCAGGATAAATGAGGCAGTGGGACCTAAGATTTGAAAATTAGCCTGTGGCTAAACTGTGGACACCATGGGGACTTTATTCTTAGGGCAATAAGGAGCCACTGAAGATTTTCAGGTTGTGCTTTAGGGCACTTTGTATTGTAACATTTATGGGCTGTGCTGGGACAGCCATTGAGACTAGAGGCAGGAAGATTAGTTAAGTGGCTATTGTACCAGGGGAAGGGGGCTGGAAATTAATACCTCAGAATCTACCAATTTCTGTGATCACCTTTATGACCTCTCACCAGCCAGGGGTCTGCAAATGGATGGGCTGGATAGGCGGCTGGAACATTAGTACAGAGGCAACAAATAAGAGAGTGCAGACAGCAAGAGCTATTTTCAATGCCGGCGCTGCTGAGAGGAGCCCGCCTCTTCCATTCCCTTGACCTCTCTTTTTATCTGTCTTATTTGCAGCTGGGATCTCAGAGTCTGCAAATGCATGAAGAACAAACAAACACACGAAAATCAATGCAAACGAGACAAGAGACCTTTCTAGGCTGGAAAGTGGAGATGGCAGGAGGCCTCCGTTAACCCCAGAGTGCAGATGATGTGGGTGGGAGGCAGGATGCCTGGGTCTGTGATGGAGTCAGCTCAGGTCTCTGCCACGCTGTGGTTGAGTAACTTTCACAAAATTTCTTTCTTTCTTTCTTTTTTTCTTTTCTTTTCTTTTTCTTTTTCTTTCTTTTCTTT
>NW_003852409.1:22919144-22924099 GCF_000181295.1 Otolemur garnettii | reverse complement strand
CTTTCTTCCTTTCTTCCTTTCTTCCTTTCTTCCTTTCTTCCTTTCTTTCTTTTCTTGACACCTGTGAGCCTCAGTATTTGCTGAGTCCTATTGAGTTCCAAGTTCTGGGCACAGGGGACACAGATACGAATTAAACCAGGTCATTGCCCTTGCAGAGCTCAGGCTTTAGTGGGATCAGAATCAGAAGTGGAGGTGAGAGGAGATGCCAGGAGGGAGAGACACTTCCTTGTCTGAAACTGGGGTGGTTACCACCTTATGATGTTGTGAGGGTTATGACAGTCTGAGCAAAATATCCATAAATTATCCAATCGATGCAAATTTCTCTTCCCTGTCACTTAACAGAACCTGATGGCCAGTGCCTGTTAGAGCTAAAGTGCCACTGCAGGACTCTTCTTTTCCTCATCAGCTTCCACTCAAAATGCTGACCTTTGTTTGCTGGCAAGGTCTCTTGACAGAGGTTGATGTTTTCAGTTGTAAGCAATCATTTATGCCTTAGTATGAACGAAACTAAATTTAGGAGACATTCCAGGTGGAGGTGCCTTTACAGATGATCCAGGATAACCAATGTGTTTTATTACTGGGGCTCCTGTAGTCTAGAGGGGGAATGAAGATTCTCAAAGTCTTAAAGAGTTATAGAGAAAGAATCAGGATTGGTACCCAGGTCTTTTTCCTCACAGTAAACTTCTGCCCTTTTAATTATTCATGGTAAAACTATATTCATTTTATTAGTAGGCAGATGCTAGAGCCTGAGATAGAAGGAAGGAGATGGCTGAGAAGAGGAATATTTAATTCAAAGAGGTGAAGGATGCTTGTGCAATTTTTGAGGCCTTCCTCTTGGAGATGGTGAGACAGGTTGGCCCCCACATGACAGCAGGGTTGGAGCCAGGCTGTTCACTGGGGAGGAAATGAGATGTGGAAGGTGGCAGATGCGTGACCTGGGCAAGTTGCTTTATCATTCTGAGTGGCAATGAACTCATCAGTAGCGCAGGGAACATTCTCATCCTCCATATGCTCCAGGTCCTATTAGCCGTGGTGTACAGATCTCGATAGCTCCAAGCCTTCACAGACAAGGCATCAAGACCTCCACCCTAACAGAATCTCCTTCAGTTTGGAAGAGTTACCAGATGGGAACACCCCCCACATCCTCATTAATAAGCCGGTGTGTGTGTTTTGCCTGTGGTCTCTGGGTCTCACCACCATTTCTGCACTGAAACTTCAGTGTCTGACTAACGGTGATGGGTCCTAGCATCCCCAAAGCCACCTCCATGTATGCAAGGCAATTATTTCCTTTTCTCAGTCCTTTACCTTAGCTTGTCACCTGACCACCAGAGAATTATTCCTTGTGCCCCACATTTTATCCACTCCTTCAGAAGAACAACCCAGGTGGTGGCTGGGTCTGCCTCTTTCCCCACTGGACCCCAATCTGTCCAAGTGTGTGATAGGTGATGGGCACCATGCTATCCCTTTGCTGTCCTCACCTTTCTCCATTCCATTGGGTTCTGTCTGCAGAGTCTCTCTGCCCCCAGCTAACACAGAAGGCAGTGCTGGAGAGTGTGACTTTGGAGCTGAACTGAGTTCAAGACCTATCTGCACTACACACTAGCTTTGTGATCCTAGGCATGCCATACAACCTCTCTGTGCCTCATTTTCTTCATCTACTGAAAGCAGATGATGGCAATACCTATACTAAGGGTGGTGTTCCAGTTGATTAATGAATAGAATTTAGTACATGGTGAGTGACCAAGAACTGTGAGTAATTAATTTGTACCAGCTCCATCAAACAGATGCCTTCTGGAAGGAAGAATGCATTTCTCTTTCAGAGAGAGACACGTGAATGCATGGAGTTATCACCTAAACAGAGATGAGATGTGCTTGGTGTCTAAAAAGAGGGGCAGACACAATGCCTGTGATTTGGGATAAGAGTGTGGCTACCTCCCACCAGAGGAGGGGAAATCAGAGAAGGCCTCATGGAAAAGAGAGCAGTGGGCAGAGACTTGAAGCACGAGCAGGAGATGAAGATGGAGGCAGGAAGTTCCAGGATGTGTTCTGGGAAGAGTAAATGATCCCTTTGGTTACAATTATTGAATTAATTTTTACCTATAACATAAACCTGATCTTAGCCTTTAATATCATCCGGCAATATTACTTCAACTATATTCCTGTGAAATATGGTTTGGGGAGGTGTTAATAATAAATAATGTTCTTCCAAAATAAAAAAAGCTCCACAGGCAAACAGAACGCTGGCTGAGCAAAGCTGAAAAGAGTTTACTACAGGTTTTTTCTTTTTTACAGGCCTTTTCAGAGCCTTTAATGTGCTGATAGGGAGACAGAGTTGGCAGCATTCCTTAAGCTTATTGGACCTACTCATTTGTTCTGAGCCTAGTATTTCTGTTCTAGGGAGCAGACTGGCCTCCCTTGAGGGGGTGCTCAAGGGAGAGAGGAGGCAACAAAGGCCCTTTGTATGGACAAAGGTGCAGGCTGATGATGTAAAGAGAGAAGAAGCCTGACGTTTGAGCCCCTACCTTGGCCTGGTGTCGCATCTCTTGTGGATGCTGGTGTGGTACTTAACTCCCCGCTGCTCCACAACACAGAAGTCAGCTTCACAGAAAACAAGAACACAATTCAGAGAGGCAAGAGGACTTGTCCAAGGTCCTGGATGGTGGAAACTGCAGAGTTGGGTTTGAACCAGGCCTGTCTGATGCTGGCGTCCACGTTTTTGCCTCTAGTCTGCACCCAGCGGGCAATTCAAGGATTCTTCTGACAAAATTTTCCAAGATCTTTGAAGCAACCCTGTGCTGAGCTCTTTGTGTGTCCTCAGGCTCCAGATTTCTTCCTGGCCCCTGTGGTAGGACCCAGCTTCCATGAGTCTGCTTTCCTTTCAGATCCCCAACACCACTCCCCATGATGATGCAGGACAGACGGCATTTGTACTCAAGCACGCCTCCCTGCTGCCCTTGACTGCCTCTGTCCGCCACCATCCTCTCCCCAGTGCCCGGGAGGAGGCACGCCTGGGTCCAGCCCTGCCTTATGACCCTTCTCACCCGTGGCCCCGGCGGAGCAGCCCCATGTCAAGGGAAGGAAAAGCAGATGCACTGAATTACCAGGCAGATTAAAGCTCTGTTTGGCTGGAACCTGAGTTGTTTTTTGCAAAAGTCCTTCCTTAATTTCTGCACGGTCACAGGCTGTTTTTAAATTTTATGTTTTCTGGTCTTTTAGCATTCTGCCTAGTTTGTTCTCACACTTTACTGGGCAATTTTCAAACATGACACCTCAGTCCTGCCAGACTTTGGGGGTGGCAGTGGGTCAAAACTTCCAGGCTGTGACGGATGCAGAGTTGAGGGAGTGGGGCTGGGGCTGAGGAGAGGGCAGAATTTGCACCCTGCGGGCTGCCACAAGAGGCCTTCCCTGACTGTACCTCAAGGCTGGACTTTGGCTTTCCCTGCTCTGTTCTGTGAAGAATTCCACCTGGAGAGGCTGTCTAGCCAGGTGGTTAGGTATGTGACGCCACAGCCTCATCACAGGACACCTGCTCCTTGTGAGAGCTCCCCCTAGGCACTTAGCCTGCCTGTACTTTTGTTCCTTCATCCCATAATGAGCGAAATAAGTGTACCCACTTACTAGAGCTCCAAAAATATACTCAATACATAATAAATGCTCAGTAAATGTCAGCTAATGCAATCCTAACAGCTTCCATGTATTGAGCACATGCTGTGTTTTTTAAATCTATATGTGACTTGTTAAACTCCTACAAATAATACTGAGTCTAGGTGTTAACTCTATTTGACACATTAAAAAAAATTGCATTCTCAGAGAGGTTGAGTAATTTCCCTAATATCACATAGCAGGTCAGAGGGGATGGAGAATGGACCCCAGGTCCCTCGGGCTGCAGTGTCCCAGCACCTTGCATGTCCCGGCTCGTGTGGGAGATATTTGAGTCAGTGCTTTCTGTCCCTGGGAGAATTGGGGTCTTTAGAGAGCAGAATCCCGTTCCTGTTCACATTTGTGACTCCCACAGCACACAGCATGGAACATTACCCTTCAGATATTTAGAGGAATAAGTGAACAGCCTCAGGGAGGAAAGAAGCTCCTGTCTATGGAGTCCCTACTGTGTGCCAGACACTTTGCCAGGCATCCCTTTCAAGTCTCGCAGACAGGTATTATCTTTGTTTTACAGCTGAGAAAGCGCCAGAGGACTCTCTTAGCCCCGAAGTTAAGAAAGAAGATTAGATGCTAGATGACCTTTTAATGGCCTTTGCAAAGATACACTTAGAAGAAAATGGAATTTTAATGCTGAAAGGAACTGCAGAGAGGCAGAGATAATGCACTTCACCACCACTGTCTAGTGGAAGACGGTGCCATGGTAAGAATGGAGGCACGGGGGGCAACAAGACTTTCACCAACTTTGTCTCTCATACTTCCTAGATGTGTGACGTTGGGCTGGTTCTCTGACATCTCTCAGCCACCATGCAAAGTCCTGGGACAAGAGCCTTCCAAGCAGAAGGCACCAGAGGTGAAAATGCCTAGGGATGGAAGAATGTGGGATTGGAGGGACAGACAGGTGAGGGAGGTTGCAATGGGAAGATCAAGGGCAAGTGGAAATAGTGAGGGTAGAGAGGGGCTCAGGCCAGTTTGTCAAGCACTCTGAAGACGAGACAAGGTCATTGGGGCATTCTAAGGCAAGTCAGGAGGCTGTGGCTTGGCAAGAGTCGAAATACTGACAAGCAGTTGGATTCAGCTTATATGGTAGGGGTAGAGCCCAGAAAATGTACCACTGGGTTAGATGTGGAGTCTAAAGGTGAGATAACACTTTAAGATGACTCCAAGGTTTTGGGCTTGGGCAGTTGGGTGGAGGGTGGTATCCTCTGCCAAGGCAGGGAAGACTCAGGGTGGTGGGAGGTTATAGGGATGTGGTTCTGATTTGAGTTTGTTACATTCTAGATACCAGTTAGACATTC
>NW_003852409.1:22905242-22919066 GCF_000181295.1 Otolemur garnettii | reverse complement strand
AGTAAGTGCTTGATAAATAAAGGCCATTATTCTGGGAATTACATATGCACATTACTTAGGCACAGAGGCATGGAGTGGTGGAGGCATCCAGAGTGGGGATGACAAAGAGGCTGGCAGCATCCTCGAGCTTCGCAGCATCGGAGGTTGGGAACAAGTGGAGGGTCCAGCACAGGAGACTGAGCAGGTGCAGCCGGGAAGATGGGAAGAACACAATGGAACTCTGGAGAAGGAAGTATCTCAAGCAGAGGAACGAGCCATGAAAAAGCTGATAGAGGCCGGGGCGGTGACTCATGCCTGTAATCTTAGCTTTCTGTGAGGCCGAGGCTGGTGGATTTTTTGAGTTCAGGAGTTCAAGACCAGCCTGAGCAATAGTGAAACCCCATCTCTACTAAAAATAGAAAAACTAGCTGGTGCCTATAGTGCCAGGTACTCAGGAAACTGAGGCAGAAGGATTGCTTGAGACCAGGAGTTCGAGGTTTCTGTGAGCTATGACACCACAGCACTCTACCCAGGGCAACTGGGTGAGAGCCTGTCTCAAAAAAAAAAAAAAAAGAAGAAACAAAAGAAAAAGAGAAAGAAAGAAAACGCTGACAGAAGATCAAGTAAGAGGGGCACAGAGAACCCAGCTCTGGTTTGGCTGGAGGTGGGCAGGGAATGACGTTGACCAGAGTCACCTCACGGAGTGTGGAGTTGAAAGCCTGATTGGAGTGGGATGAGATTGGGACTGGAGAGGATAAAGTGGGAATGACAAGGCTGAGCTGGTCTTCCAGGTAATTTGCTGAGAAATGGGGGATAGTGCAAAGGGGCTCTGGGGTCATAAAATTTTATGAAGCTGGAGTTATAAGCTTATGACATGTGTATGCCTTTGTGAAGAAGAAATGAAAGCATGTTTCCATAAAAACAATTACCAACCAGTGCCTGAAGCTGTAAGTGCTTGATAAACAAAGGCCATTATTATTATCATCACTCTACAAATACTAACCAGGCACCATTGTGCTCTGGGAGGTGCTACTGTGGTAGCTACTAGCACTGTGCACCAGTCCTTGAAAGTCTGTACTTTTTGGCTCCCTGGTTTAGTCTCAGGACTGGACAAAGAGTTGTGAGTGGAAATGATGTGTGACGTGTTCAGGTTGGAACATTTAATTGCCAGTGTGAGACCCTCCAGAACTCTCTTCTCATGTGTGTAATTGTGGAAATGCACATCAAGATGGAACTTTCATCATTCTGGACCACAATGAGCAGAGTCTCCTGCAGAGAGACCCAGGTGCTATGTGTGAACCATTTTTCTGTTGAAATGCTACATTTTCCATGATGTTTGTTTCTGCAGCACATCCTTGACTCTCCTGACTAAAGCAGCCATGGTCAGCAGTGAACCAGACTGAGACATCTCTACAGTGGTCCAGCAGAGGCTCTGCAGGCATCTGAGTGTCACTAAGGGGGTTGGGGCTGTGGGAATGGATGCTGGGGAACTAACCTACACTAAGGACCCAGAAGAGCTTTCCTGAGGAGGGCAGGTTTGGCCTGAGACTTGAGGGGTGAGTGGCAGTTAGGCAGGTGAAGGAGAAGCTGAGCTTGGGGAGAAGCTGGATGGAGGGAATCAATGTGTGTAAGAAAGTCTGGTCCAATTCAAAGATGAAAAGAAGAATGTGCAAGGATCCAGGGAGACAGTGACTCAAATTGAGTGTACAGACAAAGGGCTTAGATGGTACTGAGCTCTGTTGTGCTTTTTAGATTTTATCTTAGTATCAGAACAGGGTCTAGGATTTCATTTTCCTCACTGTCTATGCTGTAGGTTGAACTGTGTCCCCCCTACAATTTATATGTGGAAATTCTAACCCTCAGTAGTTAGAATGTGACTGTACATTAGGAGACAGGGCCTTTAAAGAGGTAATTAAGTTAAAATAGGGTTGTTAGAGTGGGCCCTAGTCCAACATGACTGAAGTATTTATAGGACATTAGGGTACAGACAGACGCAGAGGGACTGCAATGTGAAGACATCCATCTATAAGCCAAGGAGACAGGCTTCAGAGTGAAACCAATGGGGCCCACACCTTGTGTACTTTTAGCCTCCAGAACTGTGAAAAAAATAAATTTCTGTTCTTTAAGCCTCCCAGCCTGCGGTACTTTGTTATGGCAGCTTGTGCAAACTAATATACCAGCCTGTGTCAGTTTTCTAAGTTAAAGCAAGGAGGTATCTGGAACTGAGACTTTCAACAGGATCCACTTTCACAGCCAACTCACAAAAGGGCTCCAGGTCCCTGGAAGGGGAGGGGAAAGAGCCTGAGGTCCTGGATGCTAAACTCTCACCTCCATGGGCCCTATGCAGCTCAAGCTTATGTTGTTTCTTCATTTCTATTCTTTTCTTCTTCTTCTTCTTTTTCTTCTTCTTTTTTTTATTTTTGAGATGGAGCCTCACTTTGTCATCCTGAGTAGAGTGCTATGGTGTCAGTGTAGCTCACAGCAATCTCAAAAAACTCTTGGCTCAAGCAATCCTCCTGCCTCAGCCTCCTAAGTAGCTAGGATTATAGGCACCTGTCACAACGTCCAGGTATTTTTTTTTCTCTATTATTTGTAGAGATGGGGGTCTCACTCTTGCTCAAGTTGGTCTGGAACTCCTGACCTCAAGCAATCCTCCCGCCTCGACCTCCCAGACGGCTAGAATTACAGGCAAGAGCCGCTGTGTCTGGCCTACCCTCACCAAAACCTGGTGGCAGGGAGTCAGACATTGCCTTGCTCATGCTGAGTCTGCCAGTGTAAGGTACGGCTGGGATTTGAAATTCACCGTTTTCTGCCTCGAATTCTGAGGCTAGTTTGCACAAAGATGAGTAAGTAAATGGAAAGTCAAGTTTGACTTTTTACAAAGTTATTCTCCATACTCTTATGCAAGGCTCTGATAAAAATGGAACTGGAGCATATGGAAGGGGTCCTCATACAGGAGACTTGAGTGCGATGTTCTCCCCACACCTCCCCAAATTACCCTGAATCTCTATTTATATTATCCCCCACATCCATGTCCAAAAAATTGATGTCTGGATGTTACCCCATCATGGGAAGGAAGACCAGTTGGAAGCAGAAGCAGCAAGGACACGTTTTCCCTAAAGTAGTGATCCTCACCCTTTTTGGCACCAGGGACTGGTTGCAGGAAAAACGATTTCTCCATAAACTGGGGTGGGGGAGAGTTGGGGAGGTAGATTTGATATGAGTCTGCAAGCAATTGATTTATTATGGTCTCTGTGCAAACCTCTCTGCCGAGGATAATCTATATTTGCGGCCTCTCCCCAGCACTAGCATCAGCACCCCTCAGTTCCTTAGATCATCAGGCATTAGATTCACATAAGGAACACTCGCCCTAGATTTTGCACATGCACACTTTATGATAGGGCGCACACACCTATAGAAACTAAGGCTGCGGTGATCTGGCCAGAGGCTGAACTCAAGAGGCAACGTGAGCGCAGAGGAGCAGCTGTAAATACAGATGATTCTTCGCTCACTCACCCCGGGGGCTCACTGCCTGCTGTGCGGCCCTATTTCTAACAGGCCACAAGGGGTTTGGAGACCACAGATCTAAAGTGCTGATACTTCCAGCTGGTCCAGCTGCCCGGCTCTTGCCTGGGGCAGTAACCCTGGCCAGGCTGCTGCGTGGAGAAAAGGCCTCAAGAAGGAGGTGAATGCTTTAACCCAGCTTTCACTTCATTTACTTATGCACAGTGTTAAGACATTTGTGTTCAATGCTTGATAGATTTGACTTGTCCCCTTGCAACAAAGCTATGTTCATTAGTAGGATGTAAGCACTCCAATTTGTACAAATAATCAACGCACTGAATCCCACAAAGGCATAAATGTATTCATGATCTATGTATATATGACTTAAAAATAAAAAAAGGAGGTGAATGGAGTTTGAGGGCCTTCCAGGGCCTTGGTACTCTCAGCATTCCCTGAAGCAAGAGGTAAGATAAGTGGGAAACAAGCGTCTGGTATGTGAAAAGAGGTGAAATGCTGGACAAGAGGGCAGGCCTTCAACATGCTGGGACCCTCCTTGCCCGTTAGTGAATTGTGGTCCAGAACCTCAGGTCCTCCCACCCAGAGGACTGACTCCTCCTGTGTGGAGCTCAGTAGGGTGGAGGAGCCATCGGTGCTCGCTCATTACTGTCCCTGCCAGCCTGGGCCTGTGTCCTGCCTGCAACATAACTGACCTGTGACGGTCACCCAGAGGGTGTGACATTCCCCTTTCTGAACCTGTACAGATGTGCTCAAGATCTCACTCTTCTACTGACCTCCTCTTTGCTCTCTCCACAGCCTTCAACTTCCCTGCCCGAGTCCTGGGGTGCAGTGGGAAGACCGGTCCTGGGGGGCGAGGGCTGGTTAGGTAACTGCTCTACTTACGTGTTTTGCTCCCACCTCAAGGCCTGGATGAGAGAGGTGCGAAATCGAGCAGTGCATTTCAAGCCCACATGATCCAAAATGTGTTTCCTATTTTTAAATTGGGTTTATTTATATATTCAACAGTTACTTTTTATAATTGGAAATAGAATAGCAATGAAAATCTTCTTCTCTTTTTATATCTTCACAGATTACTTAGCGTTATGGTCCTGGAGTCTCCCATTCCAACTGCCCTGCTCTGGCCCCTTTGTTGGGTCTATAGAGGAGACAGGTGTCTGCCTTTACACGGGCCCACAGTACAGCTGCTCATTATATTTTCAGCACTTGGAGATCATGTTGCTTTTGAGATCTTTCTTTTGTGAAATGCCTGACCAAGTTTATATTCTTTGAACTTGAGGAGGAGAGGAGCGTGAACTTGGATAAGCCCAGTGTTCCACTCACTCATGGCTAATACAATATCCCACTCAATGTTGATTGTGGCTTTACTGTTAGTGTCTCTTGGGAAACTTCATGCAGTCATGGATTTAATGCATATGTAGTGAGCACACACAGAACCTAATGGTGCCCAAGTCAGGCCAGATCAAAACTTCCTGGGGTTTAGATTCTGTGTGTCACAGACCTACACAATAAAGTAGACTCAGAGACCCAGTCATTAAAGTCAAAGTCATGCGATCTTACCCAGAAACTGTGGAAGGTGAAGAGCAACCACAAAGGGAGTATTTGACAGACGCGTGCCATGAACTTGTGTAACACGTCTAAACTCTGCGATGACCGCAGTGGAAAGTAGAGGTGGAGTTGAGGCTTTGGAATTGGTCTTGTGTTTGAATACTGGACTTGCCACACATGAGCTGGCTAAGTGTTGGCAAGGTGTGTCATCTCCTTGAACTCCAGTGTGCTCACCTTGAAAAAGGGATGCAAAAATGCTGGCTTTGTCAGGTTGTTGCTGAGATGGAATAAGCCAGTGCAAGCACAGAGGCTTGCTTGATAAATGCTGGCCTTGATCGTCTCTCTGTGCTTTCCTCAGCACCAAGCTGGGAAATGTGTGAGAACTATCCGGAAGGAGCTCACAGGGTGGATGAAAGCTGTGGAGGTCAGGGACGTGGTCCCTCTAGTGCTCTGTTGTGTGTTTAGGGTGCAGCACCATACGTGGTCCATAGTCCACACTCAGTAAACATTTGCTGCTTATCAACTCAATGGATGCGGACCCAAAGAATGTAAATCCAAGTCATAAAATGATCAGTCCCTTGGGAGAGGTGGCCAGGGTGGCAAATGGCAGTGACTGCCTTAGTGCTGGAGTTTTGATGATATGGGACCAGGATATAGGAAGAGGCAACAGCATGCTGGGTGATATTGAGCATAAAGTACAACAAAGTCATTAAAGTCAAAGTCATGTGATCTTACCCAGAAGCTGTGGAAGAGAGGCGTGATGAGAGTGGAGGCTGGAGCAGTAGGCACAGAGGATTTTGAACTTGACTCTATGGGCATCATGAAAGGGCTTTGTTCAGGGGTATAACGTGCTTAGACTTTCATTTTGGCAAGATGGCCTGGGATAAATGGGAGGTATATAAAGCAGAGGTAAGGAGATCAGTTAGGGGACTATTACAATGGGTGAGGGAGGAGATGACCGTTAAGGTCAGGGCAACAGGAATGGGAGGAAGGGAAGACTCAAACACAGTTGAAGCTGCACAGTCTACAGGACTCAATCGTCACTCAGTGGCTGGTGCAGTCCTGGTGCCTAAGACCTGCGTGGAGACAAAGGGTAACATTTAGATCCTTCCCCCATAGGTGGGACGGGAGGTCTCTTGCATTTTCCAGTGAGGGCCAGGACAACACACTGTCCTGCTGGGAGTTTCTTCCCAGAGGTCTCTGCTGAGGACAGAGGAACAGCTCTGCCATCTCTCTGTTCACCAGGGCTGTCAATCTGGTAAACAAAGGTGTTGTCAAACTGCCTTATTGAGAAGTAGTTTAAATTAACCTTGACAGGTGGATTAATAAATAATAAGGCCTGAATGGCTTATAAAGAAATCAATTACACCATAAATTTTAAAACAGCACGTGCTCAGCTCCAACCCAGTGAAGTTGCTGCATTCTTCAGCAATTCCAAATGTGCCCAAACTCCATTCCAGGCAATTTTATCTTCTGGGAGATTAGACAGGATGCATTCAGTGGTGGAGATTACTGTATATTCTGGAATGGCTAAGGGATATTCAGTGAGCGAGGACAATTTGTAGGAAACAAGATAATTTACCCTCATTCTCCACCTTTAATGTGCAGCACGTAGTTTGGGCATGCCGCTCTTTGCATAATACTCCGACTTCGCCTGCGATGGAAGGGACTCACGCATCATGTGACCTGGTCATTCTCAACCCTTCCAGACTAATATTTCATGATGTTCCCTTTATTATCCTGAAATGGGTTTCATGAATCATATAACCCACCTAGACATCTCATTTTAAAAATCTATATAATGCCCAAACCGCAAAGTCAATGAAAAGTAAAAAGCAAAGTAATTTGTAATAAAATAATATGTATGTTGATAAGTGAGTGAGTGGCTGTGACTAGACTGGAAGACATCACAGCAGACAGATGATTGCTTGATAGGAACTGAAATGAATGTGTGGAATTGGCCACTCAGAGACACAAATAGCACGGCCTTCGGAGTTGTGATTTCCCGGAACAGTGGAGATCTGAGCAAATAAAGCACCATTTCTACTGAATTTGCAAAGTAGCTGCATCCTGGAAAATTCAGTGTATATTAAAATAATGTCAAAATACTCTCTTTGTCAGTGCAGTAGGACTAGAATCTAGACCCAGATAATGACAACATGAACTTTTCACTTACATATCAGGCGAGACATTCTAGGTGTGGTCAAGTTCCTCACCAGGCTAGATCTTCTCTTGTCCTGCAGGCTTGCTCACATTCAAATGCTGATAGCATCCCTTCCATCTGTCCTGGCAATCAAAATGGCCCCTTGGAACTGTCCAACCCATTCTTTAGCGTTAGAACTGTCTGTGGTGAGATGGATAGTTTTTATCTAATCTCCTCACAGTGTGGATGGAGACATAGAAGGCTGAAGACAGATTTGCATTTCAGGGAAAGATAGGCTGGAACACCAGGTCTCCTGTCTGCCAGGCCTGGACGTTCCTCCTGGTCTGCCTCTTGCCTACAAAATGGGTTCTCCTGTAAATGTCTTTACAACCTGGCCTGGGGAGGCCAGCCTTTAACCTGACAGGTTGTAAATTCTGAGCTTTGGTTCTATGTACATATTCCTATAGTGAGATTTATTTGCATTTTAAGATTTTACCATCTTTCCCCCTTTATTGTCTTATTCTAAGCAAAGGTGGGTAAAGGGCTGCATAACAATGTGGATCTTGTGTTCTACAGGGCATTGAAAACCTACTTTCTACATCAAAATTTCTTCACCTGGGTAGGATGCCTGCAATTCCTCCATACCTTTGAGTAAAGGCATTTAAAGTTCCCTTTAAAAATCAAACATTTTTTCATTTACTCATAAGAGTTCTTTGGGGATTATGAGGGTTAAATGTGATTATTGCTTACAATGAAAATACATTCAATAAGTGGCAAGACCTAGTTTAATTTCAGAAAGAGGTCTGATAGATGCAAGGCACACGTGCCACTGTCCTCTCCCACCACTCTCAGGGCAGACATCACTAATCTATTTCTGCACTCTTACACATGGACATCAATGTGGCCTCAGATAGCTTCTCAAATTAGAACCCTAGGCAGCCTAGACTAATAAGAGGCAGCACAGGAATTGAAAATTTTGTTTATTTTTTGCCTTAGCTAATAGCTAGACATAAATTTCTTTTGTATTCATGAGAAATGAGATAATACCTCAGCTACAAGAGCCTGGCAGGATGAAGAAAGTTCTATATGTGAGACAAAAGATGGCAGGAGAAGGAAGGAGAGAAAATGCCAAGGAAGTCCACTGGGGGAGGGCACCAGGCTCCTGAAAGTGAGCCAGGGAGGGGAAGACATTGACTGGAACTTGCCTTCAGAAGTTGATAAGCCCCGTGCAAACCACCTACTATGTGCTTGTCACACACAGGTACTCAGTATGTGGTTGTTCTATTCCCTGCTGGTTCACTTCCTTCACTGTTTTCTCAGGTCTCTGTCCTAAGGCACCTTGCCACCATATTGACTATGTGGAAGTTCAATCCAAATTTAATAAAATGATAGTGAAGAATAATCATTAACTTTTACTGAGCACTTACTATGCACCAAGACTCCTTCTAAGTGCTTTATATGGGTCACGTTATTTTATCCTCACAACAGTCCTGTGAGGAGGGTACTAGCATTGTCCCTAGTTTATAGATGATGTACAAAAGTCCCAGGGAAGTTAAGTTATTGTTCAAGTTAGCTGGTGGTGGAGCCAGGATTTGAACTTGTACTGCTGCTGTTGAGGACAACAGAGTCATACTTCCTTCCAGACCCACTATGAGACCAGCACTGTGCTGGGGACATGAGATGAAGGGCACAGACTTTGAGGTTAAGGGTTCTCAGCCTGGTGGTAGAGGCTGGTAAGCCACCATTGGAGGATTTCAGAGGTCAGAAGAGGAGGTCAGGCATGTGAGGTGTCAACGTTAACAAGCTGAATTTGCACCCTGATGAGACCAGGAGCAGTAGAATAATGTAAGAATCGAAGGCACTAAGGGTACCCAGTTCTCTAGTTCTAAAAGTCAAAGACTGATTCTAAGACGCCACCAACTGCAGCTGGTAAATTTATTATTCTTTAGTTCCGTGATTCCTACACGCTAGAGTTAAATGATTATATGATCTATAATTTTAAGTGCCTGAGATTCCATCATTTCATATGTCAGTTTATTATAGAATCCACCCACAGAGTCAGAAGCAGGCAGGCTTTCCTGTATCCCCTTTGGACATGATTGGGATGCCTGTGGCTCTTGTTGTCTTCTGGCTTTTGTCCTCTAGATGGCGTCCAGCTCTCTGACCACTACTCCTGCAGGACACTGGCTGGTGAGAACCTGCTGCTCCCAAGGGCTCTGAGGGCAATTCTATAGTTTGGTAGCTTCATCCTGAAATCAAGGAAGGAGTCTTAAAGGCGTAGGAAGAACGCTTCTACTCAGCAGGGAGCATTTCAGGTTGCTCCAAGCATTCACAGAGAGCACGGAGAAGGCTTATGAAGTGTCACACCAAAGAAGCACTCTCAGGGAGAGATTCTCATAACCACTTTGCAAATGTGGAAACTGAGGCATGGAGCAGTGATGCGGTGTGGTCTAGGTCCTAGTACATGGTAGTGCAGGTCTCAAGCCCACCACTTTCCTAGTCCAGCTTTTCGGGCTGCAGAGGCTGCCTTAGGTAGGTTACAGAGAGTAACCTGTAGTGAGGGATGTACCACAGCCTCCAGCTGCCAGCACTAGGATGCAGTTTGCAAGGGTCCCTGGGCTCAGAGGCGGCAGCCCTTCTGCAGCCCCAGGCCAGCATCTTTCACCAGGACTGTTGCAATCCCCTCCCCAGGGTGTCCCCGACTCCAGACTCACTTGTTCAGGTCATTCTTGGTACCAGCTGGTGAAAATCATCGAGATGGAAATCGGATCCCATCCCTCCTGTCCTACAGTCCTTCAGGGCCTATGGATTTCAAAAGTCCTACCTTGAAATTTAGGACCATGGGCTACCTATGTCTTAGACTCCTTCCTAACCACACTTTCTCTTCTTCTACCATGACCAGTTTTCCTCTTGGCATTATTTTCCTACTGTCCCTGGAACAAACGGCCACAGATGTAGCAGCTAAAAATGCAGATTTATTTAGTTGTAGTAGAAATTGTTACCTTAAGGTTTGAGAGGGTCAGAAGTCAGAAATGGGTCTCTCTGGGCTGACATCAAGTTGTCAGTTGAGCTGTATTCCTTTCTGGAGGGTCTAGGGGGAAACCTGTTGTCCTGCCTTTTTAGCTGAGAGGCCATCCCGGTGCCTTAGGTCATGGCTCTATTCTCCCATCTCCAGAACCAGCATTGGCCGATAGCGTCTCTCTAGTCTTGTATCACTCAGGCTCTCCTGCCTCCCTCTTCTACGGCTAAGGGCCCTTGTGATTATACTCGGTCCACCTGGATAATTGAGGCTAATCTCCCGGTGTCAGGACTAGCTGATTAGCAGCCTTGATTCCATCTGCAACCTTAATTCCCCTTTGCCACGCAAGATAATGTATTCACAGCTTCTAGTGATTAGGACTTGGACGTCTTTAGGGGGCTATTATTGTGCTTACCACGTATCACGTGCCGCATGTCCTCTCTGGCCTCCAGACTTTTGCCTGAGATGTCCCTTCTGCCTAAAATGCCATTTCCCCTTCTATTTCGGGCAACTCCCCTCTTCAGCACCCAGCTCCATGGCTGCGTCCCTTGTGAAGTCTTTCCTGAGCCCTGACAGTTAGATGCATCTCCCTGTTTCGTGTTCCGACATCAGCTTGTGTGTGTGTGTGTGTGTGTGTGTACACACACAGAATGCCTCTCAGACTGTAATTTTACTATTTGTTCTCTCCATCACGAGCTCCTGACAAGAGCAAGCTGATTTACTTACCTCTGTTTACTCAGCACCTGTTTACTGCTTGACACAGTGTTTGTGTTCAAGAAAAGTTTATTGAATAGGAGAAGGAATGCAGAATAGGCGTTGCGAAGCCTGCTATAATGTAACTTTAATTATTTTTTAACTTAATTTTTTAATTTTTAGTTAGCCAGTTTGATTTTGGATATCCCTTTTCTAGGACCCAGTTCTTCCAACCTGTGGAATTAGTGTCAGGAACTGGGAACTTGATCCGAGATAGGATTAGGCTCAGCTGAGAGGGCTTAAGCTGTGGCTTAGACAGGATGGAGGCTCATTTCTTGCAAATATACTGCCAGGGAGTGCTATTTCCCGAGTTCTCAGGGACCCAGAATCCTTCTGGTTCACCCCTCCACCATCTCTACGGTGTGCCCTTTGACCTCAGGTTCCGAGGAGAAACTCCGACCATCACACCGATGTTTGTCTCCGCACAGTGAAGGGAGGCAGGGAGGAAAGGCAAAGGCACCCAGCAGCTGGACCTCCAGAGAGGTTTGTGGAGTTCCCACTCAACGCCTGTGCTGACACCCATCCACTAGAATTAAGCCATGGTCACTCGCAGCTGCAAGGGAAGCTGCAGAACGTACCGCAATTTCTGGGCAGCTAAATTCTATTGGTAACAAAGAAGGGAAGCAGGGATATTAGGTGTCTCCAGCAGCCTCTGCCATAAACTCCAGTTTTTCCAAGATTAAGGTCAATCCGGGATGCTGGCATGCATCCTTGGTGTATGTGCGACACATCATGAAGAAATCTTGTGTTCACACAGAACCCAGGAATCCAGGAGAAGGTAAAGGCTTTTTCATCTTAAGGCTGGGCTACTTTGATTGGCTGACTATTGGGATGATGAGCTTTCTATGCTCCTCTCCATTTTAGCTAATCGATCTGGAATACTTCTGTAAAAATAACTGCGTTTACAGATCTCAGAGCCAGTTACAGCATGCTGGCTTGTCTGGACCCATCTCACTTTCTGCCTGTGGTCCTGGTATAATTATCCAGCATGTCCCTTCCCCTCTCACAAGTGTTCCTGTTTGAATGAGAAATTATGAACCCTTTCCATAAACCGTGAAGTACTTGGGAAGAGAAGGGGGAGAGCCACTTATATTTGACTCTAAGGAATATAAAAATCTAGAATTCAGGACTTTCAAATGGTTGGGAAGTGGGGAGGTGCAAAGCTTAGAGTCGGGGTGTAAGATATTTGGAGTCTCAGTTGTTCATAGGGTGAGGAAACTTGTGGGCATCTTTCTTTCTTTCTTTTTTAAATTAAATAAGGTCCTATTCACCTTCCTCAAGGACAGGCATCACGGCTTTTCATGGCCATCCAAAGTCACCTTACCTACCTTTCTTCCTTCTTGACCTCTTACCTGGTTTTTATACATAGCACTTTTCAGTACTGAAATTTATCTTATTCCTTCATTAGATTAAATGTTTATTTTATGATTTTCACCACCGCTGCTGCTGCTAAGAATCTAAGCTTCATGTAATCACAGGACTTGTTATCTCGTTCACTTTTGTGTCCCCAGTGTTGAGGGCATATTGTGTATGATTAATAGGTGAGGGAATGGGTGGGCGAGTGCGGGTGAAGGTGGAGGAACTGGAAAGAGATTTAGGAGTCACTGGAATTAAGGCTTATACAATGTTTATGAAAACTGTATCAGAAATGGACTGAGATGGAGATTTCTGTGACATGGAATAGGCCAGGTGGACGATAAAATCCACCAGGCCTGCAGCTCTGCAGGGAGGAGAGCTCCAGGGGGAGGCGGATTCCTGTGGTTGTGACCTCTGCCACTCATCTTCTGTCACCTAATGTGACTTTCTAGTTTTCTAGGGCCAGTATAACAAAACACAAACTGGGTGGCGCAAGACAACAGAAATTTGTTCTCTCACCCTCAGGTGGTTAGAAGTCCAAAATCAAGGTGTCGGCAGGGCCTTGCTCCCTTCAAAGGCTCTAGGGAAGAATCTTTGCTTCTTTTCAGTATCTGGAGGTTGCTGGCGGTTCTTGGTGTTCTTTGTCTAAATCCTCCAGCCTCTGCCTCCATTGTCACATGGCATTTTCCCTGTGCATGTCCCTATGTTCAAATTCTCTTCTTCCTGTGAGACTATCAGTCACTAGAATCTGCCGTGATTCAGTGTGACCTCATCTTAATTTGATTACATCTGCAAAAATCCTATTTCCAAATATGATCATACTTACAGGTACCAGGGATGGGACTTCATCTTATCCTTCTGGGGAATACAATTTAACCCACAATAGCAATAGCACTGATGGGATTAAAGGGGCGGAAATCTTTCTTCCACTTGCTCCTCTCCCATCCCAGTAAAGAAACTGTAAACATTTACAAAATCAGGCTTAATCTATTTGGCCTGGAGCAAATGAACAAACCCTCCATACAAGCCTAGTCTCTGGGTGTCAACAAAGGGTAATCATGTGTTGCATTTTGTCCATGAAAGGAACCAGGGGGAGCAATTCTAAATGTCCAGTGACAAGTCATCGGCCTAGAGCTGAGCCTCACCCCAAGTTTCTGGGTCTTTTACCTGAGGTGGTGTGGAGGTAAGGGGACGATTAGATGCATCTCGAAGAATCTCAACCTTGGCCATTACAGTGGCTCATGCCTATACGCTTAGAACTCTGGGAGGCCAAGATAGGAAGATTGCTTGAGGTCAGAGGCTCAAGACTAGCCTGAACAAGAGTGACATCCATCTCTACTAAAATAGGAAAACTAGCCAGGCCTGTGGCAGGTGCCTGTAGTCTCAGCTGCTCAGGAGGCTGAGGCAGGAAGATTGAGTAAGCCCAAGAGTTTGAGGTTTCTGTGAGCTACAATGATGCCATAGTACTCCACCCAGAGTGACAGAGTGAGACTCTGTCTTAAAAAAA
>NW_003852409.1:22883097-22905222 GCF_000181295.1 Otolemur garnettii | reverse complement strand
AAAAAAACTCAACCTTTATGCTGAAAATCAAGTGTTGTTCATTCCACGAAGATGTTGAAGAATATGGTGCTGAGACCTCAGCTCGCCTATTGACAGGAGGTGACTATCTCTCTGAATCTGGGTTTTCTAATCTCCAAAGTGGGCAAATGAATTTCTGCCATTTTCCTCCCAAGTTGCTGTGAAGATTGATTATAACAATGGCTACAGATAAGTTTTATTAACTTTAGAATCTTCTGCATATGTGAGTTGTAAAGGTTAAGACAAGATGAATGGCCAATGGCTTTTAATTAAAAAGAAAAACATGATGTGAACCCTTTGGTTTTACTGATCCGAGGCTCACCGAGGTTAGGTCACTGTATCAAGGTAGCACAGCATTTAGTGCACAGGACAACCATCATGCTGCCTCCCACTTCGTCTTGAGTTTGGGGACTTGGCGGCTTGTCCCCTCAAAGAGAGACAACCGAACTGGCATTCTGCTCTCGCTGTGGGGCTGTGCCTCCCCCACCTGCCTCCTTCCACCCTTTCTTGCCAAGGTGCTGAGGACAAGCAGGCGGCTTTGCTTTCCAGGCAGCAAGGCTGTCGTGAGTTAATGGGAAATCTGTTTGTGGTTTACTCCATCACAGAGTGAGAGAGGAAGTGGTGTGTCTGGAATGTGAAGGAGTCCCAGGCTGTGAGCAGGAACCCCAATCTATTCCAGCTCAGGGGGAAGCAGCCAGGATTGGAGGTTGCAGCCAAAGGTCTCTTGGGGTTGCTGATCCCAGGACAGAAGAAGATCTCAAGTCACTGTTTGTGTGTGTGTATTCACTGTCTGGTCTGGTTTCACCCGGACTGCAGAGATGCTTCTCCATGTTCCCACCAGTTTTAGAGTTTTCAAAACATTTTTCATCCTATTTTCTCACAATGAGTCCACCAGGAGGTTGGTTTTATTCTTTCCTTTTTATAGATGGAGAAAGTGAAGCCCAACATGGGAAGGGACTTGCTCCAGTCACACAGCAGAGCTAGGAGAGTCCAGATCTGCTTCCCCCATGGTGGATTGTGCTATAGCCCCTGCAGATTTCCTGTGGGTCCCCTGCAACCCAATCCAGAAGTTCTTCCCTGCCTCCTCCTGGTGGCCCAGCTTCAGGTTGGGAGCCCTTCTCTCTAGCTGGCCACGTCACCTCTCCTTCCAGACTGATCTGCTGAGCTCCTGAGCCTGCTTAACCACCCCTCCCCTTCTCTGAACCCGTCACCAACAATCTTACTCAGATACAGAATTATTCTTTACTTGTCTTATCCCTGTATTTAAAATGAGAGCTTGAACTGCTTGAGAACACATCTTTAACCATGTGCTGAGGCATTTTTCCAAAGCACAAGGTGCAGAGATAGGAATGTAGTAGATACTCATTAAGGGTCTGGAAATGGGCAATAATAATAACAGCAGTGTCTTTCTATTAAATGATTATAACAGCAACAAAGAGCCCAGAAGAGGGATAATGGTGGAGGGAAAGCAAAGATACCTACTTGCTGTAAAGAAGCTCCCACGGTGACTGAGAGCTCGATGCCTCACCCAGGCTGTCCCAGTTAGTCCTTGGAATCGTGGGATGAAGATGCCATTATTCCCACTTCAGAGAGGCTAAGGAACTTGACCAAGACCCCATGGTTTGAGCAGGGCAGAGTCAGAAGTTAAACTCCGTTCTGTGGGATTTCAAAGCATTTTTTGGAAGGATTTCTTAGGTATCAGTTTAAGATCATCATCTTGCCCATAGTAGGTGCTTTATCAGTGCTTAGTAAGTGACATTGATTTTCATAGCACTTCTTAGAGAGACAGAGTAGCTGGTAGCAACATGCTGATTTGGGTTCATACTCTCAGGCCCTGACAGACACTGAGCCCACCATAAACATAAGCTGTAGTTGAGGAAGCCTAGATGCAGGGGTCTGGGCAGACGGCATGGCTGGGGCTCAGACCCGATGCCCATCCACTTTGCCTTGCACTGGGTTGCTGCTGGTTCACAGGTGGAGACGGAGTTGGAGTTGAGAGGCTGGTACCTGGGGAAGCAAGGGGGCGGGGAGGCAACGTTGCATTTCATCTCAGCATTTATATTTCCCCAGAGTGGATCCCACTGCATTTTAGGCCCAGTGCAAAGTACTTAATTGAAATCGGTAATTCCAGCCCTCATTAATAACCAATCCCACCAAGTAGAGAGCTGCACAACCATTAATGATGAGCGTGATGCAGACACAGGTCTTCAGAGGGTGGCAGCAAGTCCCTGGTTCATTTTACAGTTGATTAGAGTGAGTTAAACTTTGCCCTGCTTGTAAGTTGTATATTTAATATGAGAAGTTGGCAATATGTGAAGTTATCAAAATACCACAGGTGCATTGGCGGGCCTCCAGCCGGCATTGCTCATCCTAAACAGCATGGTGACCCCGCAGAAATGGGTCTGGGACGCCACGGCACAAGATGGATAATTCGATTGAACCTAATCAGTCCCAGGGAAACAAGAGACCTTCATCTACTGACTGCAGCTTCGCAAGGATCAGGTTTGGAAGGCGAGCTGGCTGCAGCGCCCCCTGCTGGCAGAATGCAGCACCATCCATGGGTGGCTCTCTGAGTCCAGGTCTGGGATCCTGGTTTCTTCACTACCCAAGTGCAGTGTGACCTCAGGCAAGTCTTTCTTCTTCTCTGGGCCTCAGTTTGCCATCTGCACAATAAGATATTGAGTCTCCTTGCTGTCAGACTTGCTATGATCAGGCATATTGCTCCTGTATCCATTCTTGTGGGAGTGCTGGTCTGCAGACACTGTCGGAGGTGAATTACAGTAAGTGGACAGCTCTTTGCTTTCCCTCAATCCTTGCCCATTCTCTGGACTCCATTCTTCTTTCGCATCTCTTTCCTCAGCTATTGTATTCTCGAATATCTTGACACTCAGAAATTTGCATTTTCTAAATATGTTCATGTCCCGGACACTTTGTTCTTATTATTTTGTCTGTCTTTGGAGACCTCCATCATTCTTTGGACATCATGTCTCCCTTGGAGACTTCTATTCATCCTTCAATACCCACCTCAAATATGCTATCTGGTTGTACTAGTTCATCTGGGACAATGAAAAGAGTGTGAAGTGTGGAGTATGAGACGCAGGTTGGAATCCTGCTTCTGACACTTATTTATGACTTTGGGCCAGTCATCAAATCTTTTAGAACTCAAATTCATTCATATGTTTTACTTAATCATTGATTTAAATTGACAAGTAAAACTTGTATTTGCATTTTATATCAGCATTTGTGTGATGTTTTGCAGTGTGTATACATTGTGGGATGGCTAAATCAACCTAGTTAACATAGACATTACCCCCGTACTTAACAGTTTTTTGTGAAAATACATTGTTATTAATGATAGTTGCGATTCTGTACAATAGATCTCTTGAACACATTCCTCTATCTAATCAGAATTTTAGGTCCTCTGATCAACATCTCCCCAATCTTCCCACCCTCCAGGTGCATGCACCTGTTTAGAGGGCTCAAGACATATCAGGGGATCAAAAATTCTCTCCTTTCCTGGCACCTAAGACAGAGTTAACTTCTTCCCCTTCACCAGAGATTGGAAAAATTTTTCTGAAAGGGGCTAGATAATAAATACTTCAGGCATGGTGAGCCACAGGGTCTCTATTGCAACAATACAGCTGTACCTTTGCAGGACAAAAGCTGTCATAGACAATGTAAATGTCTATGTAAATTCACGGGTGTGGCTGTTTCCAATAAAACTTTACTCATAAAACAGGCAGTGGGCAGATTTGCCAACCTCTGCTCTATAGCACCTGATGCTGTGAGCATCAGTGTCTCCCTCCAGGCTGTGCCGTCCTTAAGGAAAGGTTGCGTTAGAGTTCTTTGTCCTAGAGAGGACAAGATCTATGTGTTATCACATTTAATTCTCTCAGCAGTCCTGTAAGTGAGACATTCTTATATCCCTATTTTCTAGAGGAGAACACAGAAGCACAGAGAGTAAACTAATTTTGTTGGTAAGTGGTAGAAGCAGGCTGGCTCCTGAGTTCATGTTTTGACTGTGACCCCATAGTAACTGGGACATGAAGTCCTGATAGAATGGTTATTAGCTGACTGAGCATTAAAGCCAGTAATGCCATAATTTCCCCATCTTGCATTTATGGGTCTGGACTTTAGGACTCAGAAACAGGACTTACGGTTCTCCCAAAGCAGCATTTATTGTACATCTGTCCCTGTAAAATTCCGCCCTGTCAGGCTGCTTCATCTCTCAGACCTGTTCAAATATTTTTGGATATTGCTAGTTTTGTCTAATATGCTCCACATTCCCTCCCTCGATCTCCTGCTTTGGAGCTGACAATCTTTTTATTTTTTGGAGTTGCCCCAGCCAGAGATGACTGTTAAATTAATGTCGAATAAAAGACTGGGCAGAGATTGGGTTAGAAGTTGTGTGATTCTTATGGTGCCTTGCCAAGGCCATTTCCTGTGGATTAAGTCCTAAATCCCTATAGTTTAAAAACAAAAATCTGTTAACTTGGCACCTGGAAAACTGAAAGTCCTTGAAATTCTGGTCTAGTCCCCAAACTCGCAAGGTCTGAGTCAAGGGAAACATGTTGGTTTGATTTTACTGAAGTATAAAATGCAGGCAGCAGGAGCAGACGGGAATGTTGTAATGTTGTAATGTTGTCGATTTTCATTCCGTGTCCTTAGCACGTCTTCTGATTCAGGATCTGTGCTAAACGCATTATGCACCCAGTTTCCTTTATGGTGTAGAGGGACTCTCTGGGGCACGTGGCATGGGCCCCACTTCACAAATGGGGAAACGGAGGCTCAGCATCTCATCCAAGTCACAAAAGTCAAACTCACAATCCAGCTGCAGTCTCCTAGTGCCTGGCCTGTTTAGTTGGACTTGGCAGAGTATAAAACAAGAGAGAGTCATGGGGTGGGGGTGGGGAGCACTTAGGTTTGGTCTTAGATACCCTGTGCTCTGAAGCCCTGTGGAACTTAGGCTTTCTAACATGTTCAGAAACCAGGAATTTTTCTCTCCATTTCATAGACTGGGGAATGGCTATTCAGAGAGGTCACACATTTCTTTCAAGCTCATGGGACTGACAAATAGCAGAGGAGACTGAGTCCAGGCCTACCTCACTCCAAAGACGGACCCTGCTTCTTGTTGCCTTCAGAAGCACAGGGCATGTTTTAAAAAATAGAGTTATCGGACCCCAGCAAATTCCTGATTTTGTTAAGGGGCAGGAGTGGGGATCATCCACCTGTATTTTAAAACCCCCAGGAGATTCTGATATGAAACCCAGGTGTGAGCCATGCTTTTGGGAGAAGGGTGTGGGTAGCTGACCAGGGAAACTACTAGGGCCTTTCTACTTTGCAGGGGGCTATTATCACAGAGAATTAGAGTAGTAATTATTATGACTGGGGTAAAAAAAATGGACAAAAGAGTAGAAATTCTTAGATCAGAGGTTCATACTGGCAGAGTTATAATGAGACACAAAGTTCTGAAGTCAAAGAGGCTTGGACACCCTGGAATTCTAATACCCTGGGGTAGAGGAGACTTGGGGGGCCCCGAGACGGGCAACTGAATGTGGCATTATGAGCTCTGACCCAAACCCTCCATGTGAATTCCAACCCTTGCACACCATGCAGATGTATTTAAATGCATCAACTGCTCAGCTTTCAATGTCCACATCTGCAAAGTGAGAATGGAGGTGGTGTCCTCTCTACAGGGCTGCAGGGAGATCCAGTGGGTGTCCTGTGCATAGAGCAGTGCACGTGCAGTGGCTTGCAGTCCCAGTTGGCAGCTGTTGTCCCTGATTGCAGGCCTGGGATATCTCTGATGTGACTATAAATTGTGGTAACCCAAAGGCAAAACTTTCCCCCTCTTTGACAAAAACAAATCCAGCTGACTCACCTGTCCCAGCCAGGTCTCAGCACAAGCTAAGCTAGCAACCACGACTGTGCTCCCACCGTGCGGCCAGCCCGGATCTGTTCCCCCCCTCCCATGAGGGTCAGACAGGGAGGAAGGCAAAGAACTGTGGGCTCTGAGAATGGGTGGCTAATGCTACCGGAGCCACCTAGCAAATGGGACCAGAGAGCAGGGATCCTGCACTGTACTAAGAGCCTCGTGGACCTTATTCCCTTTAACTCTTTCCTCTCCTCTCTGGGCTTCAGCTCTTTCCCCTTTACAGGGAGACGCTGAGACTAGACGACCCCATTTAGGGGAGCATCGGGGAAGCCTCCTTTATTTTCATCACCCTGTGTACCTTCCTGAATTAAATAAAATGCAAAAACATATCAACCTGTATCAGCTGAGTCCTAAGGTCCCATCTGGTCCAAGATGAACTCTAAAACTACAGAGCACGACCCTTATTTATCCCTCCTTGAGAATATTTATTGAGTGGGAATTCTGTAACGAGCACTGTGGTGAGCTGCGGCAGAACCCTGGTACGTAATGACTGACAGGAGTGAGCACTTACTGTGTGTTTGCCATGCGCCAGGCTCAGTGCCAATATTTTTGCATATATGTATTAATATTTAATCTATTCAAAGTTCCCATGTTGTTATCCCAAGTTTACAGACAAGGAAACAGATGTGAAGAAGTTAAGTGACTTTCCTGAGGCCACATAGCTGATCAGAATGTGGAAGAATGAGGTGGTCTTGCTCCTTGACCTCAGGGAATGATGCAGAGAGGGGACAGCAGAGGGACCAGGCCTGTAGACTAGGGGAGGGGACCCAGAGGAGGTACCTCACCCAGACGTAGGGACATGAGGGAAGACATTCTGGAGAAAGCAACAGATATGCAGAAAATAATCGTGAACCATCAGTACAAGTTTGAGGGCTAGGGGTGGGGCAGGTGGACCAGATCCATCTTCCAGCAAGAAGGCACAGGGTAGGAAGCCTTGGCAATGAGAAAATTCCTGGAACGTTAAAGGAGCAACAGAAAAGTCCAATGTTGGCTGAGACGTAGAGTCACGGGGCACAGAAGAGGGCAGGAGCTGGTGAAGAAAGTAGTGGCGCCTGTGGCTCAAAGGTAGGGTGCCAGCCTCATATACCGGAGCTGGTGGGTTCAAACCCGGCCCCGGCCAAAAACTGCAACAAAACAGAAAGTAGGGACAAGGTAACAATAAGATTTTCACGCCCTGGGTTCGAATTTGCCCATAACCATGGTTCGAAGTGTGGGCCATGTCTCAGCTCTGCCTGAGCACCCTGTTGGGATAGGAATCAGACCTTAGCTTGCCTTGATTCTTTAAGGGCCATCAGGTTCTCATTTAGGTTCAGAAGCTCTTTCCCACTATATTAACTCCCTTCTAAATTGGTTCTGGGCCATTCATAAAACATCAGACTGAAAAAAAAAAGAAAAGAAAGAAAGAAAGGAAGGAAGAAAGGAAGGAGAGAGGAGAGGAGAGGAGAGGGGAGGGAAAGGAAAGGCAAGGAAAGGAGAGAAAGAGAGGGAGGGAAGGAAGGAAGGAAGGAAGGAAGGAAGGAAGGAAGGAAGGAAGGAGGGAAGGAAAGAAGAAAGGAAGGAAGGAGGGAAGGAAAGAAGAAAGGAAGACGGAAGGAAGAGGGAAGGAAGGAAGGAAAAAGGGAAGGAAGGAAGGAAGGAAGAGGGAAGGAAGGAAGGAAGGAAGGAAGGAAGGAAGGAAGAGGGAAGGAAGGAAGGAAGGAAGAGGGAAGGAAGGAAGGAAGGAAAGAGGGAAGGAAGGAAGGAAAGAGGGAAGGAAGGAAGGAAGGAAACACAATTCCAATGAAGAATTAAATTAGATGTGATTCAGAAAAGGGAATCAAAGACAAGTGGATTTTATTTCACAAGGATAAAATAAATCGGCTTCTATAACAGAACAAGCCAGAGCTGTTACTGAGTACAAGCACCTTTTCTGGGAACATTGAGCTATTGGGCTATAAACCTTGACTGCCTGGAAAGGGCCAGGAAGGAGACTTTCTGGATAGATGAATTGTCCATATAACTGAGGTATTAAGCACTTTGCACTTAACAAAATAGTCTATCCAATGGTCTGGTCTATCCTGTGCCATTAATCTGAGAGCAATGACTATCATTCAGTATTTTTAAAAAGGAAGACGCGCACTGTTCTTGCCATAGAAACTGCACTATGATCTATCTTGGTTTGGAATGAATTCTTACCTTCTTGGCGTCCATGAAAAACACTCCACCTCTTCCTCTAATTTTTGTCTGTCTTGTCTTATAGTTGTATATTTCACCTGTTTCCTTTAGGAGACTGTATTTTCCTAGAAACAATGATTGTGTCTCTGCTTTTATTTTTCTTTAGATCCTCTGTGGCCCAAAGCAGCCTCAGAGACCACTTAGTCAGACTTTTCGCTTCTCTGCCAAACGCCTCAGGGCTATGAGTTAGTGGATGGACCAGAACAAAAACCCAGATCTCCCCACCCCCAGTCGTGTGCTCACCCTTGACTACCAAGTCCTTAATAGGCCTGCATCTGCAGCCTCCTCCCAACCTTCTACGTTCTAGCAGATGGTGTAGGTTAAGACTTCTTGTTGTAAAGTCAATGTAAGAACCACCAAGCAAGAATAGGTGGTGCTTGCTTTAGAGTAAAACATCCTGGCTGGTAATTACCTCTTCAGGTTGTGCAGCTCTGACTGTTTTCTTCATTTTCCGTTGAACATAGTGATTAAGAATGTGCGTCCGGGGTAGATAAACCAGTTCAGCCTCTTCATAGCTGTGTGTCCTTAGGCAAGTTACTCAGCCTCTCTGGGCTTCTGTTTCCTTCTTGGCTAAAGGGGTTGATTGTGAGGACTCAATGAGATGAAGCGTTTAAGCACTCCCCTGGATCTGTGTGGTGTGTAGCTCTTGGGAGGTAGTGGCACCACATTATCTATCCAGATCACATTCTGAGTAGGTGAGATTGTCAGACTGCCCAATTCCCAAATAGGTGAGGGGCCGCTGTATCCAAAGACATGTTTAAGGTCTTGGAGCATTATCTAATTATCTAATAAAGACTCTTCTCTGGCTTTTGCCCACGGGACATTGAGGGTGAACTGCAGCGGCAATTTCACACAAATGGGAACCAAATGACAACTTTTATTATCTAAACATATAACCTGAGGCTTTGGAAATTGTCTTACTTTCTTAAAAGTAAGAAAAGATGTTGTAAAAATAAAAGTGATCATTGCTTATGGGTTTTTACACGGATTTCAAGGTGCTTACCATTCCGGTTTACTCTGAAAACTGATAGCAAAGTTGCACATACGTCTCTGAAGTCCCCTGTCCCCCACCCCTGACCTCCCTGGACCCACAGCCTGCCCATTTGGAGTCAGTATTACTTGCTGACTAAAGGCACAGAGTTGAGTCCCAACTCTGTTTCCTGTGTGACCATGGGAAAGTTACTTAACATCTCTGAGACTCAATTTCCTCATCTCTAATATAGGACTGATAGTGTCCAAGGCAGACAGGGTATGAAAGAATCAGGATAAAGCTCCTCCTTTTTTCACTTGTCATAGAGGATAGAGATAAAAATGTCCCTGGAGGGAAAACAAAATTTTGAGTTTCCAGAAAACTATAGACTATTGCAGGTTTTGTGGACAGAACACATTAGCATTATCCAAGTGACAGTAAGATAGCAAAGTAATCTTTTTTTTTTGCAGAGAAATTTTGCACTTTCATACCTAAAAATATGAACACAGTGTGGCTTCCATTTATTAATATATTTATGTATTATGGCCCCCTTCTCCAAGGAGCTTCAAAAACATTACAGACATAATGAAGTCTCTCTCCTAACACATGGGGAGGTCTAGACATCCCCGTCACCCTTTTACAGCCATTAAGATCTAGAGAGGTTAAATGACTTGGTCAAGGTCACACAAACCCCAGGTCCACTGACTTAGTGATGATTCACCAAAGCACTACACCCTGTCCACCCTATGCAGAACCCCAAGTGAAACCCTGATGGTTACAAAAAAAGCTATTGAGCTACGGAAGTTGACATTTAGCTGGTCAGAAATCATTAACGTGGCCAGCTTTAAGGAGTGCTGTCTTACACTGTTCATCAAATACTTTATTCTTAAATGGATCTACTGAGAAAGGGAAGAGACGGAGGTAGACAGAACATATCAGAGGTGTTTTTTTCTTTGTCTGCTGAAAGTTCACAGTGAGTGGCAGGGAGAGAGGATGCTTCTGAAGGAGAAGATTTTTAAGAGTAAAAAGGGGAATTTCTTAGGGCTTTGGAGCCCTAGGGAGCCCTGGATGGAGTACAGGCGATTAGACCTGTAAGTGTGTGTCATTAGACACATTTCTTTTCTTTCTTTCTTTTTTTTTTTTTAAACCTCTGTGAGCATCAGAAACAAGTTGCCAGGATCCAGTGTGATAATGTGCACAGAACATGGAACCTGGCCCGTCATTGTGCCTTGATGTGTAGCTGTTTGACATGACTGTGGTTATAGTTAGAGAAGAATAAGAAGGGATGAGATTGAGTCCTAGAAGCTCCAAGCAGACCTAGAGCAGCTAAGTCCAGCATGGTAAGAGGAGAGGAAAGAGAAGGATGAAAGACTAGTCCAAGGTCAGTGTCATGGCTGGGTGGAGAGGTCCACAAATAGAGAGAGAGTATCTCCCTAGGGAGGGCAGCCCAGAGATCCAGGAGGAGGGGGGAGGAGGACAGCTGTAGGTAGAGAGAGGTGTTTCAAGCTCTCTTTTCGAATGGGGATACAAACTCTATGCCCCTTCCTACACAGAATGGCGGGAGGAGTTGCATCTCCGCTGTATAGTAGACCCTGTAATATGTGCCAGCCACCTATACAAACAAAGCCTGAGCCCAGATTGCCATCATGGTCTTTGTTCTGAGCCACTAGCCACACCCCATTCCTGGATAGAGACACCCCTTCTAAATGTGGCCGTCTGGGGCAGTCCTCTTTATTCCTTCAGTCATCAAATGTAGACTCAGCACTGCCAGGCTGGGCTGTGTGAGGCACTAGCCTTGGAGGTACACAGGGAAGGCAAGTGTTGTGGCTGAGGCAGCAGCAGAAGGTAGAATCTGAGCTAGCTTGGGGTGGAGAATGAGTAGGAGCCATCCATCATGAAAGGAAGGAGGGAGTCATTGTGGGAAGAGAGGATGGGGAGCAAAGGCCCAGGGACAAGAAATCCCATGCTCCTGCAGGTAGCTGAGCTGTGTGAGGTTACTGAGAAGTAAAGGATGGGTTGGAAAGAGGTAGAGGAAGGCATCTGGGCTCAGATTTTGGGAAGCCCTGTGTACTTTGGGCTTTTCTCTGGGGCAGTGAGAAGCTCTGGAAGGGTTTGTTTTGGAGGTGTGTGACCAACAGTTTGTTTAGGAAACATCAGCCTAGGACAGTGTGGAGGAGAATTGGAGGGACACAAAGAGGTGGGGGGCAGGGAGAAGGCTGCCCATCTGCCCATCATTCTCTGGCCCTGTCCTTTGGACACGATACTTGGCACCATGTTTCCTGGATAAGGCCTTAACTCTGTAGGTCAAAAGTTCTGGGTCTCGCTATGTGTTTTCTTGATGTGGTCTCAGCTCATTACATCTTTGCATTTGAATGGATCCCTGGATCTTCCCTCCTGGGGAGAGAGACCAGACAAAAGGCCTGGTGTCCTGGCAAACAGACAGAAGGACCACCCAAGAAAGGTCTCAGGTCCTGAGCTCTCCCTCCCCCACCCCACACCTTCTTCTTTTTTTATTTCTTCCTTTTTTCCCTTTTTCTTCTCCCTTCCTTCCTTTTCCCCTTCCTCTCTTTCTTCTCCCCATCCCACTTTCTTTCTTTCTATACTTACTTACTATAGAAGAATCAATAGTTCTTACTGTCTTCCGTCAAGAGGACCTTTAATGGTTAGGGTCAAGTAGTCTATTGTGACACTGGAGGATAGTTCACAAAGAAGGATTGGGTGGCTGTATCCACTGTAGAAAGGGGATTCTAGAGGAAGTGTTACCCACTGTTTCTAAAATTTATTTTATTTCTTATTTTTTAAATTTCAAAATATTCAGGGGGTACAGATGTTTTTGATACATGGGTTGAGTGAGGGCTAGAAACGCGCCCATTACTGGAATAGTGTTTATCGTATCCATTAGGTGGGTTTTTACCTTTCCCCTCCTCCCCTGCCTCCTGCTTGATTTCTAAAGACTTTTAATTTCCTTTGTGCACTTGTGAGCCCATTGGTTAGTTCCAATTTATTAGAGAGTACATGTGAGGTTTGTTTTTCCACTCTTGAGATACTTTGCTTAGAATAATAGTCTCCAGCTCCCTCCAAATGGCTGCAAAGGCATGAATTAATCCTTTTTATGGCTGAGTAGTATTCCGTGGTATAAATAAATATACCACACTTTTTAATCTGCTCATGAATTGATGGGCCCTTGAGTTGACTCCACATCTTTGCTATTGTGAATTGTGCTGTAATAACCATTTGAGTGCAGATATCTTTTTGATAAAACAACTTCTTTTCCTTTGGGTAGATACCCACTAGTAGGATTGCTGGATCAATGATAGGTCTACTTTTAGTTCTTTCTGAAATCTCTGTACTGTTTTCCATAGAGGGTGCATTAATTTGTAGTCCCACCAACAGTGTACAATATAAAAATATTCCTTTCTCTCTGCATCCACTTCAGCTTTTTAAGAAAAACCATTCTAACAGGAGTAAGGTGATATCTTGTGTTTCTAATTGGCATTTCTCTGATTATTAGTGATGCTGACATTTTTTAATGCTTGTAGGCCATTTGTCTATCTTCTTCTGAAAAATTTCGGTTCATATTTTTGGCCCATTTTTTAATGGGGTTGTTAATTTTTTTTCTTGCTGATTTGAGTGTTTTGTAGATTCCAGATAATAGCCCTTTATCAGATGCAGAGATTGTGAATATTGTCTCCCATTTGTAGGTTGTCTATTTGCTCTGTTACCTGTACTTTTGATTATCTAAAAATAAGAATGTGTTCTCCAGCTGGAAAGAATGACAGACATTCTGAGAAACGGGCCAGAGTATGAAAATTAAAGACCTCAGAGTAGGAAATAGCATGGCATGTTAAGGACCAATGAGGTATAGGACATGGTGTTGGAGAAATCAAGGCCCCCCTGGCTTGCCATGTAAGAGAGTTAGACTCGCACTCCATTTCTACCATTCTCCAGCCCTATGAGCTTGTGCAGGTTACTTGATCTCTCTGAACCCCAGTTTTCTCATTCATGAAATGGGGGGACATGATTTAACTTGGACTATCATGAAATGGAATAAATAAAATTGTAATTATAAAGCATATAGCAGGGAAGTGCCTGTGGCTCAAAGGAGTAGGGTGCTGGCCCCATATATCAGAGGTAGTGGGTTCAATCCCAGCCCCTGCCCAAAAAAAAAAAAAAAAAAAAAAAAAAGGCGTATAGTACAAGTTGCTTGTTCCATACATGATAGCTATTATTATCCTTATTTTTATTCTCAGTGTCTAAAGGTTCAAAATAGAACCTCATTCTGGTATCCCAAAGTTCTTTCACCTCAAATACTAATTCTTATTGATCAGTACTGGCTGCCTGGAGCAGAGAATTGTACTGAGATGTGATGTCCTGTGGGGTTGTATAGGAGATCAACAGAAATAAGTGCTGTGATCAACTAGTAATGTCTGATCAGGGCAAGCAATGGGCATGATGGTACCATGCCAAGTGTTGTCAATGTGTTATGGGAAGATACGTAGAGGGGGTGTGAGACTTGAATTCATCCCCTAAAGGATGGGTGGGTATGAGGCAGGTAGAAAGAAGGGGCAATCCACATAGCAGGATTTGGGAGTCATCTTTTTGGGAACATAACATTCTATTTTGGGGCCCTGGCATCATAAACCAAAGTGTTAGACACTCATTCTTTATCAATTGCTTACACAACAAACATATGTCCTCTTCCTTGGCAATGCAGGGGCCACTTGGACAGAATCTGAGTGAAGGGCTAGCTAAAGGTACCTGATTCATTTACCAACCCCCCAGGTCTCTGGTAACTTTCCGGAATGCTAAGCTGTTTATTTTGGGAGTCTTTAAGCTTAGTCAGTTGGTATTTAGAGACAGCTAGGAATTTTGGATTTCACTCTTATTCCAATAGAAAAAAAGGAAAACTTAAATGCCTTCCAAATACTGGTAAGTCAAATGAGGACAGCCTGGCTCCAATCTGGTCTCTTCTCCCACCCCCTACCCCCTCCCATAAACTCACAGAGAAACACAGAATGAAAAAAAAAAAACATAATAGATGTACTAAGCCACAAGTTAAAACTTCCTCTGGAAAATGCTAGACAACAAGGCTCCCTCCACATTAGTTGATGCAGAAAAGCATCCATCACTGTTTGTGAGTGCTCAAGAAAGAGCTGAGCATTGAGAAAACCACCAGTGTCAATGCAGAGCTGGAAACTCCATGAGGTGGCTCTTCAGTCCTTCATGTGGGGCCTTGACCCAGGTCTCTAAACAGCTTCCATTAGCAATGGAATTGATCTTCTGACGAGGAACAATAAGAAATCCAGCAAAAAAAGAACAATGGGATTACAGTGCATGGAAGTGGGCACATGTTAAGTTTGCACATAACCATTCATAGGCCGTGCTTCCATGTACCTTTCAGTATTTCTTTGTAACTGTCCTTACCTCTCAAGTCCACCTCTCTGCCAGGAGCAGGAAACATAATCTTGCAGGTGCAAATAACTCAGCAGCTTTCAGCTTGCAATGTGATTGGTCTGGGATTGAAATTTAGGCAGGTTAAGATTCAATTTCCCTCCTTTTGCTCTTTTCCCAAAAGTGTGAGGGGTGAACTGATTTCCAGTGGCTCTGACTTTTATCAACCTGGTATCGGCAGAAGGGCATTTGGTCTTTGTGGAGCTTCAGGAGGTGACTTGCTCTATGGCAGGTCGTTGGCTTCTCTCCAGATGCATTGATTGCTACTGCTGGCCTCCCGCTGGCTCAGGAAGTCAGAGCCTCATGCTTCCTCCCCTGCGCGCTGACTGAAGCCTCTTCAGCTCCACCTTAATTTCTGTGCTCTGCCTGTTTGCATTCTTGGCTCTTGTGGTGGTGTATGGAGTTTATGGGTCTGTCCCCAGCTCATCCATCTGGACATCTCCCTTTGCCACACCTGCTGACTTGTGCTGAGTCTTCAGTTGCCAGGTAACTCCCCCCCACCTCTCTGTGAAAAATGGTTAAAAATGGCAAATTTTTATGTTATGTTTGTTTCATAACAATAAACTCCCCGACCCACCTCTCTGTGATCCCCAAACTCACTTGGGTTCCAATCATTCCACCCTGTGTAGGTTGCATTACTGATCACAAATGTTTGCCACTCCTGCTATTCATGGCCTTTGTACGTGACTTGGGACTTGTTGACTTCTTCTATAAAGGCAGGACATATCTGCTCCTCATTACCACCAATTGGGCGAGCCCAATTGACTTTGAGCTCAGCCATGTAACTCACTTTGGCCAACAGAATGAAGTAAAAGCAATGACACACCTTGTGCAAGGGCTTTTGTATGTCTTGTCCATTTCACTTTGCCATCTAGGTCTGTGCTGCCACCAAGAGAACATTCCTCAGCTTGTCCAAGGAAGGTGAGCAATGCACATAGCAGAACCATCCTTGCCAAGGCCAATGTAAACCACTGACTTGCAAAGTGAAGAGCATAAAAGTTTACTGTAACATGGCATGAAGTTTTATGTTTGTTACACAGCATTTTGGTGGCAGTCAGTAACCGATACACTCCCACATCCCGAACTTAGCTCAAGGAACTGGGACCCTGGGAGCCCTAAGATCTAGCATGTTCTCTCTAGTGCTCTCCTTCTTGTCCACCCACCAAACTCGAGTCTCCTCTCTCGATGGAGGGACAATTTCTCTCTGATTACTCTCTATTCTTCGTTCTCTTTCTATGGCTTATGCTTTCCACATGTTGCTCTGGGCCCCTCAGGTTTTAGATCTTGATGAGTCAAGTCATGTTTATGGACAACAAAACTTCATTTCCCCTCTCGTAAAATGCACAGTATTTGTTTCCTTTAGCTTTTTAATCTCCAGTCTCATTTGTGTGGTTAAAAACAAATCCATTCAGAACGGCAAACGGCTTCAGGGTGCTTGGCTGTGTGTGCCTGTCCTCTGAGGCCATTGTACCTAGAGAACTACAGTATCTCCTTTTCCAAATAGTCTAAAACATGGGGGATTCATGTCATGGGTTTAAGGAAGGTGCGAGGAGAACTAGCCACTTGCAATTTCAGACTAATATCCCACTACACACGTGAATCCACGCGGAGCCAGCTCTAGCACCTCCGTCACCCCCACTTCTTCAGCACGTCCCACATGACTGTTAACAAGGCAAGCACTTGTTTGTTGTTATGAAATAGACATAACATAACATTTTGCATTTGAACCATTTTTCACTGTATAATTCTGTAGCATTAAGTGCATTCCCATTGTCACGCAACCCTGCAAAGCCCTTTTAAACATTTTTTCCATTTGTCACATTGGCCTGTGTCGATCATTATTCTTCCTATCACACAGATGGAGAAACCGAGGCTGAGAGAAGTTAAGGATGTGCCAAGGTCATGCAGCTATTGTTTGGAAAATCAAGGAATCAAATCAGCCTCACCACATCTCTGCCCTGCGAGGGATCTTAGAGAATATAGAGTTCAGTTGTTTCCAAACTTATTTTTATAAATTGCTAAATCTTTTCCATAAATGAAAATCTCACCTAGAAGCTTGTGGTCGAATGCATTCCTGGCCTCAATCCTCACTCTTTTCTGGATCCATGCACTTTGTCCATGTGCTGGGTAGCGTCCTTCCCCCATGGGGTGATCCGTCCCACCCCTTGACCCTGAGCATGGCCAGAGCTACGTGATTTGCCAGCAGGATGTCAGGAGAAAGAACACAAGCAGAGGCTTGAGAAAATGCTCACACAAGGGGCTGGCACTGTTTGCTTCTGCCATTGCCGAGTGAAGGACATGCCTGCACTATCCCACGGGCTCCAGGAGGATGAGAGATGCATGGAGCTGATGCAGACTGCCCCCGCCAACCCAGCTGAACCCAGTCCAGTCCCTGCCCCCGCAAACCCAGCTGAACCCCGTCCAGCCCATCCTACCACTGCCCACCCTGTGATGATGGGTGAGCATGGCTGAGATGCACACACTACCCAGGCCAGGTCAGCTGAGCCATACATATGTGCCAGACACAGATGTTCATTGGTGAAGTCCCTGAGGTTTGGTGGTATTGGATAAAACAGCTCTTTTGTGGCAATAGTTAACTGATACAAACTTCCACCTACAAAATAGTAAAAACAACGGAAGTTCTCCTGTTGAAATCAGGGCAACGCAGCCTGGAGTTTCAGCCATTTGCCCTCCCTCGTCCTCTGTGGCTGACTGACCTAAAGGCCACATGCCAGGATCAGGGGCCCATGGATCAGAGTCTGACAAACTACTGCTCATGTCCATGCCAGCTGCCTGGTTGAAATTCCATTCTCTTCCTTCCTCCCCCTAATTAAGTGTCTGACTTCTCTTTATAGTATTTCTGTCATGCTTTTTTAGCTTGAACACCTCCCTCACAAAGAACCTTCTCTCTTCCAAGACAGGCAGTTCCCCCTCTTTGGATAGCTCTGGCTGTCAGATCTTAGGGGGCAGGATAAAGGTGGAAAAGAGATGCTTTCTGATCTCACTTCTACCAGAGCAATAGCCAATATCTTAGCCCTCAAATTCTTCTCTTCTGGGTTAAGTGGCTAGTGGCGCTCAGCCCTCCTTATAAGCAGCTTAACCATCTGCTTTTTCTAATAATACAATTGAGCACATACCGTGCTAAGCATGCTGGATGCATCGTATTCAATTCTTGGATATCAGTGTGATTGTTTGTCTAGTTCTGCTAGTGGGGGCACCAAACCTTGGAGATGGAGAGTAACTTGTCTGTGGTCTTGCAGCTGGTAAATGGCAGAGGTGGCCTTTGAACTCGGGTTTGTCTGAAACTGGTGCTCTCAGGAACATATAATGACAAGGATAATAATCACACTGTGGATATTAATATCTAACTTTTATCAGTTGCTTATTATGGGCTAAGTGTTGTTCTAAGAGAATATGTGGATACATTTTAATCATCAGAAAAAATTGGGAAGGAAGTTACTTTTCCCCTCATTTTTAGAAATTAATAAATGGTAACTGTTACCCAACCTTAGCATTCCTTATTGGAAATAGAGAGCCCTCTGTCACGGGAGACATCTGGGCAGCAGCTGGAAGAATGCTTTTCAGGGTGTCCTGGGCAGGAGAATCTGCCCAGTGACCACTGTGACCTTCTTCACTCTGACATTCATCCATTCCCACCCCCATCACTTCTGTGTTCATGAATGAGAAAGAAGGAATCCCTTCCAATCCCTGGGTTTCTACTGCAAGCCAGACAGCAAACTAGATCTCACATCATCCTTACGTTATCTCAAGCTCACCCCCACGCTTCCCCCTAGACCGTCATCCCGGGAAAGGCAAGGGACTCTGCTTACTTTTCTTCCTCTCGATCACCAGTGTACTCGGGAATCCCTCACTAGTCCTGAACAGGGCCCAGGCTGACAGAGGCGTGGCCACTTTCACAGGCAGGCACGTGGTAGATGAGAGAAGGGCTCTGAGGCCAGACTCCCTGGGTTTACACTCCAGCTCTGACATTTACTAGCCCTGGGAAGACTAGCAAGTGATTAGCTCCTCTGTGCTTTGGCTTTCAGATTTAAAAGAAGAATCCCATGTTTGTTGCCCTGAGGAAGTCAAATGTAGTGATTGAAGTAGGGGTTCTGGAGACAGAAAGCTCAGGTTCAGCTTCCAGTCCTGCCCTGCCCCTAGGGCATCATGCACACTTACATTTCTCCCCAGAAATGTTAGCAGGTGTACTAATAGCTCCTACCTCATAGAGCTGTTGAAGGAACTAACTGAGCCAAGCCTTGCAAAGAGCTCAGAACAAACTCTAGCACAGAGTAAACACGAAACTCAAGGTCATCTGGCTAGTTAGCATGCTGGTAAAAATCTGAATCCAAGTTCATCCCCAAGTTCATTGCTCTTTAGAACATCCCAAAGTTTTGAGATATGTTCTTTGCTTGAGTTGCTTCTTCCAGAACTTCTGAGAGGGTGGATGTTTCCCCTCACACTATTTCTTCAATTGACATCTTGACATACTCAAAACATTTTCTACGTTGCTAGAGAGATGAACATATTTTCTGCCCAGGGAGGAAGTGGAGCTTACTTTTAGAAGGGAGTGAAAAGAGTCATCAAAAAACAGAGACCAGCAAAGTAAGATGCAAAAATAATTAAAGTATGGAAACGTGTGCCTGCCTTCGCAGGATTTCAATTTTGCAGTTGCCTGAGGGGAGAGGGGTGGCAGACATTCACTTCCTCACACCGATACACATTTGATAAAGGGTGATAAAGACTTAGAAAAACTGACAGATTAAATTGGAGTAAGAGCTTAGGACTTTTGCATCCTGTAAGTAAGGAGAAAGGGGTAAATGGAGAGAGAAGCTCCATGGGGTTTGCAGCCTGTCACATCACACAGCGAGAAGCGGGGTGGTCTGGGTCCTACAAGACAGCTCTCCCAGCTCCATGGTGGGGTCCAGATGTAGGGATAAATAGGCAGAGGTCGGCAGGGATGAGAGCTTCCTGGATTGAAGGGTAAGTTACTGGTTTGGCAGAGCTAGGATTAGAACCAGGTCTACTGATCCCTGGTTTAGCCATCATCCATTCATTTAGTCATTCATTCATTCACTTAAGCCCTAGGTACTAATGTTTTGCTGGGACCCAGGCACTCAGTGTGAAGGGAGCAGGATTGAGACCAACGAGTGGCCATGGCAGCTCATCTCTGTTTTCATTTTATTTTACCTTCCCTTGTTCCGCTGAGGACTGTTATTCTTTCCGGCTCTTCCCAATTCTCCGCCTCATGTGAGTATCAGACCAGGTTGTCTGGAACTTTCACTTCACGTCCTCATCTGCCATTAGAGCCTCAATAGAGTGCTGTTCCCAGGACTCTGAGACTTTTTATTTTCTTCTGGAGTGCTGGGAGAAGGTAGGACTGTGCCACCGCCCTCATTCACCCCAGGGCCACTTGTCTCAGGTTTGAGGAATGTAGTGTCCCCTGATGTTAATTAACTTGAATTCAATTGGGAATTTGCAAAAGCCCAGAGGGATGAGTTCAGAGGAGTTGGCTGCTGACGTCTTTGGTCACAGCATCATTCAACTGAACCATACGTGTTTATTGAACAGCTACTATGTGGCTGGTGGGTGGGGATGTAATCTGTGGGAGCTCCCAGGCTATTGGGAGAGGTCTTCTTAACAAACAATACTAAACAGGCCGTAGCAAGACAATGATGGTGTGTCTTATTATCTCAAGGGTCAGTTTAGAGTGGCGGTTCTCAACCTGTGGGTCATGACCCACAGGAACTGTATTAAAGGCCCGTGACATTAGGAAGATTGAGGACCACTGGTTTAGAGCCTTGTAGAGTAATATTTTTGGAATTGACTGAACTAAAATCCAATTCTTCCAGTAAAGACCTGGGTGTCACTTACTCTCTATGAATCCCAGTTTTCTGTTCTTTAAAATAAGGTGGTGATACCTTACTCACTGGGTGGGTGTGAGGGATCAGGTCAGATAATGTCTGTGAATCACCTGGCACATGGAGGCCTTTGTCAATGCTGATTTCTCTTCCCTTCCTCATGGGGATGCATTCATTTCATGCCGCGAATTGGCCCAGGCCTTGCTCCAATCAAAGGGGCAGCTCCTCAGTGGGCGGGGTGAAGTGTCACTGCTGAACCTGTGACCTCAGGCATCTCATCTACAGACTTAAGGGTGTTAACGCCTCCTTCCTAGGTGGGTAGGAGCGCAGGTAGCATTGAGTGAGGTGCCAGGGCCCAAAGTGTAAGGAGGTGCTGCTGTTCACACCTGTGTGTGCGGGGTCGCACTAGACCCATCCGTCCGTTCACAGTGCACAGGCCAGGGTCAGGCACAAAGTGGACACTGCTGAAAAGACCTAGAAACCCACCCAAGGTATTTCAAAGAAGAGGAGCTTATTTCAAAGACATGTGGAGCTAAAATGGGAGGACAGGCTCTCAGGGGAATCGTCAAAGAACTGGAATCCAAGAATGGGGCCAAGTCTTAGGGAACCTGGAATGGAGGGGTGGGGGGACACCTGGTGCTCCTTGAGTGCAGGCTTCAAGGCCACACATCCCTTCCCTGCCTGCTTCTTTAGTCTCCAGCAGACCCCTGTCCCTCATCAGACCATGCTTCTGCCCACGGCCACCCTGTACCCTCTGAGTGCCCACATGTTCCTGCCCCTGTGTTCCCTGCATGTGTCCCTGGGCCTGGCCACTCTGCCTCCTCTTGCCACCAGGAAAGCCCCTGCCCATTCTTTAGGACATAGCTTCGTTGTCATTTTATCCAAGAGTCTGTGATTCTCCCTCAAAGTACCCTTCACATAGCTATGTATTCACTTGGGTAACTATTTGTTCCACATCGGTCATTTCCCAACAGACTGTTGATTCCGTCACAGCAAGGACCACCTGTCTGTCTGGCTGTTTACTGTGCCCCGTGCCTGGCACTGTGTTTGGCAATGGGAGAGTCTCTGTAAATATTTACCAAATGAATGAAGGAAGGGCCATTTCTCTAGTAACCGGCACTCTCGTGCCTCCCGCTGCGCTCCACTTAGCTGCTGCGTTTACTGCCCTTTGCTTTTCTCTGCTTCTGGAGTTTCTGGGTCCTTTCCCTCCATACTGAACTGGCTCCCGGCCCCTCGCAGCCTCTGAAACCCCCTGTCCTCACCTTTCCTCCACAGCTACTAACACCAGCTGGCAGTCTTTTTATAGTTCTCAGTTCGAATTGCCCAGAGTAAAATTGTGAGTTGTCCAGCTCACCCTGGGAGGTGAGATCACACGATCGGTTCCTTGACGGAAAGCCAATCTGTGGGCCAGTTGCCTTTGAGGCAGGTATTCAGATGACCCTACACTGTCCACACAATCCCCAGCCTCACGCGACTGCGACTATTAAGTACTTGAAATGGTGCCATGGGTAGAGATGATATTTCTACATAGAAGCTCCACAAATATGTCTGTTTTTACTTCTTTAATGTGTTTACTAGAAAATCTAAGTTCACTGTCATTATGTTTCCATTGACAGTGTTGAGGCAGTCCTTGCTGGAGTGGGGGAGCGTTAACCTGAGTGGCGGAAGCCATGAAT